>NW_021131193.1:0-600000 GCF_004193835.3 Ostrinia furnacalis | reverse complement strand
TGTTGGTCCACATCACAGCGATGGTGTCGTTCGACACAAACTGCACAATCTTCAGGATTGGCCTGAAAATTTTTAACAGCACACAGGGTATTTTTAGTCAAACAAAAAGGGTGGACTCTACTACTTAAATACTTTTCTTGCAAGTCTTACAGGACCATATGAAATAAAATTTGAAAAAATACGAAAATAATGAAATACTACTTACTCATCAAGATTGTCGGGAGCATAGAAGGTGCTCTCAAGGTCGCTGGCCAAGTCTCTGATCGTTACACTTACGGTGGGGTTTGTGGTGCCAGGCTGAAATAGTATTAAAATAAATAACGTTATTAAATTAACTTCGTCCACTTCCTAAAAATTAAGTGAGGTATATATGTAGTTCTGTAGTAAGTCGCCAAGCAACTGTACGGTTATAAGTTCGAGGAGATACCACCAGACATTGCCGAATTTTGTAATAACATCCGCAAGATTCTACAAATAACAATCAAATTCCTACCTAATCCTATTAGATTACATCCTTTTGTTAATGATTAAAGGCAACTGTTGTCATGGTTAAGACCCATTGTAAATTTAAGATCGCTTCTGAATTGATCCACCCAGGATTTGAGCGCCATACGGTGTTTTAAGGCGTTACCGCATAGAAAAAGGGATACTTCGTAACGCTGTTAACGTAGTTTCAATGCTAGCGGTCGCTATCGCTTAAGCTGACGTCTCGCTAGAGAGGGATGGCAACATTCGAAACTTCGGATAACGATTTTTGGACGGGACTTTTCCCACCTCTCGTTCCCACCGCTGCAACTCCGGTGTAGTCAGGGTCTACAGCTTGACCGTCAATAAAAACACAACCAGTGAAGGTCAAGTTTGTCCCGGGGGAAAGAACTGTCATTGGACCCGCAACGAAATTAATCAGAAGAACATAGGACCAGTTCCAAGTAAAGGTTCGACTTCCCTCCGTTGCAAAGCGGATGACAGGTGACAAAATAACGTTTTTGGGTGTAACTCCACAGGACCGACGACCGATAGATCTTACCTTGGGGTATCGAATCTCGTGATGCTGTGTGTACTGGTATTGCACGGAGCCAGGCACTCCGTAGTGCGGGACCTTCATCTTCCTGACGTCTGTGTCGTTGAACGTGGCGTATGCCAGCTTGCTTCCGTCAGCCGAGAACCACATAGCGTTGTTTGAGATGAACACCTCCTCTGAAATAAGAAACAAAGAATTTTGAAGAACAGGCGACAGCACGGTTGCTCTTCACTATATCGAGCGATCTTCACCAGACATCGGACACCAGAACCTTCCCTGGACTCCCACAAACATTTCTAAACCAAAATCAGCCAAATCGGTGTAACCGTTCTGGAATTTTAGCAAGACTAACGAACAGCAATTGATTTTTATAGCAATAAAATATTTGTGCAATAATGATGTTTCCTCATCAAAACCATGATGACCCAAAGTTCATGATGATCCAACGTTCTTATTTAAGTTGACTATGTTGAGAGCATGCGTTTGGCGTTCACTGTTTCATCATCATCAATTCACTCACTCGTTTCCACTGTAGGTGTGCGACTTTCTCTAATCCAGAGGCTGAATCGTCGAGTCCTCCAAGCCCATTTGCATATCTGCGGTGGGTTGCATTCCTTGCCAAATCAGACTTTATGCGCTTTGCGGGAGGATCTATGTCATCTGCCAACTATGTTGGTAGCGTGCTCAGATGCCCTCAATGTGCGAGGGGGTTTGCCGCGAAGATCGGCTACGTAAGCCATCTTCGGGCACACCAGCGCCGCCAAGACAGCTAGGAGTCGGAGTGGTCGCCATGGCCGAAATCGGTCGGATGGATCATCATCATCATCAATCCAAAGGCAAACTTAAATTAATTAAATTGGACTACAGATAGACTACTAAAATAAGATGAAGCTTATTACATTACCTTCATAAACCCAATCAGGTATTCCATGGTAGACGACGTCCAGCACACCAGTATCTGTGATGGGTTCAGGTTCGCTGTCCAGGGAGGACTGGTAGTAGATGTTGTTGACGTAGACGTACGCCAGCGACGTTCCTGAGGGACCCCAGACGAAGTTCTGGAGGAAACCTTCGGGGTAGACGGTCGGGTCTGGAGGAGGAACCAGTGGGAGGATCTCTGTTTCATTGCCGGACACCACATCCACTGCGGCGTAGCGAGCGAGGAAGCTGTATCTGTAGCCCTGGAAACGTTTTTTACTATTATACCACAGAGTAATACCAGGCCTGTTCATCTGCGCGAGTTTACATCGAAAACAAAACAAGCACGATGGCACCCTACAGGATTACTTATTCGACAAGGCCTCACATGGCATGGATGGAAAAAAATTAAGAAAATGGTATAGTAAATACTGTGCAGTATTTAACTGCCTAAATAATAATAAAAACACATAATGTACTTTTTTAAGTTGCCTAAAGACACTAAGAGGTAAATAAGTGGTTAATATTATTCATGATAGTTCATGCATAGTCATGTATTTCCACCGCCATTTTCTGCAGTTTGGCACCTCACGTTACACATCATTTCACCTTTAAACGTCAGCCCTATGGCTTCGGCGCAGTACCGATCACTGACGTTTGTCAACAAAATGGTGCTTGACTCTTGAGACAAGCTAATTTACACCATATTGTTAATGACATTGAGCATACATTTTTTTTAAATACCTTCGCGAAGTAAACCTTCTGTACGTAGTACTTATTATTATTTTGTGGTAATACTTAATGTACTAGTCGAAAGCACATCAAAGTATTTTTATTGCAAAATAACCCGAAAATACGAAATTAGATTCCATAATTATGTGACGTCGTCCATACTTTCAGAGCTTAAAATATTTACAGCAACATACTCGTAATGCCTAAGTATTTCTTGTTCGTAGGCTGGACTGGAACCTACGAGTAGTTTAAGTCGAAGAAAAGGTCTGATGTACCATCGACTGTACCTACTATCAAGATGACGAGTTACAGCAAAAGAAGAAATATATGTAAAATGTTTAATAGTGGTAAACAGCCTAGGTCATAAGCACAATTTTCATTGCTACATGAAAGCTTGGCCAATATCTTTGATGTGCCTTATGAATACGATTATAATGAAATACACTAGTTACTTATTAGGTACACTTATGAACGACAAAATTAAAATGTAGCCGCTCTTCATGTTTCCTAAACGTTTGGGCTCTACTAGCGCTTCGTGACAAAGACATGGTAAGTGCTGAAAAAAGTAACCATAAAGTATCTTAACAAAATAATGAAAAATCTACTTACGGGAATAACGCTGTGTGCCAGCGCAACAAAATCGCCGTTTGGAGACAAAAGAGTCACTCGAGACGATTGCTGAAGAAGCTACAACAAGAAAAAAAATTTAAAAACGAAAAGTATCGTGAAAAAAAATCAATAATGGAATAACTTATAAAACACGATAATTCTAAAGCTAATCCAGACAGGACGTAGCGTGCTTCTGTCATAATGGCCTATCAGGTTGTAAAATTTTATGAAAACTGGTATCCAGCCATCCCAAAGGGTTAGGAAGGCTCACTACCTAGTAGTAGCAATAGGTAACCGTTCCACCACAACCCAAAATAATTAAGCAAGCATCGAAGCTTGGTAATAAATATTTTGAAAGACTAAAAACACATTCATTCAATTCTCACTCAAAGTGTATTTTTCTTAGGTATAATAATAATTCAAAATCATGTAAAGTATTTGTATAAATTTAATCCCTTTCATGACTAAAACATGCAATTGTCGAGTAACAATATGAATTAAACATAGTGTCCATTGTCTATTGTTGAATGTTAATAAAACGACGCCGAAGGTACAATCGTTATGAATACTAAGAGATAATATTCATGAAAATATCGGTAAACGATCACAAATTGATAGAAACCCGGAATATTCTCCACTGTTATAGAAAAGGGGTCTAAAGTTATAATATTGATTTTTGATTGTTCTTTTATTGTGTCGCTTATTTCTAGTGGTCTAACGCCCGTCAACATTAGGTACTATGACGTCTCACAGTGCGCGTGGATGCAAAGGGTGACACACGAACCAATCACAGAGCTCTATTCAACGCTGTGCGTTCGATTTGCTGCTTCACTTATGTAAGCATCGTTTGTGAATACGGGCGTAAGTTTTAATATGTGATTTTATTGGCTTATCTATCTAAGGGTAAAATGTAAGAATATGTGGGAGACGAATCGAACGCCTCCTCACAAATGGTAGCAAATTCTTGAGGTCTTGAGGTCATCAGTTCACCGAACGAGTCCTATACTACGTTTTCCGAGACATGCTTTCGTCGTCCTGCGACAGGAGTCGAATGTGATTTACCTATTAAAAATTTTAAGCACACGAAAATGGAAAGTTACCCACAGTTTCTCATGTAATTAATTAAGCAAATATATTACTATCTATATTCAACACGATATAACATAGCCTAGGCGCAGACCATTGACTTTTAGTTGGCCGATAGTTTAGTTGGACAGTTAATCAGTATGGGCATGTATGGAAGTACGCACATTACTCCGATTTCGATTTCATACAAATTAGAATCGGGCCCAACTAACGGCCGACTAGGCCCAGAACAGACGGTGAAGCGCAACTGCAACGAAACTGCAACTTTCTGATGATTCTGATGAATGAAACTGAAACTGAAAGTTTCAAACTGGTCGCGTCATGTGTGGTCTCTCAACGGACGCTATGGCAGACACTTAGATGCAACTCAAAAGTAACTAGCAGTTGCAGTTTCGTTGCAGTTGCGTTTCACCGTCTGTTCTGGGCCTAAGAGTCGGTGGTCTGCGCCTAGGCTAAGCCTAGGTAAAGTAGAGTAAAAAATACACTTACAGCTGAAGTGTTCTGGATGAGAGTGGTAAAAGCGTCGGAGTCCACATCATATAATACCAGATCTCCGTTGGGGTTCCGGAGCAACGCCTCATTCCCTGCAATAGACTCGTTAATTGAGTTAATTTCATTGGCGCCGGCAATTTTGCGGGTATGAGTAACGAGATACGATGCTAGATCATCCGATATACTTACTTTAGTATAATAACATGGAAACCATGATAATGCAGAACAATTTTTTTACAGTAGGTATTTAATATTTACATGTATAAAAAAATATGCCTCCCTCCATGTTAGACTTCATTTTTGAATGTCATAATTATTGGACCTTATTATACTACTAAGGCTGAGTTTCACCTCCTAACTTTGACGATAACCGGTGTTTCTGGTGTGGAATTTTGACGTTTGTCAAAGTTAAAGAAAGATGGTGCCTAGTCAATATATCCAAATAGCACTGAATACAGCTAAGAACACTCTATAAATAAATCGGCGTTTAGTCAAGTTCCTTTCAATAAAAAGACGTCTACTGCTGGACAAACTCTTTCTGCTTTAGGGCATAAGAATTTCTATACCGACCGGTCCTGCGCTGTTCGCATCCAGGTACCTCCCCTTATCGTCAGTCCACCGGGTGAACTTAAAAGTCCTTTATCTCTGAGTAAATAGAATGACTAAGACGTCAAGCTGTGTCTACTCTAATTTAAAAACACTGATACTTTTTTTATCCACAGCGAGGAAGCTCTTGGCTTGGATCACAACTGACGGTAAGTGATGATCAGTTCAAAGGTGGAAGCGAGCTTTTTTTTTATCCACAACGAGTAAGCTCTTGGCCGGTATCTCACCTGATGGTAAGTGATGATCAGGCCGAAGGTGGAAGCGAGCTTCACACGGAATCCTCAACCACGGAGGAACTGGCTATCTTACCTCTAACTTCCGGAACACAACAATGCTGTTAACATTGTTGTTATGGCGACAGACTTAGGTAAGATGGTGGTAGCTAGCCTAGATGAACTTAGAGCAAGCCCTACCACCAACCAAACCGAATGTTTGAGACTTGTTGTTAAGTTTTGTCTACAAGAACATCCCGACAATATTTACCTGACGTCCAAACAGCGCTGAAGCCAGCTGGCGTGAACGCGCCGTTGATGATCGACGGCAAGTCGAGCAGTTCTTCTTCTGGCTCGGGCGTCGTGGTCGGGGCTTCGGTCGTTGTCGTGGTCGTCGTCGTGGTGGACGTCGGAGGGTTCACAATAGGCGTGGACTCCGTTGACGGTGTTTCAGTCGCTATAGTTGATACCGTTGATACTGTCGTTGGACCTGAAGACAAAAGCAAAATATTAACATGGGACTTATCAATTTGATTTTGGGAGCTATTGTACAGACCCATGAGAAAACTATAAGTACCTCAATTTTAGGTGTCTCAAAATTATAAATTATTCTTGACTTTATTGATAGCAAACGATCGATCTACCACTAATACTTATTTTACAAAACTACAGTGTGCTCGAAGAAAATTATTTATTAACTACATAAGTCACATAGGTAGGCCCTTCTAACATAATTTATACAAGCTCCAATAGCTTAGTCATACCACCACTTCCGGACAACATCCACTGTTGCTGAGAATATGTTACGATACTAGCTGCATTATAATAATGAAGCATACTTACCATGCCTTTATTATTTCTAGTTTGAAATACCTTAAAAGACGTTCTGGACATAAGAAACGAATCAAATATTTTATTTACCTTGCGTAGTAGAAACAATAGCCTCAGCCGTGCCTCCTTCGTTGCCGGAGAGGACGACCACCAGCGCTATGACGACTCCTATGACGACCACCATGGCTACGCCGCCGATCACGTACGTCAGAGTCTTCTTCCTCTTACTCGCTACCAGGACCTGAAATATTAATTTTAAATAATTTAGAATTTGATCTGGGCCTATGCCAATCTTCTTCTTTAGGTATGCCAAAGATTCTTTTCTGTTTAGTCCGAAGGTTTAGATCGTGCCATCCACAAAGACGCGCCCCACCTTTCTTCCGCTAATGTACTGTGGCTAATGTTTGAGTGTTATCGGTATAAATTATCCATGCACACTACAATAATGACGCTCAGATTGCTCGGATAAAAGTTCCCGCACCCCGCTCTTCTCTCGACCAAAACTTGGTGGGGCGCGTCTTCGTGGATGGCACGATCTATGTATATCTCGCATAAAGTTCGCCTTATGTACCAATTATGTGGCAACAAAGTCAAAATAAATGAGTCAATGAATCTGGCCTAGTACCTAGTTCACAAATCGGATTACGACAGTTGTGGATACGGATTTGAATATTACTGGGGACAAATTTTGGTGTTGTGATGACTACAATAATTATTAAACGCTTAGGCACGTATCTGCTATCTATGTAGTTATCATTTACAAACTAGGCAAAATACTTAGGGTGAGTTGCACCACCTAACTTTGACCGTACCTATCATGTTAACCGGTGTTTTTTATATGGAGTTTGACAGATTTTTGACGAGTAAGATGGTGCCAACCAGCCTTAGTTAATGATCTGGAGGATGGAAAAAAATCTTTACAAATAATACGAGTAGGTACATTGCGATCATCAGAGTTACACTTCGTAATAGCCTTTTATGAACTCTATTGTTACTATGCACTACGTTCGATTACTCTATATTTCTTCACAACTCTGGTGCCCTTGTCACTCGTAAGTAATCTTAAAAGATAATCGCAATTTCAACAAGATCTAAACAGCCAATTAAACTTGCGTTCAAATTTCAAAGTACCTAACGACGAGTTTATAATTTCTAAAGTTTTCTGAGAGGTAGAGATGATAAAATACATTTGCAAGGATACTTTTTATACTGTATTTTCTATTAAGTATATAAATCAAAATGAATTGATGTTCGTTAGTCTGATTAAAACTCGAGAACAGCTGGGCCGATTGAGCTGATTTTGGTTTTAAAATGTTGGTCGTAGTCCAGGGTAGGTCTAAACGGTGAGCAAATACGCGCGCGATATTGTTTTTCTGTCAAAATTCCAAGCGGGCTAAGCCGCGGGCGGAAAGCTAGTTTAATAATAAATAATAGAATAAAATTTACCCACTATACCCACTCTTAAGTTACGAATTGATAGCAAAGCAAACCTCTTAACTCTAAAATAGTTCAGTAAGTAGATAACTACTCAAAATCAATGACATGCCGATCGACCAGTGATAAAACAATTCAGAAATAATATTTTGATCAGTGCAATTATTTGAATCATTATTTCAAATTATAGCGTTATTTGCATGCATGAACTAGTATGTCGGAACATAATCGCATTTTTAGGGTTCCGTACCTCAAAAGGAAAAAACGGAACCCTTATAGGATCACTTTGTTGTCCGTCCGTCCGTCTGTCAAGACCCTTTTTCTCAGGGACGCGTGGAGGTATGAAGCTGAAATTTATATCAATTACTTAGGTCTACGGTCCCTTGAAGCTGTGAAAAAATCAAACTTCTAAGCCAACGCAATCAAATGATACAGCCGTTTATGCCGCAAATATTCGACACTTGCAAGGGAATCAAAACCTACAGGGTGCTTCCCGTGAACTCAGAATCTTGAAATTTGGTACGAAGCAACGTCTTATAGCATAGATAAAGGAAAAATTACGAAAACCATAAATTTTTAGTTACATTACATAATATATTTTTTTTAAATATTTTTAAATTTACTACCCATTTCCTCATAAACGCGTAGAGGTATTAAATTGAAATTCATACCAAATACTCAGGTCTATAATACCTTTAAGTTGTAACAAAATCAAACTTCTATGTCAACGCAATCAAAAGAAACAGCAATTTAAGCTGCATATTTTGAAANCAATAGACACGTTAATTGAGTTAATTTCGTTGGCGCCGGCAATTTCGCGAGTATGAGTAACGAGATACGATGCTAGATCATCCGATATACTTACTTTAGTATAATAACATGGAAACCATGATTCAGAACAAATTTTTTACAGTATTAATATAAAAAAATACGTCTCTCTCCATGTTAGACCTCATTTTTAGATGCCATCTTGGACACTAATATAATATATAATAATACATAATAAACCTAGTTACTATACTCGTAAGTTTTGAGTTTTATGCAATGAGTTTTTTATGACTGATGAACTAACTCTATCTGCCTTAGGGCATAACATAACATTTCTCCTACGCTATTCGCATCCAGGTGCCGGCCGCGACCTTCCCCTTAGCGTCGGTCCACCAGGTAAACTCAAGTCTTATATCTAAGAGTTAATGGTGATTGGCGAGGTCCAAGAGAATGACTAAGACGTCAATCTGTATCTCCTCTAATTTAAAAACTCTGATACTTTTTTTATCCTCAGCGAGGAAGCTCTTGGCCTGGATCTCAACTGACGGTAAGTGATGATCAGTTCAAAGGTAGAAGCGAGTTATTTTTATCCACAACGAGGAAGCTCTTGGTCTGTATCTCACCTGATGGTAAGTGATGATCAGGCCGAAGGTGGAAGCGAGCTTCACACGGAATCCTCAACCACGGAGGAACTGGCTATCTTACCTCTAACTTCCGGAACACAACAATGCTGTTAACATTGTTGTTATGGCGACAGACTTAGGTAAGATGGTGGTAGCTAGCCAGACGAACTTAGAACAAGCCCTACCACCAACCAAACCGAATGTTTGAGACTTGTTGTTAAGTTTTGTCTCCAAGAACATCCAGACAATATTTACCTGACGTCCAAACAGCGCTGAAGCCGGCTGGCGTAAACGCGCCGTTGATGATCGACGGCAAGTCGAGCAGATCTTCTTCTGGTTCGGGCGTCGTGGTCGGGGCTTCAGTCGTTGTCGTGGTAGTCGTCGTGGTGGACGTTGGAGGATTCACAATAGGCGTGGACTCCGTTGACGGTGTTTCAGTCGCTATAGTTGATACCGTTGATACTGTCGTTGGACCTGAAGACAAAAGCAAAATATTAACATGGGACTTATCAATTTGATTTTGGGAGCTATTGTACAGACCCATGAGAAAGCTATAAGTACCTCAATTTTAGATGTCTCAAAATTATAAATTATTCTTGTCATTGATAGCAAACGATCGATTTACCACTAATACTTATTTTACAAAACTACAGTGTGCTCGAAGAAAATTATTTATTACATAAGTCATAAGGCCCTTCTAACATAATTTATACAAGCCCCAATAGCTAGTCCTACCACCACTTCCGGACAACATCCACTGTTGCTGAGAATAAGTTACGATACTAGCTGCATTATAATAATGAAGCATTACCATGCCTTTATTATTTCTAGTTTGAAATACCTTAAAAGACGTTCTGGACATAAGACATGAACATTTAACGAATCAAATATTTTATTTACCTTGCGTAGTAGAAACAATAGCCTCAGCCGTGCCTCCTTCGTTGCCGGAGAGGACGACCACCAGCGCTATGACGACTCCTATGACAACCACCATGGCTACGCCGCCGATCACGTACGTCAGAGTCTTCTTCCTCTTACTCGCTACCAGGACCTGAAATATTAATTTTAAATAATTTAGAATTTTATCTGGACGACCTGGGCCAATATCAACAGGGTCAGATCCACCATATGGCTTTTTGGGCTTCAGCCCAGGCCCCATGGATTCAACGGGCCCCCAGCTAAGTCAAGTCAATCAAAAATAGACGATAATGTGAAAAAGTATAGTAGGTGGCCCTAAGCAGAACTAGCCCAGGGCCCCCTAAACTTATGGTTCGGCCCTGAATGCCAATCCAGGCACGCCGAACGATTCTTTTCGGTTTAGTCCGAAGGTTAACTAGCAAAAAGTTCGCCTTCTGCATCAAATATGGCAGTAAATCCCAACTAATATTATAAATGCGAAAGTAACTCTGTCTGTCTGTCTGTCTGTCTGTCTGTCTGTTACGCTTTCCCGCTTAAACCTCGCAACCGATTTTGATGAAATTTGGCATAGAGATAGTTTGAGTCCCGGGAAAGAACATAGGATAGTTTTTATTCCGGTTTTTGAAACAGGGACGCGCGCGATAAAGTTTTTCTGTGACAGACAAAATTCCACGCGGGCGAAGCCGCGGGCGGAAAGCTAGTTTTAAATAAATAAGTCAATAAATCTGGCCTCGTTGTTCACAAATCGGATTACGCCAGTTGTGGATACGGATTTGAATCTCACTAGGGGCAAATTTTGGTGTAATGAATGACAATTATTATACGTTTAAGCATGTTTATCTGTTATCTAGGTATGTAGTTATCATTTGCAAACTAGGCGAAATACCTACTTAGTTAATGATCTGGAGGATGGAAAAAATATTACAAATTACTTTTGCGATCATCAGAGTCAGACTTCATAATAACCTTTTATGAAATTATCACTTCACGGGATTTATTGCAACAATATCTATTTTATCTATTTTATTTACCGTTAAAATAGACATTGTTGCAATAAATCCCGTGAAGTGATAATTTTATAGTAAAAATGCAACATAATATGTAGTTTAAAACCTTTTATGAACTCTATTGTTACTAAATAAAAACTATGCGCTACATTCGATTACTCTCTTCTTCACAACTCTGGTTGTCACACGTAAGTAATTTTGAAAGATAATCGCAATTCCAACAAGATCGAAACAGCCAATTAAACTTGCGTTCAAAATTCCAAAGTAACGATGAGTTTATAATTTCTAAAGTTTTCTGAGAGGTAGAGATGATCAAATATAAGACATTTGCAAGGATACTTTTTATACTGTATTTTCTTACAAATCATCAAATGAAAGAATAGTTTTAGAATAAAATTAACTTACTATACCCACTCTAAAGTTACGAATTGATATCAAAGCAAACCTCTTAACTCTAAAATAGTTCAGTAGATAACATACTCAAAATCAATGACACGCCGATTGACCAGTGATAAAATAATTCATAAATAATATTTTGATCGGTGCAGTTATTTGATGATTCAAATAACTATTTAAAATTATAGCGTTATTTGCATGCATGAACTAGTATGTCGGAACTTAATCGCATTTTTTGGTAAATAACTACGTCCGTAATATAAAATCGCGTTCCAAAGCGTTACACTTCAATTAACATTATGAGGTATACTTACGCAAATGAATATTCCTGTGAGTAATTACTAATTAACGAAGTTACTTCCTTGTTTTATGTTACCCACATATCTCAAATACCAGTTATTTTACTTTTTTTTTGTTAAAACGCTAACAGAATGTTCGACTTTTTAGGATAATTTATCGAATTCTGTCGATAATCTAATTCAACCTTAATGATATTAAACATTACCTATTAGTTCTTCACATCCAAGCTCAAAAACAAATTATTTCCAAACATACAAAATTCACAACTTTACCCTCTACATTAGGTATCAATTCCATCCAAATTAAGGTTCTGATCCACCGCGTTTATTTTTCTAAATCCTAAATTCATTCACTCACACCGTTTTCACTCCAACACTTCACAGCACTCTCCTTTTCACTTAATCCATCATTCACAAGTCCGACCGCCAGGAACAATACTCGCTAAGTGAATCCAGTATCATCGGTGAATCCCGTTTTCTTCTGATTAGGATTTTTTCTCGAGTACGAGTAATTCAGGGTTATCAAACTCCGATAACATTATCAAGTTATTGACACGAGTGCTCTGGTTAGAATATTAGTTTCACTTTTCTGTTGTGATCTAAGTGATAACTAGTGGTTTGTTTAATAAAATTATTACATTTCCCTCTAAAAACTATGTTTTTGTACTCACAATAATTGACTTTGTAGTGTAAAATCCGTATTTTTGGCCAATATCAAAGCCAAATCTGATGGCAACATAACTCTGGACCTTTTAGTCCGAAACTGTTATTTTTCCTCGGATACGATTTAATAAATACTTCGAATATTAAAGACCTCGTAAGAGTAACAATGCTCAATTTATTTTAAACTTTATTCCACAGTTAATAAGGACTTGATTAAACAGTAGAGCTAACAAGCGTGGACTTATAAACAAAAAAAAACAAAAAGTGTTCAAGGCCAATTTTAATATTCGGCAAAGGTAGCCGTTACATTTGTGAACGGTTTAAGCCTTTACCTAGTGGTGGCAGAATTAATGCCACTATTTTGAACTTTACTGATAGGTATATCTTATAGGTCAAAACAAATAAAGAATATTTTCTTTTTATTGCCAGTCTCTAATGGCGCGGACTATACACAAGTAGTACAAAGTATAATATGTTTTAAACCAATATAATAATATCTACTTAATACTCACTTATCATTATGTAAAACAAGCCATTTTCTTTTTCCTTGAATAAAACTCTATTTACCTGATTCGATAACTATGATACGTTACTTGAGACATAAATTTATGTATTAGGTATTGTTTGAAGATACTCGCACTGTCATTTGTTTTCGTATTCCATATTTCATTGTCATGTCATATGTACTACTCGGAAAAATGAAAACTAAAACAAAAGACACCTCATATTATTTTATTATTTTTAGTGACACCACGACAAGACAATAATATCGGAAGCAAGTGAATATCATACGCAGTATGTCTTTAAATTCCATTTTAAGAGACATTACAAAGTTTGTTAGTGTTACTAAATATTTTTACTAGCGGCCGCCCGCGACTTCGTACGCGTGGACCCAGTTTTACCCCGTTAGGGTTGAATTTTACAAAATCCCGTCTTAGTGAGCACCTACGTTCTAAAAGGAACCCCCATTGAAAATTTGAGACTCCTAGCACTTGTAGTTTCTGAGATTTCGTGATGAGTCAGTGAGTTAGTCAGTCAGTTAATCAATGACCTTTCGCTTTTATAGATAAAATATAGATAGGTATGTAAGTATTATTTAATTCTCATTCAATCGAATACGTAAACAAGTGGGAATTTACGTATAAATGAAAATTTAATTTTGCTGACTTTTACACTGATAGAGAGACTTAAAAGTATTTCCTTATATTTTTGTCATCCGCAACTAAATCAAAGCACATAGACTACTTTTCTTTGTACTGTGGAATGAACTGTCATCTGCGGTATTTCCGGACCGATACGACCTACAATCTTTCAAGAAGAGAGCAGCGTATATTTTACTTCTCAAAGGCCGGCAACGCACCTGTAACGCCACCGGGCCTACCAGTGTCTGTCTATAGGTGACGGTAATCATTTACCTACAGATGATCCGTCTGCTCGTTTGCCTCTTGTCCCATAAAAAAATTCGAAAAAAGCCTAGAGCATAGATAATATGTAGAAGGAAGTATCTGAACCCTAATGCAATAGCTAAATTAACACTTGGCTGCTAACAAAGGTGTAACATAGAATACCTTACCTGGTCACTGGTGCCCATCTCCATCGTAGAGTTACTATTATCCTGAGCCATGATGACTTTTGTCTATCACCTGAAACAAAGTATTCATAATTACTTTTAATCAAACTTTCGCGTTGCATTATTTGAGAATTCAACTAGAGATTTCAAACCGGGCCAGCCCGGGCCAGGTGCCCTTTTAAGCACCCACTGGGCCCGGAAATTCCTGCTAGAGATTGTAACCCGGTATGTTTTCCAAACCGGCCGGGCCCAGTTGCATTTGTCGCTAACACGGGCCCAGTGGGTGCCTAAAAGGGCACTTGCAAAGGGGTTTGCAATCTCTGAATTCAACGCGATTGACGTTGATTGTACGACAAAAACTTCAGGCGCAAAATAAATATCGTTTAGGCTTAATAACTAATCTTTTTTTTACACTTTAATGACTTCTTAAGATACTAGTTGGTGACTATAAAAGAAAAGCACCTACATTAAAGTATTATAACCATGAAAACCGCTACCAGCCGGTCAATCTGGAAGTCATCGGGGGAGGCCTATGTTCAGCAGTGGATGACCTATGGCTGATGTGATGTTAATGATGATGATGAACCATGAAAACTGTTTTTACCAACAAAATCGAGGTCAACTCAGAATTCAACGAGTAGGCACTTTATTTGGGAGTTCAACTGATATCAGTTCGATAATAGATACAATAATTTTAATCTGCATAATTATTGCTCGATATCTTATCAAAACGCAAGTTATCTGTAAAAAATGTGTGACAATAAAATAATTACTATATCATTATTGCCGTAGAATTTTTGTAAATGAATCGGCAATGGTTCGAAAAATAAAATAATCTACTGAAATTGAATTAAAATACACTATAAATACGGTCACTTGATGATTTACCTAAGGTATGGTACCTAGTAAATATTTATGTAATTCCTGGTACCTTAAATAGTTCAGTAAAACGCAACAGCGGTTTAAAAAAAAATAGTAAAGAGTTATCGCGGAAAATTTTTACTGTCATTTATAACGGTATGATAAAACTTTTCGTAATAAACTGGTTCCCAATCGGCTGGACCAGTGAAAGTAGGTTAGTTACTGTTTAATTTTTGGGTATCAATTTTGAACATTTTCATAGAAAATGATAAATAGCTTCAACAAATCAACAGTTTGAAGTAAGTATTTTAATCACTGCACTAATTCACTTTATTAACATACATAAATAATTAATTTATTTATATACCAAAAATAACCTATGTACTTACCCCAGGAAAATAAATAAAAAAATCGAGTACCGGCCTATGGCCGACTCCACACCGGACTGAATTTTCCTATATGATTATTGTGAGATTAATAATCTGATAAACCTAAATGTTATTATATCTGCCAAGATAATAATACATTTATTACCACCTAATCGGATAGCAGTTTCTATATCTATGAAGTTTTAATATGCATAATACCAAAGACGTACAAGTTACTGCTGAAATATTTCGGTTGATAGAAAATTGAAATACTTAACAGTTTAGGGGATGGAAGTATACTTACAATATTTATGTTATTATTATGTCGTTGCAATAGAGTTTTATATCATATCAATTCATTTATTGTCAAGGTATAATAAGGTATAAGGCGTAAATTATTTGAATTTAAAGGCAAAACATGATTAGGTTTAATAAAGTTTGACTAAGTAATAAATACCAAAAAAAACTACGTAAGTAACTTTGGTTGAGAATTTAGAAAACATTGTGATAACTTTCGCGCGTTTTAGTTTTGACGTTAATATTTTTAAAGGCGTAACGTGCAAGTTTATTACCTGCCAGTATATTTAAACTCCATAGCGCATGGCGGTTTATAATGAAAAAATAAAAATATTTGTTTTTTTTCTATTCTGCCAGTAATATCGTGGTATACGAAAGAAAAAGTGCGGTTGAAGCGAAACCTTATTTAACCTGATAAAATACGAAGAAGGTTTTCATTTCCGATGTGCTTAACATTTGATAAAATTTCAAGAGCGCGTCCCGTAAACAGGAGAGCAGTGAAATGGAAAGATTACCGAGCTTTCCTATTTCCGCAGCCGGTGGCAGGGCCCGCATCGGTCCGCATAGTGACGCGCCTAATGTGCTCAGATAAATCGGATTTTGGAATATCGATTTTATCCATGGAAAAATGGCAACGACAGAATTCGTTTTACGTACTTGTGACATGAGTAGGACTAGAATAGGGTAGTGTCAGGATCGAATTTCGGCAAACAAATTGCAAATATTTTAACATGTTTGACTAATTTATAAAACGACACTTTTACGACTAACTATTCGACGTCTTTACAGTAATCGATTTCAACCAAATACAAACGGCGAAAACTCCTGCTCTATATGCTAAAGCAACGACTTGAGTGCCAGACAGACAAATTGATCAAACATTAAATAAAATCGATTACGTATTTAATTGCATCCCTAGCTCTCTCGATTTCCCCGCTTTGCAATAATTTCCCCGAGCCATAATTTTCTACAAGAACACTCGAACTTAACAGCCGGGTGCTCTCCCTTATTGACGTTTGGCTGCTTTTTAAATCCCGTCTTTTACGAGCCAAAATTAATTGAAGCGTGTTTTAAAGCAATTTATAAACTTGCATCTAGCTTATTAGAGTGCTTTATTTACTGAAGCTACACAACACGTCGTAGTTAGGCAGTCCACTGCTGGAAGTACCTAACTCTCCCTTAAAAGTAAGTATAGACTAGAGCATTTCTATGTAATGTAACGTTCTTGCGAATGGTACAATACAGTTCAGGTTCTTGGCTAGCACTGACAAAAAGTAATCAGATCTCAGGTAGAGCCAAGCTACTAACTCTACAAGCTCTGACTTTACAAATTCACGCCTTGGTTAAAATATGTGGCTTTCGCTTATATCTTATTCTAATTTTCGTTACTACAATAACTACGAGTAAGTATTGTACCTAATAATAGAAAAGTTATGAACAGGCAATATTTTTTAACCTTACGCCCATGTGACGGTAGCGAAATTGCCAATAATCCAAAACCCTATGTGAGGATTGAAAAACGACGAAGCTTTCGTGAAAAGTAAGAGCCAAAGCACACGAAGCATTGCGGCGCTTAACCACTTGTGTGCGCGCCACGGTTAGAGCATAGCGTTTTTTCTATGAAAGCTCGGTCAAACCAAAGCATGCGTAGCCGGCCTACACGATGGCGATGGCGATGGCGATCAGACTTAAACGCATTGATCGACATCGCTTCGCGTACGCAAGGCTGATCGCGTTGGTTTGGCCGAACCTTACACGACGAAGTAACACCGCTCCGGCGTCGCATCGCGGCCGCAACGCATTGTGCGCTTTGGCTCTTAGGTAGTGCCATTGCGCTTCGTTTGGCTCGTCTTGGCGGGGGCACGGACGCACGGTATTAGGTATTCAGTAAGAAACCAAAAAGAAATTAAGGTGAAGACAACGATCCGTTTCTTATCCCCGAGTAATTATTACGAAATAAAAAACGGTTTCGCAGAAACAGCCGTCGAAAATAAACAACTGAAAATTTCAGGAAGACTTTTTCTACAATGCTGTTTTTTGCTTGTAAACCAATTAGGAGCTAATTTGTTTAAAATTAATTATAAAAATACTTTATAGTTCATAATTTTAACACGAATATAATACAATTATTTACTTACATGTCATGAATTAATGACAATGATAAGTTTATAAATTCGCTGTTCTAAAGCATTCATTTCAGCCACAGGACGTCCACTGCTGAACATAAGCCTCCCCTAATGACTTCCACATTGCACGGTTGGTAGTAGCGGCCTGTATGCTCTGCTAAAAAAAGTCATGTTCTGTTTGAATATATGACGTATTATGTATTTTTACCTAATGGCTAAATAGAACATGTGATGGAGTGACTTATACAAGTTGCTTCTTGCTACTCTTATTAGTTTTGAGACAAAGCGATTCATCTTCAGACAATAGGGCTACTAACATGAAACGTTGGTAATAAATCAAATGAAACACTACATCTTTTGTATTTGTAATAGATTAATCAAACCAACGCGTGCAGATCGCGTCGGCGATAGCGGTGGCGATCACTGCGCGTGCATAGATCGTCGCGACCAATGACAGAACGCGGGCGGACGCGTTGAATGTGAATGTGAGCTCATCGCTACAAATTCATACACGACATCTGATCGAAACTATTTGATGACAAGGATGCGTGGTCAGTTCAGTCTGCACATTTATTTGATGTACCTACTTGAATTCGGTTATTCTTACCGTTAGATAATTACTGGCAATTAGTGGTTTGTTCCTCCGATGGCGTTTCTTCTCAGCACTTGCCATATGTTTATCTGGAAGCGCTGGTAGGACCCAAAAGATAAGGGCTACCTTTTTTTTTATTTACTATATTTTGACGTTAATAAGTGCCACTTAGTGGTCTAAATTGAATAAAATATTTTTGATTTTGATTTTGATCGCCATCGCGCACGCGAGCTGTACGCGTTGGTTTGGTCGAAGCTTAAGTAGTTCACAGTCAACATGATAATCTCAGCGACTTCACTCGCATACGTTAGCGGGTATCAGCAGAATCTAATCACGCTCAACCCCGATAGAATAGATTAAAGACGGTGACTGTAGACAATAGGAATACCTAGTGGTGCTATGTTAAAATAATAAACGTCCCTGCTACTTAACGAGCAAGATTGACAGAATTCTTATTAGGTCTTGCGAACATTTGTCAACAACCTTTAATATTAAACTATATATGGAGAAAGGACAGAAGTTACGGCAAGTTTGCCATTTCGCTCAGCAAGAAGTATAATCATGTAATTTTTTTTGTCTTAATAGAAACAACTGTGAATAATGCTTATAAACGCTTTCCATTGATTAGAATATTCAGTCTTAATATCATATTCGATAGCTAATCGACCGAGTTTTATTGCTCGATGTTTTGAAAGCACAAAATAAAACAACTTAGTTATTTTAAGGTTCAAAATCGGCTGCCAGATTGTGATTTCAGGGAAATAAAAGCGTATTTCCATAAGCAAACAAGATTATAAGACTACATTTCAAATTACGGACAATATCATCATTTCAGCCACAGAACGTCCACTGCTATTCCCTCTCCAATGACTTCCAAATCGCCCGGTTGGTAGCGGCCAGCATCCAGCGACTTCCTACTACCTTTATGAGATCGTTGGTCCACCTTATGGGTAGACGTCACACGCTGCGTCTTCCGGTTCCTCCACTCCAGAACCTTGCTGCCCCATCCGTCGTCAGATATGCATACTATGTGCCCTGCTCTTTGCCACTCCAGCTTGCCAAAGCCGGTCCGTCTGGTTATGTCAGCGTACGTTTATAGCATGTTTTACAGATCTCCTCATTTGTTTCGACCGCGGTCGAAAATAGATCAAGAGTCGAGTTATATCATTAGGAGCTTAGAGCCGTGTCCTTTGTCGTAACGCTGAGCTAATGAATAAATGAGTGTTCCCTAATTAACAGGGCGCATTGTGATAAGGGGAATGCCGGAGGGAGGGGTCATCCATACATGCTGTACCTATCTATACGTATCATAGTAATTAGTTAATACACTCTAGAACGACTCAATTAATGGTTGACTGAATAAATATTATTGGCAGGTAGCTAATATTTCACAAGATAGGTCCCCATAATTGATTAGTCACCTGTCATCCTCTTTGCACTGGAGGGAAGTCGAACCTTAACTTCGAACTCCTCCTATGTTCGTCTGATTAATTTCGCTGCAGGTCTAATAATAAACTTGACCTTCACTGGTTGGGTTTTTACTGCCGGTCAAGCTATAACAGTAGGTTGACTAAAAAGTTTTAGAAGACGCGTTGGGAAGTTAATAAAGAAGTAAGATAAAAATAGTAATGAGAAATATTTCCCCTGCTATTTTCGGTTGATAAATCGTTGTAGATTATGTATGTTTAGGCCTACGTGGCGTAGGCGTGGTGAGAAAAAACACACGTCCTAAATGAGGAAAATGGTGGGTTACAGCAAATTACGGACATGAGAGAAAGCAGTATCTTTTGAGATCCGTTGCCCTGTTTTACTGCAACAGGATCGTAATGCTGTGGCAAATATGTAGCTTTGTATTAAATTACTCTCTTTGAAAATATTTTACAATCTTGTCAGCGCCCGGGGTCGGATTTAATAATTGTGCTCTCAAACAAATGTTTAAAATAATACCCTCTCAGTACTTAACGAAATTTGAAAATGATAACACAATACAAAATGGAAACTTGTACTTGTTCCTGAATAAGAAATTGACACTTTATTCCTCACTCTAGTCATTTGTTCAGAAGAAGACAGTAAATAATAAATCACAAATCATCTAGTCTTTTGATCAGAAGACTACAAAACAATAATAATCCGTATAATTGTAAAGCAGTCTACACACCAAACCTGCCGCGACCGACCCGCTAAGATGAGTCATCGACATTGACATGTTGTCAAAAGTCATAGAAAGTACAAGTCGTCGATGTAATTCTTTTGAAATAAAGCCGCCGACACCAAAACGCCGGGCTGTCGGAGGGATTTTTTTCAAGATTTAGATTGGTGTGTAGAGTCTATTAAGTATATGCGGTCTGCGGTCAGGTCAAAGTAAACGCAGCCTCTATAATAATTGAACAACATTGTTGGTCAAGGTCAATCGGTCAGCGGTCCGGGCAAGACAATCTGTCAACGGTGCGGTTTGCGTTCTTTGCTCTGTGCCCACACGGTCAGATCGAATCAATACAAATTGCTGACTACGTTCACTTTGAGGCTAAGAACTCATGGCGCGATTTTCACCCGCACCCGCGGCGGTTGCGGGTTTCGGCCCGCAGCGGGCGCGGTTGTATGCGGATTGCGGGTCCCGCTCGGCGATTTTCGCCCGCTCGGGCGACCATTTTGTACCAGTGACTTAGCGCGAATACCGCGCAAATTTATCCGCTCCCGTGTGTTTTGAAATAAAACCGCCGCGGGCGCGGGTGAAAATCGCGCCGTGAGTTCTTAGCCTGACCCAACCGCAGAACGCATCCAGTGTGGCAAATCCTTTAATCGTATAACATCGTCCAATTTGTCCACATTCCGCGCGGACTTCGCGTCAACTCGCTCATTCGACTCTCGATCACGATCCGCAGTGTGCCTGGAATTAATATTAATCACAAACGCAATCCTTCGTATTGTCAGCACTTACGAGTACACTTTCTAGTTCAGTGGAGTGTTACATCACTGTTACATGTATCTGCTTTGTTTGGCTAAGAATGTCGTTACCAAAACAAGCAATAGCATTTGTTTGTCACGCTGAATGCGTAACTGTTAAACTGTATGGACCATGATTAATCTGCCTGTTATTTTATTTATAGTATACAAAAAGTTGCAGGAAGGCGATCTATGCTAACAGTCGAGGATAATCTCAGATTTATCCTCCTTTATCACATTTTCCAGTCATTATTTAGTTTTGAACCTTTTGGACCTAAACATTTATTTTCACTTGTAATAAACATCTGTAAGTCTTTCCTTATTGAAAGATAATAATAATATTCTAATGTTAAAATCGTTTAAGTGCCCATCACCATAAATGGCCACTAAAAGCATTTAAAAATAACCAAACCAAACTAAAATACTTCCCCTTCAATCGAACGGTGTTTATTATTGTCTAAAAGTTCGGGACTGTCTCCCAAAATTAATTAAAGTACAAAATTAAGAAGATACTGGTTCATTCTTAACTAAACTGGAAGTGTTTATTTCTTTACTTATTTTAAGTCTTTGACATCTGTTTCTATAAAAGGGAAACGAAATATTTGTTAACTGGAATGTAGATTCGTATTTTCTATTGGATTTCAATGTTTTAAATTAGTATTTAAATAAAATACAGTCAAAACTACAAAGAGAGGTAGTTAAGTTTATAAACAAAAGTTTGTAAACAAAATGGAGAATGCAGACAGAACTGACTAATTAGGCAAACGAGTAACAACACAAACTTATGCTTATCACTCACGCAACCTTGAATAAAATATTGCGATAGAGTTCCTTCACATTATTTATGCAAAAGTCAGGGAAACATGTGTCAACTGTTTTTATGTGCTGGGCCAAACACTGCAAGTTACAACTCTACGTATATTCAAGTAAATAGTTAATTATTTACAGTTGCTTTTAAGTGACAATCGCGAGCCACTAACGATTCGACTCTACTTTCTTCTGGTTTGTTTCTTCGATATATATGTATTTATCTAATAAATTACAAACTTAAATTAAGAGTACATTTCTGATTTGGCTTTCATAATTGCTGTGTAACATGTTTCAGTTAATAATTACAAATAATAATAAAAATGTGTAGTTTTTTATCCCAGTTAACCATTTTGTTTTTTTCGATTCTGTCTTATTTTTCGATATCATATCTAAAACATAATTTTCTTTAGTCTGCATTGTTTTCAAACAGGTGCACTATTATAATGTCATCCAAAGACCTTGTGCCCGTTGGCTTGCCATTGACCCGTAAGTGAAATCACTGCAGCATCGTCTCTCTTCTCTCGATCACGGTTGATTGACACTGAATGCAACTCGATTATTCAATGCAACTCGATTATGCTGTGGAAAATCGAATCAATTAAGCTGTTATTAATTTGAGAACTAATTGCCGTCCTTACCGATTTTCCTTAAAGATTGTAATCAGATCGAATAATTATTTTATATTTTATCAAAGATTAGAATTGGTAGGAACGTGATAAAGCAACAAAAGATAATTGCACACGTTAACTGAATCATGGCCGATATTTTTAATATCTTCACAGTTCACATAACTACAAAAATACATACTAGCCGTGCCTGCGACTAAGTACCTACGCATAAAAATAGTTCCCGTTTCTACATCATTTTTCTTTACTGCTCATCCCCTATTGGCTATAGGGCTAAAGCCTTCCTCGATAAATGGGTTTATCTAGGTTTGTATTTTGACATACCTGATTTTTTTTTACTTCGTTTCCTCCGTGTGAATTACGCCCATAGCTTTTAATATTTTTCATAAACTTAAATTTGTCAGGATCAGCAAATTGCTGTGGAGTCGTAACGCAGCCACCTCGTCTGAGTGGATTTAAAATTCATTGCTAGAAGTCACAGCTGAAGCAGAAGAGCTTTACATATTCAAGACATGAATATAAGAGCATTTTCTGGGATACCGCACTCTTCTACACTAATATTTTAAAGAGAAAAGATTTGATTATACGTTTGTTTCAATTGATAAGGCTCCGAAACTACTGGACCGATTTCAAAATTCCTTTCACCATTCGAATTCTACTCTATGCCTGATGCAAATAGGCTAATAAATATTTTCAAAAGCGGTATGAAGTTCGCCGGTTCAGCTAGTTAATTACAAATAGATTGCAGCCACATCTTTTAGCTATATTAGCTATGTGTGTGAAACATTTCACTTGTTTCCCCTTTGTAGGGCTACAACTTTAGCTATTGAGTAGACTGTTCTTTTATATACTGTGTCTAGAAGCAGCGTTATAAATTAAATGCGCCAACTACCTATCGACGAGCCGGCAAGATTTTAATAAACAATTCAACTTCTTAAGAAACTGTTTTCTTGTTGAGCATAGTTCAACAATAGTTGTACTGCTGAAACATTAAGATGCGATGAAACTATTCCCATATCTAATTAGATAGAACCTTCTAGAACAAAGGTTCTGTCTAGCTAGGATCCAATGCAGTCTTCACACCAAACCCGGCGACCCGCCGTCATAAGTTGTCGACTTTTGACAAGTTGTCCAAAGTCATAGAAAATACAGCCAGCGTCAAATACTTCGTGACTCCCAAAGTAGCCAATTAGTTCGCTACACGTCCTTGTTAAATATGTGGCATGTTTCAGTAAAGCTTAAGGACTCTACACACCAAGCCCGGCGGCTTGATGGTCGGTGGCTTTACTTCAAAGGAAACATATTATGTCGACGACTGTACCCACAGACAGCGTCAAATAGTTCGTGGCACGTAAAGTTATCCGACTGCTCGTTTGCCTCCTGTCACATAAAAAAAAATATTGTCGACATGTTTCCTTTGAAGTAAAGCCACCGACATCAAGCCGCCGGGCTTGGTGTGTAGAGTCCTTAAGCTTTAAACATGCCACTTAATCCTACTAAAACAAATTATTTCAAATCATTTTATTTCAGTACCGTCAAATACGGTTTTTCTTATGACGACATTTGAATACATATTTTGCTAATAAGTAATTTATATGCGAAACATCTTTTTGTTCTGTATTCGCTTAAATAATGCCATCATCATTACCATCTGTTTAAACATAGTGACATGTCTGCAAATACTTACGTACATGTTATTAAGATTTCAATTAATCATACGTACGAGTTTTAAGTGTAATATAGAGATAAGTAGTAGACTTATTCAGTAGCTGGTATTAGAAATATTTTGAGTAGAAAATAAATTAATTACTCATTAATTGCAAACCACAATATTTCATCTTTATTACATCAGTCAGTAGGTAGCACCCATTAGATATTTTTTTAGTAGTTTTTAATCTGGATAACTGACTCCACAATTTTTTCTTGATATTAAATAATGATTAAGAAACACGATGCCATCACACAGAATTTAAATAAAAAGTAAACAGTGGACCAAACTAAAATTTTCAGTAAACCGTTGCATTTGAAATCTGAGGGCCTAGTGTGAGTTTACATCAAATGCGCTCACTAGTGAGCGCGTCAAAAAATGACATTAAATGTATGACGGATTGTACAGCGCCCCTAGCGGCAAACGTTCAAAAACTAAAATTTTCNGTAGAATTTTTGTAAATGAATCGGCAATGGTTCGAAAAATAAAAGTAATCTACTGAAATTGAATTAAAATACACTATAAATACGGTCACTTGATGATTTACCTAAGGTATGGTACCTAGTAAATATTTATGTAATTCCTGGTACCTTAAATAGTTCAGTAAAACGCAACAGCGGTTTAAAAAAAATAGTAAAGAGTTATCGCGGAAAATTTTTACTGTCATTTATAACGGTATGATAAAACTTTTCGTAATAAACTGGTTCCCAATCGGCTGGACCAGTGAAAGTAGGTTACTGTTTAATTTTTGGGTATCAATTTTGAACATTTTCATAGAAAATGATAAATAGCTTTAACAAATCAACAGTTTGAAGTAAGTATTTTAATCACTGCACTAATTCACTTTATTAACATACATAAATCATTAATTTATTTATATACCAAAAATAACCTATGTACTTACCCCAGGAAAATAAATAAAAAATCGAGTACCGGCCTATGGCCGACTCCACACCGGACTGAATTTTCCTATATGATTATTGTGAGATTAATAAACCGATAAACCTAAATGTTATTATATCTGCCAAGATAATGATACATTTATTACCACCTAATCGGATAGCCGTTTCTATATCTATGAAGTTTTAATATGCATAATACCAAAGACGTACAAGTTACTGCTGAAATTTCGGTTGATAGAAAATTGAAATACTTAACAGTTTAGGGGGTGGAAGTATACTTACAATAATTATGTTATTTATTATGTCGTTGCAATAGAGTTTTATATCATATCAATTCATTTATCGTCAAGGTATAATAAGGTATAGGGCGTAAATGAGTTGAATTCGTATGAAGTCTAAGGCAAAACATGATTTTAGATCTAACAAAGTTTGAAATGCAATTTAAGTAATAAATACCAAAAAAATAACTAGGTAAATATGTAATTTTGATAGAGAATTTAGAAAACTTTCTGGTAATTTTCGCGCGTTTTAGTTTTGACATTAATATTTTTATAGGCGTGCAAAACCTGCCAGTATCTATAACTCCATGGCGTATGACGGTTTCTGATGAAAAAGATAAATTCTAAGTTTTTTTTTCTTTTCTGCCAGTAATATGGTATACGAAAGAAAAAGTGCGGTTAAAGCGAAACACAACCTTATTTAACCTGATAAAATACGAAGAAGGTTTTCATTTCCGATGTGCTTAACATTTGATAAAATTTCAAGAGCGCGTCTCGAAAACAGGAGACCAGCGAAATGGAAAGATTACCGAGCTTTCCTATTTCCGCAGCCGGTGGCAGGGCCCGCATCGGTCCGCATAGTGACGCGCCTAATGTACTCAGATAAATCGGATTTTGGAATATCGATTTTATCCATGGAAAAATGGCAACGACAGAATTCGTTTTACGTACTTCTGACATGAGTAGGACTGGAAGTAGCAGTGACAGGATCGAATTTCAGCAAACAAATTGCAAATATTTTAACATGTTGGACTGATTTAAAAAACGACACTTTTACGACTAACTATTCGACGTCTTTACAATAATCGATTTCAAAGAAATACAACGGCGAAAACTTCTACTCTATGTATGTATATGCTAAAGCAACGACTTGAGTTCCAGACAGACAAATTGATCAAACATTAAATAAAATCGATTACGTATTTAATTGCATCCCTAGCTCTCTCGATTTCCCCGCTTTGCAATAATTTCCCCGAGCCATAATTTTCTACAAGAACACTCGAACTTAACAGCCGGGTGCTCTCCCTTATTGACGTTTGGCTGCTTATAAATCCCGTCTTTTACGAGCCAAAATTAATTGAAGCGTGTTTTAAAGCAATTTATAAACTTGCATCTAGCTTATTAGAGTGCTTTAATTACTGAAGCTACCAACACGTCATAGTTATTAGGCACCACTGTTGAAAGTGTTGGAAGTACCTAACTCTCCCCTAAAGGTAAGTATAGACTAGAGCATTTCTATGTAATGTAACGTTCTTGCGAATGGTACAATACAGTTCAGGTTCTTGGCTAGCACTGACAAAAAGTAATCAGATCTCAGGTAGAGCCAAGCTACTAACTCTACAAACCCTTTACAAATTTACGCCTTGGTTAAATTATGTGGCTCTCGCGTATATCTTATCTGGCTTTATCTTATTCTAATTTTCGTTACTACAATAACTACGAGTAAGTATTGTACCTAATAATAGAAAAGTAATTAACAGGGAATATTTTGAACCTTACGCCCATGTGACGGACGACGGTAGCGAAATTGCCAATAATCCAAAACCCTATGTGAGGATTGAAAAACGAAGAAGCTCTCGTAAAAAGTAAGAGCCAAAGCACACGATGACACGCGACAGAGAGCGTAGCGTTCTTTCTATGAAGGTTAGGGTAAAACACGACGCAGCGACATACACCGCTCCGGCGTCGCATCGCGGCTGCAACGCATCGTGTGCTTTAGTATGCCATTGCGTTTCGTTTGGCTCGTCTTGGCGGGGGCACGGTATTAGGTATTCACTATTCAGTAAGAAACCAAACAAAAATTAAGGTGAAGACAACGATCCGTTTTTTATCCCCAAGTAATTAATACTAAATTACGAAATAAAAAACGGTTTCGCAGAAACAGCCGTCGAAAATAAACAACTGAAAATATTTTGAACCTTACGCCCATGTGACGGACGACGGTAGCGAAATTGCCAATAATCCAAAACCCTATGTGAGGATTGAAAAACGACGAAGCTCTCGTGAAAAGTAAGAGCCAAAGCACACGATGACACGCGACAGATAGCGTAGCGTTCTTTCTATGAAGGTTAGGGTAAAACACGACGCAGCAACATACACCGCTCCGGCGTCGCATCGCGGCTGCAACGCATCGTGAGCTTTAGCTCTTAGGTATGCCATTGCGCTTCGTTTGGCTCGTCTTGGCGGGGGCACGGTATTAGGTATTCACTATTCAGTAAGAAACCAAACAAAAATTAAGGTGAAGACAACGATCCGTTTCTTATCCCCGAGTAATTAATACTAAATTACGAAATAAAAAACGGTTTCGCAGAAACAGCCGTCAAAAATAAACAACTGAAAATTGCAGGACGACTTTTTCTACAACGCTGTTTTTTTGCTTGTAAACCAATTAGGAGCTTATTTGTTTAAAATTAATTATAAAAATACTTTATAGTTCATAATTTTAACACGAATATAATACAATTATTTACTTACATGTCATGATTTTAATGACAATGATAAGTTTATAAATTCGCTGTTGTAAAGCATTCATTTCAGCCACAGCTGAACATAAGCCTCCCCCAATGACTTCCACATCGCACGGTTGGTAGCGGCCTGTATGCTCTGCTAAAAAAAGTCATGTTCTGTTTGAATATATGTATTATGTATTTTTACCTAATGGCTAAATAGAACATGGTATGGAGTGACGTATACAAGTTGCTTCTTGCTACTCTTATTAGTTTTGCGACAAAGCGATTCATCTTCAGACAATAGGGCTACTAACACGAAACGTTGGTAATAAATCAAATGAAACGCTGCAGCATCTTTTGTATTTGTAATAGATATTAATCAAACCAACGCGTGCAGATCGCGTCGGCGATAGCGGTGGCGATCACTGCGCGTGCATAGATCGTCGCGACCAATGACAGGACGCGGGCGGACGCGTTGAATGTGAATGTGAGCTCATCGCTACAAATTCATACACGACATCTGATCGAAACTATTTCATGACAAGGATGCGTGGTCAGTTCAGTCTGCACATTTATTTGATGTACTTGAATTCGGTTATTCTTACCGTTAGATAATTACTGGCAATTAGTGGTTTGTTCCGACGGCGTTTCTTCTCAGCACTTGCCATTATGTTTGTCTCGAAGCGCTGGTAGGACCCAAAAGATAAGGGCTACTTTTTTTTTATTTACTATATTTTGACGTTAATAAGTGCCACTAGTGGTCTAAATTGAATGAAATATTTTTGATTTTGATTTTGATCGCCATCGCGCACGCGAGCTGTACGCGTTGGTTTGGCCGAAGCTTAAGTAGTTCACAGTCAACATAATTATCTCAGCGACTTCACTCGCATACGTTAGCGGGTATCAGCGGAATCTAATCACGCTCAACCCCGATAGAATAGATTATAGACCGTGACTGTAGACAATATGAATACCTAGTGGTGCTACGAGTATGTTAAAATAATGAACGTCCCTGCTACTTAACGAGCAAGTGATTGGCAGAATTCTTATTAGGTCTTGCGAACATTTGTCAACAACCTTTAATATTAAACTACTCACGCGAGCAAAAGTTCCTCATCACCCTACATGTTCCGAGCGATCGTAAGAACTAAACGACTCATAGAAGATAAATAAAAATGGTACCATTTTAAAGGTAATATTTTATACTTTAAATCGATACTATAGATACATACATAGTCCTTCAGTTCTTAAGATGGCTTGGAACCAAACACAACAGGGTGATTCCATACCTTTTCTCGTAAGTATACTTATATGGAGAAAGGACAGAATTTACGGCCACGTCACGCGTCATGGTGGTTGCTTCTGTTTTACCTAAAATTTGCCATTTCGCTCAGCAAGAAGTATAATCATGTATTTTTTTTTGTCTTAATAGAAACAACTCTGAATAAAATACACGCTTTCCATTGATAAAGAATATTCAGTCATAATATCATATTCGATAGCTAATCGACCGAGTTTTATTGCTCGATGTTTTGAAAGCACAAAATAAAACAACTTAGTTATTTTAAGGTTCAAAATCGGCTGCCAGATTGTGATTTCAGGGACAAAGCGTATTTCCATAAGCAAACAAGATTATAAGACTACATTACAAATTACGGACAATATCCCTGCTATTCCCTCTCCAATGACTTCCAAATCGCCCGGTTGGTAGCGGCCTGCATCCAGCGACTTCCTGCTACCTTTATGAGATCGTTGGTCGACACGCTGCGATTTCTGGTTCCTCCACTCCAGAACCTTGCTGCCCTATCCATCGTCAGATATGCGTACTATGTGCCCTGCACGTACATTTATTATGTTGCAGCATATTCTACAGAGGGCCTCATAAGAAGGCTCAAGGTCACCCAAAGGGCGATGGAGCGGGCTATGCTCGGAGTTTCCCTGCGTGATCGAATCAGAAATGAGGAGATCCGCAGGAGAACCAAAGTAACCGACATAGCTCGCAGAATTGCTAAAATCAAGTGGCAGTGGGCGGGGCACATAGCTCGTAGAGACGATGGCCGTTGGGGCAGGAAAGTTCTCGAGTGGCGACCACGGGCTGGAAGACGTAGCGTGGGCAGGCCTCCTACTAGGTGGACCGACGATCTGGTAAAGGTCGCGGGAAGAGCCTGGATGCGGGCAGCGCAGGACCGTTCATTGTGGAAAACCTTGGGGGAGGCCTTTGTCCAGCAGTGGACGTCATTTGGCTGAAACCCCCCCCTCTATTTTTATAACTACGGGGTATAAAATTCTAAAAAAAATAGAGGTGATGCATGCTAATTAACTCTTTCAACGATTTTTGGTTTGATCAAAGTATCTCTTATAGTTTTTGAGATAGGTTGATTAAATTGACATAATAAGTTTATTATATTTGCTGCTACGGAACCCTTTGTGCGCGAGCCCGACTCGCACTTGGCCGGTTTTTTTGATGTAAACTCACACTCAGCCCCACTGAAAAGAATTTCATACAATTATTTAGAGACAGTATCATCGTGTTACTTATGAATATTTCGAAAAACGAACTAAATTTCTACATCTAAAAAGGCTAAAACGTGCGTGTACGCCCGGGCGCCCTATAAAAAAACTATAAACAAAGTTTCTACTGAACCTACGTCCATTAACAACTTAATCCCTTGCCAATTGGACTGACCACGTTTTCAATTAACTGGTGTGTGGTGGCGAGCCGATTTGTTAAAATAAAACAATGGATTTATTTTAATTACTCGGTTTCATTAATTAGGTCGATACCCAGTTTGTTTATAGCAATTAAACCTTTTAACAAGATTTACTTTCATACGTGAACCATAGGTAAGTCCTGTGGTAATTATTATTAATACAGCAAGAGGAAGTGGTCAATTATTATTTCTTTGTAAAGGCATACGCCATAATAATATAACCAAACCTTCAGTGTGGCATGTTTCAGCATTTAAGAGAGTTTTAATTTAATTTTTTCTCATAATTCCGTGGAGTCTCCTTTTAGAAGACTGTTTTAAAGAAGTACATTGATAGTATATTGAAGTTTTATTAAGTGCTTAATTCATTTAAAGGGTACCTAAATTACTTTTGTAATACAATGACAAGTGCGCTGACTTATTGCTTTCTTTTTTATCTGGAATTCTAGAACATTCACTCAGTGATTGATTATTAGAAAACATAGTATTCGTACTTAACTCTCCGTTCAACTTAAAATAAATAATCCATCAAGATTTTAGTGACATCCTTTTATAGAGTAAGAAATAAATCTTTCTTGTTCTTCATGTATAGGTAACTATTATATCTTTAAATAATTGTCGAACTCAATTACTGAAAAAAATCAAGAAAGTAAAACGAGAATTTAACTTCGATTAGAAGAAGTGATATCGACATGTGTCTGGTGCTGACGCGAACACGCAGGCTTAGTGTTGTCAGTCGAATAATCTATCGATAGCGCACAAATAATAATTATTATTGGGGATTACCAGATCCATTTATGTTAGTAACAATGTTCTTACATTCTAATGTAGTATATATGACATTTATCAGAGTAAATACAAATGAGTAGATCATCTTCATAGAAACGCACCGAGCGCGGTTTGTATGTGTGCGCGCGTTCGTACTCTGTATTTATTATTGAAATAAATTTTCTCCTGGTTTATAAGAGCGGTGGAGATCCAGTGTCTATAATGAGGCTACCGATAGTAGAGTCGACAACACAACCGTTTTTACATTTTGCTCTGAAACTGCGCCACTGCATCACCTACGACTGCATAAGACGCAGATTGTGATATAGCTAGATGTAGGTACTTTCGTGTATTTATCGAAAGCTCAGCTCATGAACATACTATTGATGAAGTACAGTCAATACTTACTCTTGTTTTTTAAATAGTTAAGTTGATGTTCCTAAACTACCATAAATACTAACGCAATCAATAGGTATTATCGATACTGTAGCTGTATATCTAAAGTCAATAACTTACTATCGACGTATTTTTACTTGAACTATCGATATTTCTCCAACACTATCAGCTCTCCCGAGCGGAAACGCAAACGACATCTTGTACATACATTATTTATTATGCTATTTTTGCTTCTAATTTTCACTTAAACCAATAATTAAATACGCAATTGAGTTGATTATTATCTTTATTACTTGAATTAACGTAAGTCTGTGTAAAAAAACAGTTATTCACTTGTATAAAGGAAGTGACTTACTTCTGAAGCAGCTCATTATAAGTATTTTAAAGAATAAGGTGAGAATCTGGAAAATATCATAATCAGCCATAGAATTACATCGAGGTAGATTGATGATTTGTATAAATGTGAATGTAATGTGTTTTAATTATAATAGGATGATTAACAAGCACAAGGTGGACCAACGACGTCATTAGCAGGAAGGCGCTGGATGCAAGCCGCTACCAACCGGACGCTGTGGAAATCATTGGAGGAGGCCTATGTTCAGCAGTGGAGTCCTGTGACTGAAATGGTGATGATGATGGGTGTGTAATGTATGATATAACTACATATCATATAATACTTAGAGGATATAACATCAAATTATATAAAATCGTTTAATATAATAATTATTTACTATAATAAACGAATAATATAATTTTAAAACGAATAATTTTAAGACAAATAACTATTAACTGATATAAAATGGTTTGATATAATGAATATTTTCTATAAAATTTAAAACAAATAACATTCAAATCATATAAAAATAAAATGTCGAACAATCAAATGAGATAAAATTCTTTTCCTATAAAACTTAAATCATATAACAATAATAATTTTATATAAAGTTCATTTGTTATAATAAGCATTGCATGCAGCAAGCAAGCAAGCGACCAAGCAAGCAAGCTAGTAAGCAAGCTAGCATGCAGGCAAGCAAGCAGGCAAGCAAGCTAGCAAGCAGGCAAGCAAGCAGGCAAGCAAGCAAGCAAGCAAGCAAGCAGGCAAGCAAGCAAGCAGGCATGCAGGCATGCAGCATGCAAATTTGACTTAAAACTTGAGACTTCTGTCACGGCTTCGGCACTGCGGGGCTCTGGCGGTCCCTCGCGTGCTAATCGTCGCAGATGGCTTTCGCTCGACACCGCGTCTTCGGCTTGCTGGCCACCCTCAGCCGCGGCGCCTCGCTTCCAGCCACCTGCTCCTCAGCCCGCGGGCCGCCTCGCCCCTCCGTGCCTACGCGCTTCTAAATTACACTCTAGGGGTAGGGCAGACAAGACTACGTGGAGTCGGTTTTACGGCGATTCGTTTTTGTCACTAAAGTCATTTATAATTCAAGCTAAAGAAGAACATACTTAAAGTTATATCTATCAGAAATTATATCAATTAAAGAGTATAACAAAAAATATTTATTACAATTAATGGTTATGTGAAATTAATAATATTTGTATTAAACAAAATTACATCAAATGAGTCTTAGATTAAGTAAGGTTTATATCAAATGTCTTTATGCGTTGTGATTGGTATTTGAAATGATATTATTAGAAATCATTTATTATATGAAGTAAACATTATATGTTAAAAAATTATATCAAGTGTTATTATAACATACGTTTATTATACAATATGAACGTTATTGAAATGAATTTATATCATATAAACTTATATAAACTGTCACGCACCCGATGATGATGATGTGTTTTCGTTAACAGTTCTGTTGGATCATAGTAGACACTCCAACGTAATGAGAGAGATAATTAAGAAATCGAATGGCATTACTCTAGTTGGTTTAAATAACAAACATATTTATCTTATAATTTGTAAATTAACTTCTCATGTGACATACAAGCGGAACCTACTATTGTTATTAGAGATTTATCTCTGCATACCTGTAATAATTAACAATAAAATACAACACGCTAACTTTCATATTTATAATTGGAGTATCTAATACATAATTTCTGATACAAATGAATGATTACAAATCAATTAAATAAAGCAAACTCGTCATTAATGAAGATATAAATATTTTTTATTTACACGGCACTAGAAGTACTACACAAAATAGTTGTTACAACCAACCTTGTGTTGGGTCTAATTCTCGTCACTACACTGCACAACTTAAAATAATTACGTTTTTTGTCGGTAAAAACGTCCTGGCGACGTCACTTAAGCATTTTTCTTATACTGCGTGCGGTCGTTGCGCGTGCGCACAAAGGAATGAGACCGCTCGGACACCGAGCCCACAGCGTGGTAGGGGTGGGGTTGCCCGCTCTTTTGTTTTTTACTACTACTACGCTGAATATTGTGTGCGGATTGGCTTGTCGTATAGGGGTACTACACGGTAAAATAAATCTCTTCGGCGAAAACAGGATAATTCAGATCGAACTTCACTTGGTAAGTTCGTTTGATCATATAATTAATTATTAATACAGCAAGATGAAGTGGTCAATTATTATTTCTTTGTAAAGGCATACGCCATTATAATATAACCAAACCTTCAGTGTGGCATGTTTCAGCATTTAAGAGAGTTTTAATTTAATTTTTTCTCACAATTCCGTAGAGTCTCCTTTTAGAAGACTGTTTTAAAGAAGTACATTGATAGTTTATTGAAGTTTTATTAAGTGCTTAATTCATTTAAAGGATACCTAAATTACTTTTGTAATACAATGACAAGTGCGCTGACTTATTGCTTTCTTTTTTATCTGGAATTCTAGAACATTCACTCAGTGATTGATTATTAGAAAACATAGTATTCGTACTTAACTCTCAGTTCAACTTAAAATAAATAATCCATCAAGATTTTAGTACCATGCTTTTATAGCGTAACAAATAAATCTTTCTTGTTCTTCATGTATAGGTATTATATCTTTAAATAATTGTCGAACTCAAGTACTGAAAAAAATCAAGAAAGTAAAACGAGAATTTAACTTCGATTAGAAGAAGTGATATCGACATGTGTCTGGTGCTGACGCGAACACACAGGCTTAGTGTTGTCAGTCGATAGTCGACAATTGATAGCAGTTGAATAATCTATCGATAGCGCACAAATAATAATTATTTTTGGGGATTACATCCATTTATGTTAGTAACAATGTGCTTACATTCTAATGTAGTGTATATGACATTTATCAGAGTAAATACAAATGAGTAAGTCATCTTCATAGAAACGCACCGAGCGCGGTTTGTATGTGAGCGCGCGCCAATACGTATGCGGCGTGCACGCACACACTGACAAAATTCGGGGCAACTCACCGCTAATCAACGCTAAATTTTGTCAGCGTGTGCGTGCGCGCCGCATACGTATTGGCGCGCTCACATACAAACCGCGCTCGGGCGTTTCTATGAAGATGACCTACTCATTTGTATTTACTCTGTATTTATTATTGAAATAAATTTTCTCCTGGTTTATAAGAGCGGTGGAAATCCAGTGTCTATAATGAAGCTACCGATAGTAGAGTCGACAACACAACCGTTTATACATTTTGCTCTGAAACTGCGCCACTGCATCACCTACGACTGCATAAGACGTAAATTGTGATATAGCTAGATATATTTTCGTCTAATTACTATTCTTACTATGGAAAGCTCGGCTCATGAACATACTATTGATGAAGTACAGTCAATACAATTGTTTTTTAAATCGATAAGCTGATGCTCCTAAACTACCATAAATACTAACGCAATCAATAGGTATTATCGATACTGTAGCTGTATTATTTAAAGTCAATAATGTACTATCGATGTATTTTTACTTTAACTATCGATATTTCTCCAACACTATCAGCTCTCCCGAGCGGAAGCGCAAACGACATCTCGTACATACATTATTTATTATGCTATTATGCTTCTAATTTTCACTTGAATCAATAATGAAATATGTAATTGAGTTAATTATTATCTTTATTACTTGAATTTAACGTAAGTCTGTGAGAAAGACAGTGATTCACTCGTATAAAGAAAGTGACTTACATCTCAAGTAGCTCATTATAAGTATTTCAAAGAATAACGTGAGAATCTGGAAAATATCATAATCAGTCATCTTGGTGTATAATTAGGTCGATGTAGATCGATGATTTGTTTAAATGGGAATGTATTGTGTTTTCATTATCATACGATGATTAAAAAGCACAAGGTGGACCGACGACCTCATTAAGGTAACAGAAAGGCGCTGGATGCAAGCTCTACCAACCGGCCGATGTGGAAATCATTGGAGGAGACCTATGTTCAGCAGTGGAGTCCTGTGGATGAAATGGTGATAATGATGATGATGATGTGTTTTCGTTAACAGTTCTTTTGGATCATAGTAGACACCCCAACGTATATGAAATTTAAGAAATCGAAGGGCATTCCTCTAGTTAGATTAAATAACAAACATATTTATCTTTTAATTTGTAAATTAACTTCTCATGTGACATACAAGCGGAACCTATTGTTGTTATTAGAGATTTATCTCTGCATACCTGTAATAATTAACAATAAAATACAACACGCTAACTTTCATATTTATAATTGGAGTAATACATAATTTCTGAAACAAATGAATGATTACAAATCAATTAAATAAAGCAAACTCGTCATTAATGAAGATATAAATATTTTTTATTTACACGGCACTAAAAGTACTAAGAAATATTTTGCTGAAATTTGAAATCGCCTGATACACCTGTCTATTATAAATATTTATCTTTGTGATAATGATACATAAATTAAACTTACTAATGAAGAAACTCCAGAAAAACGTGCCGAATCAGCCATACACGATCATGACACGATCTAAAATAATGCCTCCCTAATTTAAATACACAAAATGAAAGGGACATAGAAGACATAAACAAATCATTCACAAAACACACTAGTTTATATACAAGCCAAAGGTTAATGCGTCTAGGAAGTTTAATAAATAATAACCAAACGTATGGATGATAACCTACGAAAGTCAAAAACAATACTCTTCTAATGTTACTTTAATAGTCCATAATATCTTTTCACTTACTAAGAATCAGTAGTATGGTTAGGATAAAATGCCAATATTCAATTGTATTACAACTCTACAAAACATCTGTTTACCTACTTTAAAAATACCCAAGCAAGACTGTCGGAAAACATTTCAAAGTTTGGGCGACATTATTGAATGGATACTGGCTGTACCACTTCCAAGAATTCCTGGATTACAAATCTTTTATTGGAAACATTCCGGCCAAAGTACCGATCCCTGCTCAGTCATAAATATTTCCCTACACGAATAGAACCTTTTATGTTAAACTTTATCTCTATCCAGGAATTTGGTTTTGCGCTGTGATACTTAAAGTTTACGTTCACTATCCAATTAAAAATAAGAAGCTCGTTGCATTGGTTTTTTTAAGTAAAGGCACAGTGTTTTCATCGAACATCTACGAGTATAAGACACGTTGGATGATAAAACAAACCAACTTGATTACTTTTTCATTTGGAAGCAACCGCTTTATACGACGTGGTGGTAAAACCCGCGTTTTTGTCCAGCCTATTCATGGACTTGGAGAGAATGACGTGACGTAGGTACGATGATACCACATGGAATAAGGATGTCAATAGCATTCACGAGGTGATTATTATAGTTGACACAGCCGCATTATGGCGTATTGGTTTATGTAATGAATCACCATCCACAAGGGGTTTGGGAACACAGAGACTGGCAGGGAATTCCTGTCCTTCAAGTAAAAATTGATATTTCAATCATTTTGGTACATACTCTTAGAATATACTTATTTGTAGAACCACACAAGGCAAGAAAAGAAAGAGAAAGAAATATACAAATGAGACGGCACAATTTAGATAGATAGATAGAATACAATTTATTGAACATCATACAAGACAAGAAAAAAATATACAAAAAATACAATTCAGACGGTCTTATTGCTATAAAGTGATCTCTTCCAGACAACCTAGCTAGAGGACAGTTTGCGTGATCATTACGTAGTAACTTATTAGATTAGTAATCTTTTTTTTTATGCATAACAAGGCCGGTATTTGACCACAATCGCATCTGATGTGATATAACTACCTTTCTATACATACATGCAATACAATTTATTATATGTATTTAAACCTAGTTTATGTTTCGTTAAAACAGTTTAGATCGCATACGAATACCTACGACTTATAACGTATAGGTAGTTGTTTCTACACTTGCCATTCGTAGAGCGCTGCCATAACTGGAGCACAAAGGAATGCGACTATAAATGGATACAAATATATTCCATGTCTGACGACTAATGGCTATGGAGCAGAACCAATTGGTATACAGTGGATCTCTTTTATTTTAACATATTACTTACTTTTTGTTTTGACAAACACCATCAAAACGTTTACAAACACAAGACAGAGTTTAATTATGTTAACTTTCATTAGCTCTTACGTAGTAACACGAGCAAAAAAAATCCCCCGGTGGTACTACTGAGGCCGTCGGTAGTACCAAGAGTACTAGTATCATCTGTGCCACAGGTTAAAGGAAATATTTAAAAATGTAGGTATACAATAATAAAAAGTTCCAGGTTTTATTTTACTACAACTTTTTTCTCTTCTTGTGGCAGTTGTATAATTAGGAAGGGTCATTCTTTATGCAGAACAAGGCAGGTATCTGACCGCAATCCCACCTGATGTTAAGTGAGATGCTGTCTAGGATGGTACATACATATCTGCCCTGTAAGAGGCATCAAGATAAATAATATATGGTAGAGCAAGCAAGCAAGCTCAACAACTGGTAAATAAGTATGTTTTATAAAAATAATTGGTTTACGCGGTTGATCTAAAGAGTATTCTTATGTACATACCTATAGTATATTTAAATGTTCATATTTGAGACACAATTCATAATAGCATGGGGATAATCCCACCTTAAAGTTACCTTGAGCAACCTTTGCGATAAAATTTTACAATACCAATTTCCCATCGCTTTGACATAACATAATAATATCCGTTCCACTTGAAAATATCTCTCGTTACCCTTGACTACCGGTAATGGTATTAAAGGCCATCAACATTATTCGTGTACTCCGCCAATAGACTCTGACAATTTCGCAACCAAAAGGCGAATATTATTTAACTTTATTAACGTAATTTAACTTTTTATTTATGTAACACAGTTGTAAATCTTTATTCTGCATTGTGACCAGCAGATTGTACACAGTTTTGGCAATAAAGATTATTCTATTCTATTCTAATTGAACCTACCACAAAAACGTTGTTAAATATAACTGGTTTAAATTCAATACCCTGGTATGGTGATGCTCGCCTAACATTTGCAAACTTGGACGGTGGAAAGAGATAAAATATGAGAGAAGAAAAAGAAAAATATAAGAAGAATGACATCGAGCTGTCTCTTATTGTGACGCCAATGAGTAAGCTTTTTACTAACGACTATTTTCTTGCCCTAGAAACGTGCAATAGGACCTAGATAGATCTCGTGTCAATGAAAGATCTTATGTGCATTTATAATATTAATTGTAGCTTACACATTTTTGATTTAGATATTTAAAGCACTGAGGCCACTGAGACAGTTTTCGTCATTTGCTTACAAGGTTGCCGTAATCTGCTGGCGCGAGCTATATAGCAGCCATGCTCGTCGAATCACACCGTTAAGCTGGATTCCTTACACTAAGTAATGTTCCTTGGTGTCTGCTTACCGAAATGTTTGCTCGGTAAAGGTACATTATACGAGTATGTATTAGACTGGGTTTACTTCGCATTACGTACTGGCTCACAATGTTTTTTTAATCGGGTATTAAATGTACACAAACCTAACTGACTTGTATCTATTTTTTTTTAAGAATACCTATCTTAGTACTTAATTTGTATTGCATAAATTACTAATAGTCCCTTCAGCTCCTCGTGGNTAAAAACACCCCGAAATCGCATTTTCAATCCAAGATGGCGGCGCGGCCATTTTGTTTTTCTTTATTTTTCTCACATTTTTTAACACAGCTTGGCAACCCCAACAAACCACCAAAAAAGAAAAAAATCAGGACCAAAGACAGAAAAGTTTGTGTTTCAAAAAGTGCCGCCATTTTGTTTTTTGGTTCAAAAAATATAATAAAGCTGGCAGTCAAAAAATCTTGTTTGAGATAAACACATACAATTTTACCCCTCTCCCTTCTAAATACCCCAAAAATACCCCTGATCAGTGATGAGTGAGTCAGTGAGTGGTAATCGAGCTTTATATAATATAGATACCCCAAAAATACCCCTGATCAGTGATGAGTGAGTCAGTGAGTGGTAATCGAGCTTTATATAATATAGATAGACTAGCTTTGGTCGCCCGCTACGCGGGCTACAAAAGCTAGATCTGCGATGCTGGCCGCTCCGGGCTTCGCCCTACGCGGCGCTCGGCCTGCGGCCTCGCATTCGGAGCTCGGCCTTCGGCCTCGCAAAAATTACAGGGGGTGTTAACTGTCTGACACTGTGCTCTTGTGCTTTTTTGACGCAACACAAGTTTAACTGTGGTAACTCTCGGGATTTGAACCATCGCTCGGCCTTCGGCCTCGCCTTTCAGTCTGTCACTGGGCTCTAGTCCTTTTTTGACGCATTAAAAATAAATCTGTGGCGACTCACAGGCTTTAAACTATCGCTCGGCCTTCGGCCTCGCCTTTTTCTACGTTAGCAGGCAAGCAAGCAGGCAAGCAAGCTAGCAAGCAGGCAAGCAAGCAGGCAAGCAAGCAAGCAAGCAAGCAAGCAGGCAAGCAAGCAAGCAGGCATGCAGGCATGCAGCATGCAAATTTGACTTAAAACTTGAGACTTCTGTCACGGCTTCGGCACTGCGGGGCTCTGGCGGTCCCTCGCGTGCTAATCGTCGCAGATGGCTTTCGCTCGACACCGCGTCTTCGGCTTGCTGGCCACCCTCAGCCGCGGCGCCTCGCTTCCAGCCACCTGCTCCTCAGCCCGCGGGCCGCCTCGCCCCTCCGTGCCTACGCGCTTCTAAATTACACTCTAGGGGTAGGGCAGACAAGACTACGTGGAGTCGGTTTTACGGCGATTCGTTTTTGTCACTAAAGTCATTTATAATTCAAGCTAAAGAAGAACATACTTAAAGTTATATCTATCAGAAATTATATCAATTAAAGAGTATAACAAAAAATATTTATTACAATTAATGGTTATGTGAAATTAATAATATTTGTATTAAACAAAATTACATCAAATGAGTCTTAGATTAAGTAAGGTTTATATCAAATGTCTTTATGCGTTGTGATTGGTATTTGAAATGATATTATTAGAAATCATTTATTATATGAAGTAAACATTATATGTTAAAAAATTATATCAAGTGTTATTATAACATACGTTTATTATACAATATGAACGTTATTGAAATGAATTTATATCATATAAACTTATATAAACTGTCACGCACCCGATGATGATGATGTGTTTTCGTTAACAGTTCTGTTGGATCATAGTAGACACTCCAACGTAATGAGAGAGATAATTAAGAAATCGAATGGCATTACTCTAGTTGGTTTAAATAACAAACATATTTATCTTATAATTTGTAAATTAACTTCTCATGTGACATACAAGCGGAACCTACTATTGTTATTAGAGATTTATCTCTGCATACCTGTAATAATTAACAATAAAATACAACACGCTAACTTTCATATTTATAATTGGAGTATCTAATACATAATTTCTGATACAAATGAATGATTACAAATCAATTAAATAAAGCAAACTCGTCATTAATGAAGATATAAATATTTTTTATTTACACGGCACTAGAAGTACTAAGAAATATTTTGCTGAAATTTGAAATCGCCTGATACACCTGTCTATTATAAATATTTATCTTTGTGATAATGATACATAAATTAAACTTACTAATGAAGAAACTCCAGAAAAACGTGCCGAATCAGCCATACACGATCATGACACGATCTAAAATAATGCCTCCCTAATTTAAATACACAAAATGAAAGGGACATAGAAGACATAAACAAATCATTCACAAAACACACTAGTTTATATACAAGCCAAAGGTTATTGCGTCTAGGAAGTTTAATAAATAATGACCAAACGTATGGATGATAACCTACGAAAGTCAAAAACAATACTCTTCTAATGTTACTTTAATAGTCCATAATATCTTTTCACTTACTAAGAATCAGTAGTATGGTTAGGATAAAATGCCAATATTCAATTGTATTACAACTCTACAAAACATCTGTTTACCTACTTTAAAAATACCCAAGCAAGACTGTCGGAAAACATGTCAAAGTTTGGGCGACATTATTGAATGGATACTGGCTGTAGCACTTCCAAGAATTCCTGGATTACAAATCTTTTATTGGAAACATTCCGGCCAAAGTACCGATCCCTGCTCAGTCATAAATATTTCCCTACACGAATAGAACCTTTTATGTTAAACTTTATCTCTATCCAGGAATTTGTTACTGTTTTGCGCTGTGATACTTAAAGTTTACGTTCACTATCCAATTAAAAATAAGAGGCTCGTTGCATTGGTTTTTAAGTAAAGGCACAGTGTTTTCATCGAATATCTACGAGTCACGTATAAGACACGTTGGATGACAAAACAAACCAACTTGATTACTTTTTCATTTGGAAGCAACTGCTTTATACGACGTGGTGGTAAACCCCGCGTTTTTGTCCAGGCTATTCATGGACTTGGAGAGAATGACGTGACGTAGGTACGATGATACCACATGGAATAAGGATGTCAATAGCATTCACGAGGTGATTATTTTAAATAGTTGACACAGCCGCATTATGGCGTATTGGTTTATGTGATGAATCACCATCCACAAGGGGTTTGGGAACACAGAGACTGGCAGGGAATTCCTGTCCTTGGCAGTACGAATCCATGCGATGACGTTAAAATTTAGTAGATTGATATTTGAGTTTCGTTTATTATACAATCAAGTAAAAATTGATATTTCAATAATTTTGGTACACACTCTTAGAATATATACAAAATGATAGAGACATGGAAGATATAAAACAAACCATTCACAAAACACACCAGTTTATACACAACTAAAGGTTGGTCATGTGTCTAGGAAGTTTGTTAATAAATAATGACCAAACGTATCCATGGATGATAACCTACGAAAGTCAAAAACAATACTCTTCTAATGTTACTTTAATAGTCCATAATATCTTTTCACTTACTAAGAATCAATAGTATGGTTAGGATAAAATGCCAAAATTCAATATTAACAACTCTACAAAACATCTGTTTACCTACTTTAAAAATACCCAAGCAAGACTGTCGGAAAACATGTCAAAGTTTGGGCGACAGTAGGGGAGACTGGGTACGGTTGAAACAAAGGACGGTTGAAACAGAGCAAATATCTCGTAAACGGTTCCGCGGGGAGTGAGGGGTCCTAGGGGAAAAAGAAGCGGAAGACAGGTCCGAACACGAATTAAGTGCCTAATAACTTCCTAACGCGTTGACGTTGTGTATAAAACACCATTTTGTTTTTTACTACCCAAAGTAAGTATTTTTCTTCAGACATTAACGCTTATACTAACTGTTCTTTTTATGTGAATGTATCGAGTGTGCGTTTGCTATTATAATGAAGCTTGTAGAATAAGGGACAGTAACTATTTTTTATGTGTGATTATTAGTGTCGAAACTATAAAGTATATTTTACCAAAAGTGGGGTTGGGGACGGTTGAAACATTTTTTTTGGGTACGGTTGAAACAGAAAATGTATTAATGTTTATTTTTTGTAAATGCCGAGAGTTTGAGTAAGGAAGATTTCCAGGGAGGAAATTGACTTGGTAAAGCATAAGAGGAGGTAAAAGTTGGAGATTCACTGCGGAAAGCGACGGAAAAGTATGGTTTGAAAAAAAAATAAAGATTTTCGTTAACTTTACTCACAATGTTAATATTATTTTATTATTAGTGTTTATTAGATTTGGAAATATCATTTATTTTATCATATTTCTGTTAATTTTTTAAATTTTTACTACTTATCAAAGGCTAATTAATGTTTTAGAAATATTAAATACTTAGACTGATTAATGTCGCCATGTGGTACCATAATTTTAATATTCGTAGTATTAATGATACATAACACACGTTTTATTAGTAATTATTGTATTATTTGTATGTATTTCAACATACCCCAATCGCTGTTTCAACCGCCCCTGGCATGGGGACGGTTGAAACAAAATTTCTTTTTTTTTAAATTTCGTATATTTCAAAAAATAGTAACCCGGGAACTATAATGATACAGCCATATCATAGCTAAAACTTCAAACTTCAATTTCACGTATCGTAATCGTCACTTGGTTATTAAATAACAAAATTATAGACAATAAAAGCAAAATTGTTTCAACCGTACCCAGTCTCCCCTATTGAATGGATACTGGCTGTAGCACTTCCAAGAATTCCTGGATTACAAATCTTTTATTGGAAACATTCCGGCCAAAGTACCGATCCCTGCTCAGTCATAAATATTTCCCTACACGAATAGAACCTTTTAGGTTAAACTTTATCTCTATCCAGGAATTTGGTTTTGCGCTGTGATACTTTTATGTTCACTATCCAATTAAAAATAAGAGGCTCGTTGCATTGGTTTTTTTAAGTAAAGGCAGTGTTTTCATCGAACATCTACGAGTATAAGACACGTTGGATGACAAAACAAACCAACTTGATTACTTTTTCATTTGGAAGCAACCGCTTTATACGACGTGGTGGTAAATCCCGCGTTTTTGTCCAGCCTATTCATGGACTTGGAGAGAATGACGTGACGTATACGATGATACCACATGGAATAAGGATGTCAATAGCATTCACGAGGTGATTATTTTAAATAGTTGACACAGCCGCATTATGGGCGTAGTGGTTTATGTGATGAATCACTTTCCACCAGTGGTTTGGGAACACAGAGGCTGGTAGGGAAATCCTATCCTTGGCAGTACAAATCCATGCCGATGACGTCAATTTTAATTTAAACTTAGAATAAGTGTCGAGCCTAAAGCAAGTACTCGTAATATATTTTCAATATGTGTATTACTTATTTAGATATATAGAATATTTATAGTACACATACAAGACAAGAAAAGAAGAGAAAAAAATACACAAAAGATAACACACAATTCAGACGGTCTTATCGCTATAAAGTGATCTCTTCCAGACAACCTAGAGAGCAGTTTGTATGATTATTGATTATATATAGGTACATGCAATACAATTTGAACCTAGTTTTCTATTTCCTTAAGAACAGTTTAGAACGCATACGAATACCTTCGACTTATAACGTATAGGTAGTTGTTTCTACACTTGCCATTCGTAGAGCGCTGCCATAACTGGAGCACAAAGGAATGCGACTATAAATGGATACAAATAAATTCCATGTCTGACGACTAATGGCTATGGAGCAGAACCAATTGGTATACAGTGGATCTATTTTATTTTAACGTATTACTTACTTTTTGTTTTGACATACGCCATCATCAAACTCTTTACAATCAGAAGGTAGTCTATGTTTACTTTTACTTACTAGTTTTTACGTTACGTTACGGGTACAAAAATTCCCCGGTGGTACTACTGAGGCAGTCGGTAGTACTACAGATTAAAAAGAAAGATTTAAAAACGCTGGTAACTAATACCTACTAAATAATAAAAACAGTTCAAGATGCCTACAATTTTACTACAACTTTTTTCACTTCATTTCTTGTCGCAGTTGTTTAATTAAGAAGGGTCATTTTTATGCAGAACAAGGCAGGTATTTGACCGCAATCGCACCTGGTGTTAAGTACATACATATCTGCCCTCCTGTAAGAAGCATCAAGATAAATAATAGAGAGGTAGAGCAAGCAAGCTTATATCAACTGGTAACATGTTTTATAAAAATAATTGGATTACATGGTTGATCTAAAGCAGTGGTTCTTAACCGGTCGTCCGCGGACCACTGGTCGTCCCTGGAGGCATTCCAAGTGGTCCACGAAGTGCACTTGCAGTTGCACACCTTGGTCAAAACTACTTTTAACTGCTTTTTGCAGTCAAACTGGTTTACTTTTGACCGATTATGATTATGAGGTGGTCCCTGACAAGACAGAAATTTAGTAAAATGGTCCCTCATGACTTAAAGGTTAAGAACCACTGATCTAAAGAGTATTCTTTTGTACCTACCTATAGTATATTTAAATGTTCATATTTGATACACATTTCAAAATAACATGGGGATAATCCCACCTTAAAGTTCCCTTGAGCAACCTTTGCGATAAAATTTAACAATACCAATTTCCCATTGCTTTGACATAACATAATAATATCCGTTCCACTTGAAAATATCTCTCGTTACCCTTGACTACCGGTAATGGTATTAAAGGCCATCAACATTATTCGTGTACTCCGCCAATGGACATTGACAATTTCGCAACCAAAAGGCGAATATTATTTAACTTTATTAACGTAATTTAACTTTTTATTTATGTAACACAGTTGTAACTTATTGTTCTGCATTGTGACCAGCAGATTGTACACCCTTTTGGCAATAAAAATTATTCTATTCTATTCAAATTGAACCTACCTCAAAAACGATGTTTAATATAACTGGTTTAAATTCAATAACCTGGAATGGTGATGCTCGCCTAACATTGGCAAACTTGGACGGTGGAAAGAGATAAAATATGAGAGGAGAAAAAGAAGAATATTAAGAAGAATGACATCCAGCTGTCTATCTGTAGTGGTTTGTGTAAGGCTCTTATAGCGATGCCAACGACTATTTTCTCGCTCTAGAAACGTGCAAAAGTACCTAGATTGATCTCGTGTCAATCAAAGATCTTGACGTGTGCATTTATAATGTTATTGTCGCTGTTTACATTGGCAACAAAGACCCACTTCCATTTCCATTTTTGATTTAGAAGTAAAGTGATTGAGGGTAAGTACTAAGACAGTTCTCATCCTTTGCCTACAAGGTTGCCGTAGTCTGCTGGCGCGAGCTATATAGCAGCCATGCTCGTCGAATCACACCGTTAAGCTGGATTCCTTACACTAAGTAATGTTCCTTGGTGTCTGCTTACCGAAATGTTTGCTCGGTAAAGGTACATTATACGAGTATATATAAGACTGGGTTTACTTCGCATTACGTACTGGCTCACAATGTTTTTTTAATCGGGTATTAAATGTACACAAACCTAACTGACGTGTATCTATTTTTTTTAAGAATACCTAACTTAGTACTTAATTTGTATTGTATTTGTATTACTAATAGTCCCTTCAGCTCTTCGTCGTAAGCTAAGTACGCTTGTGTTACGAGCGTGCTAAAGAGGGAATAAAAGACAATGCCGGAAATTNCATGTATACCTCTAAACTCAGTCTGAACTGAGTTACGAGCATTAGAAGTTTGATGATTTTCATACTAGATTTGCTTTTTGCGCGCAAAGTTTTGTAAGAAATTGCAACAAACTAGTGAGATTGTATGTGTAAACAAACATACCATCCATTAAAGGCTCCAGACATCAGTATGGAGCAGAATCAGTGCAATAAAAAAATAGCGCAATATTTTGTTGCAATTTCTTACAAAACTTGCGCACAAAAAGCAAATCTAGTATGAAAATCATCAAACTTCTTCTAATGCTCGTAACTCAGTTCAGACTGAGTTTAGAGGTATACATGCCATAGTAAGTTTGGTTCATTACACTATTTTGTAATCAAAAAACAAAGTTTGATCGATGGCCGCGCGAAAAAAAAAAGACGCCACTTTCCATACAAAATCTGGCATTGCCATTAGCAATGCATTAATTAAAGACAGTGCCTAACGGTACTTATATGAATTTAATTGCATGCGCAATTAAAAAACAAGGATGGAGTTAATTATAATTTTTGGCCATTTGGAGACTTCTTGCAGACGGCTAACGAAATTATAAAGTAAAGGAAAATAAAGATTATTTGAACAAAAGCAGTAAAGCACTTTTCGTAATGAGACTGCTGCTCCAATTTAATAATGATGTACCTATGTAGGAATATAGCTATAACTGAAACATAGGTAGTACCGACGTAGCTATAAAAGTAAGTATGCGGAGTAAAATCTACGAGTACCTACATTTATTATGAAACCGGTTATTCTTACCATAACTTTCTCACTAAACCCATATTTTTTGTGCTACTCTGATGTTTTCTGAACCACAACATTGTTCTAATCTATGAATTAAATTTGAATAAACAACGCCGTCTGCGGAGCTGATGGATTAGTTCACCTTTGCAATTTTCTGACGATTTTATTCTGGCCCCTAGGCAAATCAAATGAGAAACACATTTTGCACTTAATAATAATAAATAAAAAAATATTTATTGCCTTCGAACCATTAGACAGACAGACACTTATCTCAACTGAGAGAATACATTTATTACTACACATTCTTCATGCTCAAGCCAAATATTTGAATTAATGCCACAGAATAATAACAAAAGGCAAATGTAAGAATAAATAAGGAAAATCGTCTTTCAGGTCTTCCCCGAGGCCCTATTGACGAAATGAATCATGGTCATCGTAAAGATAGATAAGAAATTAAACGTCTAGCTAGAATTTGTGACATACTACATATTCATCAAAGTTTTAAACAATGTATCTGTTACGCTTAAAGGCCGATAACGCTCATTTAGCGAAAAAATAGCTCATAACGCGTTGTGGTCACAATAAAACATACACGTAGTGAAATTCGTGTTATGGCTGTGTACCTATGTATCCTATCATAATAAAATTCTGTACACATCTTAATTCTGGTAAAACAAAAATTTTTAAGAACTTTATTTAGGTACAGCTTTTCTATTAAAGTTTTTATTTTTTGAAGAAACAATAAAACTAATGCTACAATTACCAAACGATGCAGACCAAAATCACAATAGGAAGATGACTCAAAGAACTCATAAACAGTATACAAACAGAAGGTGAGATAATAGGCCTTTAAAAGTACTAATCACATGTTGTCTGCTTGTAATAGTGGCGTCTGGCATGAAACCGGAAAACTGCGCCGTTTAATTGCATACTACCACAAGTACCACAGTTATCTACGAGTACAAGTGAATGAATCAAATAGACTGAACAGTAAACACAAGTTACGGATCGCAACGTACGAGTAGAGAACAGACAAGCGATGTCAAGAAAATAGGGTCAGAATCTGAATGCTGCGGCAATTCTACTTAATTATAAATGCGAAACTTTGTTTAATAACTTCTCTATTTTCTCAAATATTAGAATTTAAAACATTTCGCATAAAAAAAAAATGTTGCCGGTCCAAAAATATAAAGGTAGGTAAAATGTTACTACCATGCCGCTTTGACTCATCTGCGTTTGTGTTTGTAGCTACATTGAAGATATGAAAGTAGTTAATTCTCGTGCCCTTTTTTTAAACGAATTAAGTCAATACAAAAATATAACAGAAACACATGACAGGCGATCATTTTGTCCAGAAAGATACTATTAATGTATAGTAATAATAATCATGTTTGTTACTAAATAACCAGTATATTACGAGTATACGCGTCTCCAATTATTAAATTAACCAAATTTTTGTGCTTCCATGTTTTTGTAAACAGAAGTCGTGTTTCCCTTCGTTAAAACATGAAACATGATCCAGAAAGCTTTGTATAAAGTTACGTATTTTATTTACCGCGAACAAGTCATTATCTGTCATGAAAACAAGGAATTTTTCCCCAAATTAGTGGGGTCATATGATTTTTCTTAGACACATTGTTTGGCTTTAAGCTCCATTTAGGTTCAGTCTGCACATATTTGATGTACTCGAATTTGGTTATTCTTACCGTTAGATAATTCCTGGCAATTAGTGGTGACTGAGTTTGTTCCGGCGTTTCTTCTCAGCACTTGCCATATGTTTGTCTCGAAGCGCTGGTAGGGCCCAAAAGATAAGGAGACATGTAAAGTGCCCCATAAGGGCTACCTTTTCTTTTTTTTATTATTTTCTATAATAATATTTTGACGTTCATAAGTGCCACTTGTGGTCTAAACTGAATAAATATTTTTGATTTTGATTTTGATTATAAAGTCTGCACATTATTTTTTTACATATTAGTTATGTATTAAAATTGGTGTAATAAAAATAACTAGAGCTAATAATTATTATTACTTATGTGTTATTTATATGTCGGATCCTTAGTAAAATTACATGCATTTAAGCAGCAACACCACCCGTTTGATGCGTGGTTATTGATACTTTCATAATTTTCTATCTCGGAAGGCCTACCTTTTTGGAGTAGGTATCTTAATTCCGCCATACGAATGTCGATGATCTCTAAAATTAATATCAAGATCAAGTATTTTATAGAAACCCTAGAAACCTTTTATTTCACGATAAACAAAAGGTTTCAGAGACTTAACTATACTCTTTGAGTTATGAAATACAAACTTTTCCGACGTAAACTTTTAGGTTGAAAGTTCCGACCTTTTCTTTTTCAGACAATCCAGAACGTGTAAAAAGTTATTTATCCGCCAAACCTGTGAGATAAGCTTTATTAGAATGAATGGTGGAAATCTTTGGGAGTTGAAACCTCTAAAACGCAACCCTCGCGTAATTTGACTGAACGAAATAACTTTCAAGGGGAATTCCAAGTTCGGAGACACTTCGTGTTAACTTCAGTTTGATTGAATGTCTCTACGTATAAGCTATTATGCTTTTATCAATAATTACGTTTTCGTCGCGCGCTGAGCTGCTTTTGTTGTCAAAGTGAATTTCCGTAGGGGGATTAGAACTTAGATAATGTTGAAGGAATTTGAATTAGATGTTTCTTACTTACTGCAAATAAGTAGGTACCTATTAATATGTATTTCTTTTATTTCTTTCTGTTATTCTCAAATGAACTTGTTATTTATTGACACCAGAAGATTGAGATTTGTAGGTCCTATGAGTACAATGCGAGTTAAATCTACGAATTTGCAGTAATTTGTTAAAATAAAATTCGTTGTTTCCAGGCGCTAACAGTAGACTCACCCAACATTTTTCTACACAGCATCATTAAAAACAAAAGAAAGACAGACGTAGGTACCTACCTACGTATATCTACTAGTACATTGTTAAGATCGTTGCGGATGCCTCGCATAACTTTAACTTGCACTTTTACCTATACATCAACAGCGCCACACACTTCAATAGAAGCCAACTAGCCACATGACTTTTAATTTACTCTAAATTATAATACAAAATAGCATGTCAACTTAAACTCACCTATATCCTTAATTAATCCTATTTTATATCCTTATTCTTACAGCACAACACACAAAAGTTTTGAGATCATCAAAAACTAGAATAAATCTGAACGCACAAGTCAAAAGTTATCACAAATCCTATCACATGTTCTGAAACGGTTTAAGAGCCCGAGTGCACTGTGCGTTTACAATCGGGGCCCAAATATTGGGCGCACGCACGTATTTGTAAACATCGTCGTTTGCCACGGTTGCCTGCAGTGGAGTGGCGCGAGCGAGGCCCAAGGAAAGACTGCCGCGCGAGTGCGGGCCGGGCGAGCCACTTGCAGAAGTATGGAAGTACGAACTTCTGTTTGTTTTGAACGCTCCACTTACTACCATTACATAAGGCTATCATGGCACACGAATACCTACTAAGGTCAGTGAGTAGCCGAAACAAAGTTATTAGTTATCTTGCTTATTAGATTGTCCCGCTCGGATTCCCCAACCAATCAAGGTAGAAAGTTACAATCACAGAACTCGTTAACGAGTCTATAGTTTTGTCAAACAATCAAACTAGCAAACTAAGTGATAACATTTCGCCCGCAATCAGATTTTTACATTGTGTGTTCTTCATTTTGCCTAAGTTTGGAAAAAATTGTTATCGTTCACAAAGTTCTGCGAATAATGCAGACCATCGGGTCTGATAATGAGTCCAAATGAATCAAAATATTTAAACTTTTTAAAATTGGTATTATTAAATCTACTACTACTACATCTTGTTTCAACTCGTATAGCTGTGTCAAAGACGTCATTCAGTTTTCCCACAAGGAACTAGTTATTGTGGTATAAATTTCCAGTTTGCCATAATCACAAGACTAGTTTAAGAGAAAGTGATCCTTCGCTTGGTAGCGAACCAGATTGTCTTCCACTTAAGTAACCTCTGGCTACAAAAAAATATTACTTTACCCCAATTTATTTAAAAAATATTAGATTACTTCCCTTTGTAAAGATTACAATGAAAATTAGTCGAGTAGCGTGTACCTATAATGGAAATGAGTTTTTCATGTTTTTTCGTTCGTTCGTTTATTTCAGCCAAATTTCGTCGAAAATCGAAAATACTTGATTACTTCCCTTTGTAAAGATTACAATGAAAATTAGTCGAGTAGCGTGTACCTATAATGGAAATGAGTTTTTCATGTTTTTTCGTTCGTTCGTTTATTTCAGCCAAATTTCGTCTGTCACTGCTGGACAAAAGCCTCCCCCAGAATTTTCTGAACGACCGGTCCTGCCCGCATCCAGGTGCTTTTTTATCTTTTTTGTTTCTATTATTTACAAACGTACAATTCGTTTATATTAGGTATGTCAAATGTTAATTCAAGTTAATTTACTGATTAACTGTATGAATATCTAAGAAATCGTAGAAATAGTTTATTATTGATGAATTACTATCCAATCGACCGTGACCCTCTTAATCATAAGGTACTTGATACAAATAAGGCCTACGTTCTAATAAAGCCTATACATCAGAAAACACAGATAAATAAATCCTACCGGGATAATACTTCAAGGACACGTACTCATATGCCCTTTAACCCAGTAGAGAGCAAGAGCGTCCCGATCGACGATCCCAGCACCAATTGGCATGCGTTCTTCTAAGGTGGTGGGTGATTTCGTGCTCTCTTATAAAAATTCGGCGATTTCATCTTAAGTTGTTGGTAAAATGACGCTGTTTTAGATTAAGCTTTTCTTAGTAATCGTTTCTAAATATTTCTTACTAGCTAATAATTACCTTAATTTGTACTACTGGCTATAGATGCATTATTTGTAAATTTTTAAAGACAACGAGAGCGAGATATCTAGTAAGGCCTAGGCCTTATTTCAGCACAGTAGGCCATATTAGATACGTATGTCAACACCTAATTACGGACAAATTCATTAAACTAAATGAGTCAAAGAGTAACAAAATATTTATTTAATAAGAATGTTACCAACAACACAGAAAAGAAAAAGAAAACAGTGTCAAAAAACATAACAAAACCTGTAAAAAAACAAACAAAATACAAAACCAATAAAAAAAAGAAAAAAGGCCGTATGTATAAATCTAAAGGAAAGGAGAATAAAAGCTGGTATTATCATGCCTGTCTCGAAGACAAAGTAGCAGATATGCGACCATAAAGGACTGCTTTAGGTGGTATCACAAAGATTGTGTAGGAGTTCGTAAAGATGATTCAGAAGCCTTATTATGCCCTGGTTCTAACAAAAAATTATGTCTCATTATGTTTACAAAAATTCAAGACTAAAAGATGTTCCTAAACTGATTTATTTGAAAGGTTTTATGTGTACGCCTTATTCAAACACGTTGTTTTAATAAGCTCTATGCAAAAAAATAATAATGTTTGTTTTTGATATTTTTTTTGATAATATATGTAAGGAATCATTAGTTTGTTACTATGAATATTTAATTTTATCTATAATTTATGTATAATTCTTAATAAGTGGAATTTAAGTGTATCTAGAGATGTAGATTGTATTTCTGTTTACTTGGTATGTAAAATTTTGATAACGCAAACAAATCGACGTGTTTAATGTTATGAGACCGCATTTTGTTTAATACAATCACAATTTTAAGGTCTAGAGGCATTTGAATCATATAGGCCTTATTCCGTGTAGGTGATTTAATAAAGCCAAAATCAGTGGTTTCGTAATTTGCTTATTTTGAATAGATTTAGTTAAAAATTGTGTTATTTTTTGTAATATTGCTAAAATTAAAGGATGGAAGAAGTTATTTAACCTTGATTTTGTTGATTAGCGTTAATATTTATTGAAATATAAGCATTTAAAGTTAGGTAGGCCTTATTTGTATCAAGTACCTTATTATGAGTTTGCACGCAGTTGAGAGGTCAAAATTGTACCTACATTATGTCAGAACTTATTACATTGCTAATCGAAATAAACTGTTCCTAAGATTTAAATGAAGTTGTGTAAACAAATGTAAAACACGAAAGCTACTATTATATTTTCGTCTCTGTAACATCTAAATATTTTTTATAGATGGTCAATGGATGACCACAGTCTATCAACTCCCTAATTTTGGGAGGCTCTTTTTAGAACATCCTGTATAACCCTGCTAGTAGCGTGCGTGTAGCCCGCGTAATAGGAAACACGTATGAAATAACTAGCTTTTTCCCGTGGCTTCACCCGCGTGAAATTTAGTTTGTCACATATCGTCACAAATTATAGCCTTTAAGTTATTCTGGGTTATAAACAATAGTACTGTAAAGTTTCAATAAAATCCGTTCAATAGTTTTTGCGTGAAAGAGTAATAAACATCCAGACATCCAAATTTTCGCATTTATAATATTATAAAATAAAATAGGAAATAGAATGAAATGCGGGCAGCCCGTGCGTGAAATCCATATCACATTAAAAATGCACTTAATTATCATGTTAATTGCGATTGACAGATCATTCATTTCGGTGCGTTTGGTCCTGATAGCAATTATAGAAGCTGCCCCACTTTCCTTATCACAGCATGTCATTCATTCGAAGTATATTCGTACATTAGATCTAAGTAAAGGAATATGCCGCGTTACTTCCGGTTTCCTTATTGGCTGGATATCTATTCAGCTTATTTTTCCCACCATATTCATTATTTACGATTAGTAATGTAATGTTAATAAGAATTCGTTTAAGAAAAGGTACGATTACGTAACAAAGTCGTTAAATTGGTGGTCAAGTGATATTAATAAAAACATCTTAACATTAGATCACAAAATTATCGTCTCAAACCAGCAGTGCTATAACGGGACTATTCCCACCTCTCGTTCCCACCACTGCAACTCCTGTGGAGCCAGGATCTACAGCTTGACCGCCACAAAAACCCAACCAATGAAGGTCAAGTTTGTGGGGGAAGTTAAACTGTCATTGGACCCGCAACGAAATTAATCAGAAGAACATAGGAGGAGTTCGAAATTAAGGTTCGACTTCCCTCCATTGCAATGCGGATGACAGGTGACAAACAAAGTTTCAAACCTTTAAGAAAAGATTTAGAAGACCAGCAGTGCTATAGGGACGGATAAAATACCGTAAAATTGTAAACTCCCTCAGTTTATAGTTCATTATAGAACGCATTTATCTCTTACATAATAAAGTGACGGAGTTTATAATTTTACGGGAACATGATAGTAATACAAGCCTTGGCCTTCATGCCAATAATTCAATAAGAGAAATAATAAGTAAGCTAAAAGTTAACTTAATCGTTTTTCACTTGTCGGTTTATTTATATCATGAACATAATTAAATAGATAAAATACTCGTACCTAGCAAGGTAGCAAGTAATTATTAATTGAAACCACGCGTGTAAAATAAACGTAGGTGTACTTTGAAAACAACTTCTAGTACTTGGTAGGTACAGACATCACTACTCATTGAACAATAATAAAATAAATCTAAGGTGCAATAGTGTCTAAACTAGTACCTACCTACATGAGTTGGTCTAATTACCTTGAATTGTATAATTATCGTTCTTACAATACATCATTAACGAGCCCAAACTACAGCTACCAGACCACCGTTAAACAAGCCCGTAATCAAGAGAAAACACAAGTTTAAGCCTCTAATCTTGTAAGGAAACTTGGGAAAATTTGTAGCTGTACCTGTGGCTGTACATAGTAGGTAGTAGCAACTAGGCGCAGACAAAATTTTAACCGGGCGTAGTAGGGCAATGTTGAACGTAGTAACTCGCCGTAATAACTAAGGCAGTATCCGCAGACTAGCGGATCTATTCGCGGAGCAGCGGGTGAATTTTTTCATTGTTTGAAGTTGTCTCGGATGTTTCTCTTAAAATAAAAATTTACCTAAAATTATATAATATTTACCAACCTAACACTTAACCAATAAAGTATGTTTTTATGATTCTGTTGATGAATTTTACTCGCTGTAAAAAAACTGAAAGAATATAGTTATTAAAATTTTTTAGCGATTAGAGTCGCTTAGGCAGTTCGAAAATTTTTAAGCCTTTTAAAATTGGAGGCTGGATCGCTGCTGAAATGGAGTTAAGGTGATTGTGGAATTTTTCTAATTTCTTTCATTTTCTGTCACGTTTTTAAACTAATATTTTTTACTAGTTTGCTTTTTCCGCTTTCCGCTCTGCTTCCCGCCCCACGTGCGTTCGCGTGTTAACCCAGCGAGCCCGGGTCGTAGAATATTCATGGAATGCTAACGTACACCGACTACTGCAAGGAGCCCCGCGAAGGTGATCGCGGTAATTTCCATGAATTGCATTATTTTAGCCGGGGAGACAACGACAGCAGCAAACGATGCTAGTTAAGAGTGATAGCACAATGGCGGCAAATGGCAATTTCAATCCAAATTATACTGTTTAAAATCCCAATTTATTGTTAGTGCCAATACCGATATATCGGGGTTGGTGGAACCCGCGTTCCCCAAATCTCGTTTCGGGCATTCCGACACCGACACCATTGGTTTTTAATATAAAATGTTCCAATTTTGATAATCATACATTATTTACTTGTAAATGTTTCTTTATTTATTTTATTTTAAATGTGGAAATACCGTGATAAATATCTATTAGCTATTATACTGCGGAATAATCAAACTTTTTTATTGCTAAAGAAAGTTCGGATCAGTATCGAGTGGATCACTGGACTGGTTTAAAGGGCTATTGTTTGTGAATCCATTCACTTTTATGTAAGCTCGCTTTTTATTTTTAGCCGCCATTGAGCTTTAGTTTAAACCTCAGCGTTGTCTCTATAACGTCTCATACAAACAAGAGGATCGAAGACTGTTTTGCAAAATTTTATTAATAAAAGTATGTGTTACAGTCAAAACTCATAATCGGTAAAATCAACTTTAGAATGCAAAATATCAGTCAAAATTCATATTATATACAAAAATATCTGTCAAAATTACTGGGAAAAAAGTGAACATTACTAGGAAATTATCAAAAATATGTTGTCAAATTATTTTAACGTGGGTTTTGACCGATTATGAGTTTTGACTATAAACATAGTAATAGATATGCCTACAGAACCTAGTAGCAAATGCAAACGAGTTCCCGCACCAAATCCTAATTGTATAGGCAACATAAATATTTACTTGCCTCGGCTGCATGAGCGCGATTAAGTTTTATGTTCGTTAGCAAAGATTCTATCCTAAATAAACGGTTCAATAATTTTGCAAGCGTATTCAGAATTTAAAGCTAATAAAATTTCACACGGTGTTATGTTAACAAGGGACATTATTATACTTACCTGCTTTTTCATAAATTCCATTTGATTAGAAATTTAACATGATGGAACAGCTTATTTCACCTGATAGGTAAGTATACAGTATGAGTCACGATAAAGTGCACATATGAAAATATGTGAAACTAGACCTATTTTTATCGACCAAAAAGAGGTCAAAAATTTTTTGAGATTTAAAAAAAAATTGTAAAATTTTTTTCTTCCAATTACTTATTGTGAAGAAAACGTTATAACTTTTAAACTAAGAGGTATATCCTGATAAAATAAAAACAGTAATAATGGTAAATAACAGACGATACTAAAAAAATACATAAAATACTCAGAAAATTCCAAAAAATAATAAAAAATGATACTTTTTGAAAAAAAATAGAGGTTAAAACATTTTTGAAATTTTTTAACCTCTTTTTTGTCGATAAAAATAGGTCTAGTTTCACCCAATTTCATATGTGCACTTTATCGTAACTCACACTGTATAGAGTACCTAACTTTAATTATAATGTCCATAATATTCTAGTAGGTATAAGTAAAATAAATATACCTACTAATCCCACGTCTAGTTATTATTAGCAAGTAGGTAACTTATTAATTACAAATAACAACTATGCTTACTTTTATAGTTACAATCAATGATCTTGAAAAACTTTCTAATGTAAAGAACAGAATGCCAACACTGCGTCCTGCTGAGAGAAACCATTAAGATTTCCAACATTTTCACTCCCAATGTTTGCAGTGCCCAACACAAAATAGGTAAAAAACGTTCAGTAATCTCTCTCTACATTTCAACTATCAACTCGGCTAACTTTTAATTTCATCATCATCATCTCAGTCATAGGACGTCCACTGCTGAGCATAGGCCTCCCTCAATGCTTTCCATGTTGCCCGGTTGGTAGCGGTCTGCGTCCAGCGCCTTTCTGCCACCTTTACGATGTCGTCGGTCCACCTTGTGGGTGGACGTCCCACGCTACGTTTTCTGGTACGCGGCCTCCACTCCAGAACCTTGCTGCCCCATCGGCCGTCAGTTCTGCGTACTATGTGCCCTGTCCACTTTTAATTTGTAAATATAATTTTCGACAGGAATAATAAGTACCTACCCATATTAGTTAAAAACGCGAACGCTAAGAACTTTTCAATTAAAAGGCATTTTTTCAGGCAAATGAAAAATGAATCAGCGAAGGCCAATATTGTTTCGAGGGGAAAATTAAAACAAGTATGCACACTCACTTTAGAGTTTGCTGGATAAAGTTCCGCAAGAGACGCGTTTCGAGAGATGATAATTATAGCGCTCAGTAATTTGAAATGAAACTTCCATTTTTTCTGGAATACCTACCTACTGTCGTCCAATGAGTTTAGATGAAATTCAGCTTCAGCTATATTAAGTGGCCCTACTCTACATCTGTGTCTATGAACGGGTGCACGACGTAAGGGGTACTTTCTTTCGTTTCTTTCTAATTTTCTTGTGCAAACGGCCCGCCCCAACGAACACGCGTTCTGAGGAACTTTTCCAAGCCCAGCACTATTTGAACGTTCATTCAAAGAGGTGAAGCCTTAGCCTGTTTTATCGCTGCAAAGATTTCAAATTCTTTTGTCTCTGGAATACGGGTTTGGATTCCTTTGCTGGAGACTGCAACTTGTCGTTCGACGTCAACAAAAGGGAAGCTAAAAAATATTTGTGAAATGTAGGTACACATAATCGCTAGCACTATGAAAACTACAGGATATGTTGAATGCGTGCTGATAAAAAAAACAAGCGAAGTCAATATAATCTTGTAAAAAAAAAAATGTCGCTTAAACAAGTGACTTACATACATTGATACCGATCTATTTCTCAATATTTATTGATTTCCTACAAATTGTGGACTAGGATGTAAGAAACTCCTAAAATTTGCGTTTTCTCTTCACAAAATATAACTAACTCAGAGAGCCTTATATTTTTTAGTTAGATGAGTAGTATTTTGTAGTAACTACTACTGAATAATACCGAACCGAATCATTATATTCCTATGTGATTGTAAGATTAATTATGAACTACTAAGATTAATTAATCTTACGACGTTAACGGCTAATCTACTGATCGAAACATGAGCGAGTGGTAAAAAATACAGAACGCTCTGCTATGCAATTTTAAACAACATGCCCAAAAGGTACTTTAATTGGGTATGGTCGTTTCGTACATTGCGTAAATATCAGTGACTGGGCTCCCTTTGCTCGTGAGTGAAAGGCAGCCAACGTATATCAAGTTTCTCGCAATGTGTCTCGATTCGAGTCATTTATATGCGACCAAGATTGGGTATCAGTACCTCTAGTACGAAAAACTTTCGAGTTCGTTTCGTTGCGTATTCAAAGTGTCATCGAAAAATTTTGTATGAAAAATTAAACAGCGCCCCCTAGGGCGGCTATAATATAGGGGGCGCTGTTTAATTTTTCATACAAAATTTTTCGATGACACTTTGAATACGCAACGAAACGAACTCGAAAGTTTTTCGTACTAGAGGTACAGAAAGTAAATGTTTCTGTTGCAGTAACCCTATTCGAAAATAGACGTGTCAATTTAATAGTACCTATATACATGTACCTACTTTACCTACTTGGTAAAACATTTTTATTTATTTATTTGTCTTCGTGTTCTGAATGGATCAGCTCTCGGTTTAAAGATTTATTTCTTTCTGTTATTTATTATTCCTCTGTAACGTTTGCAACGGTATTGAGAAATTTTCACTTACCAAAGAACAAAATACTTACTAAAACATACGGGTCGAATTGAGAACCTCCTCCTTTTTTGAAGTCGGTTGAAAACTAAGGTCACATGCGGCAATTTGAAATCGTGGAGCCTTGAGGTATGGTACTTAGTATGATTCAATGTATAGTTATGTGAGTATTATGTATTATTTAACAAGCTCTTCTCTAACATGTTGCCAAGAATTCAAAGGATCTAGAACCAGAACTGCCCCCAGCCACGAACAATGAAGCCAAAGTAACTTACAAGTTTGTAAAATACACAGTTAGGCTAAGCTAGTTACTTACTGTAGTTACAATTACAATAGTTTAGAACGGGAACTCCCGCGTTAAAAAGTATCTTCATCTGCGAGAACTTTTATGTGGTTAAGTATTAAGTGTTATTGACTGTAAAATAACTTACTGAAATCATGTTGGTCTAAATAAATAAAACCTGACTTTTAAGGAACAATGAAATAGACAGCCAAGAGGCGTGGGGCTCTGGGACTTTAGGATTCAAAGGGAGAGGCATGGCATGAATTAAAAAAAAACACAATTTAACGTAGCTAGTACCAATTGATTGATACTTCATGCATGTCATAATTATTAATTGTTTTACTTGGTGCGAGACGGATGACGCAAGTTGCGTTAATTTAATGACGATGATTTCCGTAAACCTGTCTTCACACTTCAGCTGTCAGCCGGCATTCCCCACGAATGACCGATAATTTCGTATTACTCAGTACAGCCGGTAGAACAAAGTACACAGTTTGTGAAGTACCTAGCTTGGCCTAACAGTTCTGTTGTCAAAATGCAACTCTTACTTACAACACTGTACCTCTGACTGTACTTTCAGGAGGATCTAGGTTTTTATAACATAGCCTATGATTTAGACTGATGAATGAATAAAGTTAAACACTGTGTTTTCTTAGTGTTTTAATAGGAGATACTTCGCAACACAATACCACCTACTAGGTAACGAGTTAATTAATATTTTCATCACACCATAATAACTACATCTAGATAATAGGACTCAAATTGAGTTACCTACTGGCAAGTGTGAGATTTGTCTAAGAACTGTGCTACTAATTTATAAAGTTATTAGCCTGTTTTAACGCCGTCTCAAGAGCTGTCTTTGTCTCCAGCTGACCCAGTTGCGGAAGCCTCACTATTTTGTTGTATGACACTCTTCACTCTTCAGTCGAACCAAGGACCTATTGTTTAACAAACAATATGACAGAATATGAGAATGTGAACGCCTTTAAAATTTTTATGTAGCTATCATACCCTGAACCTGAAATTCAATAAGTACATTAATTGCCTAAAATTATCACTAAAATTTAAAAATATTCATGTTGGCAAAATAATTCTAATTTTTCTTGATTTTTACTTGAAGCCTAGAACGGTGAAAGATGCGTCGGACTGACTGACTCGAGATCCGAGGAACGCTGCAGGTTCGAATCTCGCCGCTGCCTGCCGCGCTGGTAAACGAATCCCACGAACAAGGTACGAGGATTTAACGGGACTAATTAATTTTGTATTTAAGATAATAAAAAAAANCCTTACAAGAAACACCCTGTATAAACGACATTGTAGTTAAAAAGAATCCAAATATAAAAGGAGAAACTGACTGACTTAGTGACAGATCAACGCACAGCCTAAACGGCTAAACGTAGGCACTTGAAATTTGGAAGGGACGTAGCTTAAATACCGTAGAGGTGCACTAAGAAAGGAATTACCGAAATTCCCAAGGGAACGGGAAATAGCGGGAAAATCCTTTTGTATGAAAAATCTAAACCGCTTACGTTAGACGCTTGTAATTTGGCATGTAGGTACATTAGTAAACTTAAAGCTTAGTTATAATAAGGAATTCCCGAAATTCCCACGGGAACGGGAATTAGCGGGAAAATCCTTTTGTATGAATAATCTAAACCGCTTAAGTCAGACGCTTGAAATTTGGCATGTAGGTACCTTAGTAAACTTAAAGCTTAGTTACAACAAGGAATTCCCGAAATTCCTACGGAAACGGGAATTAGCGGGAAAATCCTTTTTTATGAAAAATCTAAACCGCTTAAGTTAGACGCTTGAAATTTGGCATGCAGGTACCTTAGTAAACTTAAAGCTTAGTTACAACAGGATATTGCAAAATTCCTACGGGAACGGGAGTTAGCGGGAAAAAACATTTGTATGAAAAAATCTAAACCGCGTAAGATACATGAAGGGGGTAAAACGGGATCCACGCGTACGAAGTCGCGGGCGGCCGCTAGTGCTTAATAACAGGCGATACTAAAAAAATACATAAAATACCCAGAAAATGTCAATAAATAATAAAAACTCAGATATTTTTTGACTTTTTTTGTCGATAAAAATAGGTTTAGTAGTTCCGCCTATTTTCATATGTGCACTTTTTCAAGACTCATACTGTACTAGTGGCCGCCCGCGACTTCGTACGCGTGGATCCCGTTTTACCCCCTTCATCCATCTTACGCGATTGAGATTTTTTTATTCAAATGTTTTTTCCCGCTTACTCCCGTTCCCGTGGGAACTTTGCAATATCCTGTTGTAACTAAGCTTTAAGTTTACTAAAGTACCTGCATGCCAAATTTCAAGCGTCTAACTTAAGCGGTTTAGATTTTTCATACCAAAGGATTTTCCCGCTAATTCCCGTTTCCGTGGGAATTTCGGGAATTCCTTTCTTAGTGCACCTCTACGGTACCTAAGCTACGTCCCTTCCAAATTTCAAGTGCATACGTTTAGCCGTTTAGGCTGTGCGTTGATATGTCACTAAGCCAGTCAGAATCTCCTTTTACATAATTATTTAGACTAGCGGCTGCCCACGACTTCGTACGCGTGGATCCCGTTTTACCCCCTACATCTATCTTACGCGGTTCAGATTTTTTCATACAAATGTTTATTCCCGCTAACACCCGTTCCCGTAGGAATTTTGCAATATCCTGTTGTAACTAAGCTTTGAGTTTACTAAGGTACCTGCATGCCAAATTTCAAGCTTTTATCTTACGTGGTTTAGATTTTTTCATACAAATGTTTCTTCCCGCTAACTCCCGTTCCCGTGGGAATTTTGCAATATCCTCTTGTAACTAAGCTTTAAGTTTACTAAGGTACCTGCATGCCAAATTTCAAGCGTCTAACTTAAGCGGTTTAGATTTTTCATACAAAAGGATTTTGCCGATAATTCCCGTTCCCGTGGGAATTGCGGGAATTCCTTCCTTAATGCACCTCTACGGTACCTAAGCTAACGTCCCTTTCAAATTTCAAGTGCTAAATTTGTAAACTATGAAGGGATATGTTTAATCATTAGTTTAACATTAATAGCAGGGTTACCATCTGAAATCGGCTATTATTGGCTATTAATGGCTAATAACTGCTTTTAATCCGTTTTTAGCCAATTGCTATTAACCGGATTATTAGCACTTACCCATCTCTAACCAGGTCGAAACATAAGCGAGTGGTAAAAAAACAGAACGCTCTGCTATGCAATTTTAAACAACATGCCCAAAAGGCAAGTACTTTAATTGGATTTGGTCGTTTCGTACATTGCGTAAATATCAGTGACTGGGCTCCCTTTGCTCGTGAGTGAAAGGCAGCCAACGTATATCAAGTTTCTCGCAATGTGTCTCGATTCGAGTCATTTATACGCGACCAAGATTGGGTATCAGGAAGTAAATGTTTCTGTTGCAGTAACCCTATTCGAAAATAGACGTGTCAATTTAATAGTACCTATATACATGTACCTACTTTACCTACTTGGTAAAACATTTTTATTTATTTATTTGTCTTCGTGTTCTGAATGGATCAGCTCTCGTTTTAAAGATTTATTTCTTTCTGTTATTTATTATTCCTCTGTAACGTTTGCAACGGTATTGAGAAATTTTCACTTACCAAAGAACAAAATACTTACTAAAACTAAGGTCACATGCGGCAATTTGAAATCGTGGAGCCTTGGGGTATGGTACTTAGTATGATTCAATGTATAGTTATGTGAGTATTATGTATTATTTAACAAGCTCTTCTCTAACATGTTGCCAAGAATTCAAAGGATCTAGAACCAGAACTGCCCCCAGCCACGAACAATGAAGCCAAAGCAACTTACAAGTTTGTAAAATACACAGTTAAGCTAAGCTAGTTACTTGTAGTTACAATAGTTTAGTACGGGAACTCCCGCGTAAAAAAGTATCTTCATCTGCGAGAACTTTTATGTGGTTAAGTATAATGTGTTATTGACTGTAAAATAATTTACTGAAATCATGTTGGTCTAAATAAATAAAACCTGACTTTTAAGGAACAATGAAATAGACAGCAAGAGGCGTGGAGCTCTGGGACTTTAGGATTCAAAGGGAGAGATATGGCATGAATAAAAAAAAACACAATTTAACGTAATTGATTGATACTTCATGCATGTCATAATTATTAATTGTTTTACTTGGTGCGAGACGGATGACGCAAGTTGCGTTAATTTAATGACGATGATTTCCGTAAACCTGTCTTCACACTTCAGCTGTCAGCCGGCATTCCCCACGAATGACCGATAATTTCGTATTACTCAGTACAGCCAGTAGAACAAAGTACACAGTATGTGAAGTACATAGCTTGACCTAACATTTCATCATTATCATCATCATCTGAGCCATAGGATAGGACGTCCATTGCTGAACATAGGCCTCCCCTAATGCTTTCCATGTTACCCGGTTGGTAGCGGCCTGCGTCCAGCACTTTCCTTGTGGGTGGACGTCCCACGCTGCGTTTTCCGGTACGCGGCCTCCACTCCAGAACCTTGCTGCCCCATCGGCCGTCAGTTCTGCGTACTATGTGCCCTGCCCATTGCCACTACAGCTTGCTAATCCTTCAGCCTATGTCAGCGACTTTAGTTCGTTTAAGGATCTCCTCATTTCTGATTCGATCTCGTAAAGAAACACCGAGCATAGCCCTCTCCATAGCACGCTGTGCAACTTTGAGCTTCTGTTTAAGGCCTATAGTGAGAGGCCACGTTTCCGAACCATAAGTCATCACACATAATGGCCTAACAGTTCCTGTTGTTAAAATGCAACTCGTACTTACAACACTGTACTTTCAGGAGGATCTAGGTTTTTATAATATAGCCTATGATTTAGACTGATGAATGAATAAAGTTAAACACTGTGTTTTCTTAGTGTTTTAATAGGAGCTACTTCGCAACACAATACCACCTACTAGGTAACGAGTTAATTAATATTTTCATCACACCATAATAACTACATCTAGATAATAGGACTCAAATTGAGTCACCTACTTACTGGCAAGTGTGAGATTTGTCTAAGAACTGTGCTAATAATTTATAAAGTTATTAGCCTGTTTTAACGCCGTCTCAAGAGCTGTCTTTGTCTCCAGCTGACCCAGTTGCGGAAGCCTCGCTATTTTGTTGTATGACACTCTTCACTCTTCAGTCGAACCAAGGACCTATTGTTTAACAAACAATATGACAGAATATGAGAATGTGAACGCCTTTAAAATTTTTATGTAGCTATCATACCCTGAACCTGAAATTCAATAAGTACATTAATTGCCTAAAATTATCACTAAAATTTAAAAATATTCATGTTGGCAAAATAATTCTAATTTTTCTTGATTTTTACTTGAAGCCTAGAACGGTGAAAGATGCGTCGGACTGATTGACTCCAGATCCGAGGAACGCTGCAGGTTCGAATCTCGCCGCTGCCGCGCTGGTAAACGAATCCCACGAACAAGGTACGATGATTTAACGGGACTAATTAATTTTGTATTTAAGATAATAAAAAAAATAGGTACTAATGAAATATTTATCTACCATTTGTTTTCCTTTCAACAATTTTTATTTATTAGAAAAGTCTAATAATAAAATTCAATCTTGTTGCCTGTCGAAATAATATTAATGTTTAAAATCAATAATTAGATAAAATAAAATAAATTAATTAATGTCAGTTTTGCGCGGGAAGCATAGATACAAACAAGGATTTCTTTTTTTCTATTGGATACTGGGCACTGGCTTCGTGCGGTTTGCATATTTAGCCAGTGTGTCAAGTTTCCCGCTAAGAAGCTCAAAGCCGCTCATTACAGATCTGTGGTGCTCATCAATATGAAATTGAATATTTCCCCGTTAAACTCTTCTAGAAGATAGAACAATGGCTTCAGAATAAAATTTTATTTTATTTTAATCCACGACTCAAGATTTGGCAATATGTAAATAACCAAAGCCGTAAACCCTATTGAAAAAAAATCTGTCACAGTGACAGTTGGTTTACTGAATGGCTGTCACTTGTCAATTTTGCCGATTTCTTTCAGTGAGTGGAGAAGTTTATTTTTTAGAAGTTGTGCAATCAAATTAAAAAGATAAAATAATAAATGAAACAACATGAGTGCTGAAAAGCAAACCGTAGCTAAGGTGCCCAAGGATTGCCTGGGGTGCCGAATAGTCGGCGCTGTCGGCCTCATCGGAATTGGAGGCTACTTGGCGAATATTGCATGGAAAAATAAAACTTTGCCTGGAAGAGTAGCAATTTCAACAATATCCCTAAGTAATTGTCCTAATTTTAATATTCTACATTGTAGTTCAGTGTATATTATAAGTACCTATTTCATGAAAACTTGATTACCTACACCAGAAGTTATAAAAAAGCTTGTAAAATTACAGCACAAGTTAAGATCTAAATAATTAAGTACATAGTGTTTTTAAAGCAATTATGTTAAAAAATTAATGAATATGTAACCTAATGTTTACAGGAAACTGTTGAATGGGCTACATTTTTGTTAAAAAAATTATACAATGTTGTGTTTCATAATTATTTTAACTTACAAAATACACATGATAAAATTAAATAATGAAATACAAAAAATAACAACTAAGTATTTAAACTCTATGCTGTTGATTTAAATTGCCATAAATCTTAATTGGCAAAATGTAATCATACTTTTTTGTTCCAGCGTTTGTCAGTCTCGGGGTGGCCAGATACAAACAAACATTCCCATTTGAAAAACGAGAAATGGAGACATAAACTTATTTAATGTTAATTTTATATGTATAAAGTATCTTGTATGATATAGTGTAAATATAAATTGTAATATAATATAGTCATAGTGTTTAAATTGCTTAAAACTTGAGTGAGTATGTAATATAGATAAGTACTTTGCAAAATCATTGACTAGGTACTCAATTTTAATTTTAAAAAGTCTTTGATTTATCATGAATAATGCATAGTTATTAAAAAATTGTAATTTGAAGGAATTTCAATTCTAATGTTTATTCAACTTTTGGCTAAAACGCCATCTGTTTTCAACGACTGATACTATCTTCCTTCATTTCACTACCTTTGAGGGCTTTGAGGCTGTCTGCCAATGCGTATTTTAGTTTACTATTCATAATATAGAGGGCGCTTTATAGCATTTCTTTTTTTTCTTGGAGGCCGGAGGTCTGAAATACCGGGTGGCCCTAGTTTAGGCTCCAGATCTCACACTCAGAACAACAATGAATGAGAATGAGTGTCTGATAAAATAAAATAAAAAACATTTATTTTTATGGTGCAAGTGCACTATGCCGGAAATTGCCCAAGACGTAGTTTGAACATCACATCTAGGCTACATTCTCCTTTTCCCACTCGTGTGTCGCCCATACTTCTTCAGTGTGCGGGCTAGCACTTCGACTTGAACAATTTTCCGCATAGTGTTAAATAGTGTACTTGCGCCATTACAGAAGGAGNGGTTAGACTTACAGAAGGAGCTGTAATAATGGTGCTATCTTAATTTTAACTCTAAAATTTTTATTTAAATAACATTTAGGTACTTACCAATTTATTTACTGATCCTTCCTCCTTTTTACGACAGCGCTGTACTTAATAATAATTTTATTAAGGCTGCCTGCTGCCACTTTAATCCATCATAATAAATAAAATATCCTTAGTTTGCTACTGTGAAGGTAAGATCGTAACTTTTTCGTGTCAGCAGTCGAAAGAATGCTCCTATTTTTACATCAAGTTTGATTATAGAATATCGAAAGTAGGTGCGATATTTTTAGAGAGCTGAGCCATTAGTTGTTTAAAATTTTAATAAAATGTACTTTTAATACTTAGTCATCTCAAAAATGATACAATACTAAAAATATTTCACAAATGAATGAATGAAAATAAGACTGTTTTCATCCAAATAAACAAAAATTAAAGTAGGTAAATAGGCATGAAATTGTTCCCATTTTGATTAAATTGAAATAAATAGTAGGTGTCTGTTTAAAAAACATCCAGAAGCCCTTTAGCGCATACCTACTTAGCTTCAGACGTAATATGATATTTATGAACTGAATAATTATTTGACTGAATTTACATGCTGACTGTGCAAATTATGCACAAAATAACTTGTTCAGGCGAGTCATGAATATTTAATAACAGTAGCTGCGAACGTAAACAAATTCTTTTGACTTGATAGTACCGAACGCCGTGTTAAACATTCCGGCAGCGACTCCAGCGAATATAAACAAAGCGTCATTATTTAGCAGAGTCGCTATTTTTACAGGATTGAAGCCTGTGATTTGCTCCAAGTTGATTTTTAGATAAAAAGGCAGGCACAACACGCACCTGGAGCTTAATAATTACAGTGACCATTAATTTACATAGCATACAACTTTAATTATACTTTATAAATACTAACCGCGCTAGCTACCTACATACCTAGTAGCTAGCAAACACCAAAGTACAGGTTATTACCAGTTTCCCGATTAATAATTACGATTTAAGTAGGTAATATTCCATACTTACAGCAATTAAAAATACTAAAATTTATGTTATTGCTTTATAGCGATAAAACTGCCTTAATTGTCTCTTAAGTATATCTTACTATAACGTTAACGTTTTCAAAATCAAGCTGTTTTATATTAATTTAAATTTTATAAAAAAGTCATTTAGAGCTTCTATTTTAAGAATTGTAATTTACTAACAAGCAAAAAGTACGACGTAGGTAAAAGTTTTGACCGCAACCTACGTAAATGAGATGAGTTTATGAAATATTTCTCTTTGGGCCAAATTAAGCTCGTGAAGCCTTCAAGAGAAATGTAACGTGTGTGGGTGCATAAGTTAACTTATTAGACATTAATTTATAATGAAGTCAAAGTGATTAGGTCTTACTCGTAGGTAATTAAAGAAAACCCCCACTGTATCTGTTTTGGGCCTTTATTTAAAGATTGATAAAGAGTGACATAGATAGCATAGAGCCCAATCGTGATGGTTAATTTAAATGTATTTTTACATAGTCTATGTAGTTGCGTGAGTTTTTGTTCGTATTTTTAAAATGTCAAAACCTACCTATCAGAGAAACCGACACCATAATCAAACCTGCAATAAAGTAGTTCGTGCATAAACCTTTATTTGAAATAGCTTTCTGTCGTTGAGAATGTACGCGATCATATTCAGATAATAAGTAGGTAGCTCACAAAATATTCTTAGTAGGTAACTACTTAAGCCTTTTTAGGTATATAGGGTGGGTGGTAAAACTACCTACCAAGTATAAACTTGTTACAAGCAAAGCTAATCCAATTATATACCTACCGTCGTAAGTGGCATTCATTAGACATACTTAGACATTTGCCCTCTCAGTCATACCACATCATGAAATATCAAAGAAACATGAGTCAATCGTAACAACCGGGTTTCGTCGAATGTGGCCTCCGAGAGGGCGACAAGATTCTAGCATTCGCGACGAAGTACCGCTGGCATAGTGGAATTAAAGAAGTAAAACGCCTGTTTTTTTCTTGTTCATTTGTTTCAGCCAAAAGACTTCCACTGCTGAACAAAGACCTCCTCAAATGATTTCCATAACCACCGGCCCTGGGCTGCCCGCATCCAGGCTCTTCCCGCGACCTTCACCAGATCGTCGGTTTACCTAGTGGGGGGCCTGCCCACGCTACGTCTTCCGGCCCGTGGTTGCGACTTTCCATTTTCCTTATGTAACTAAGTAATCACGTGCTGACATTTCCAAATCCAGTGCTTAACACTGCTTGAGAATTATTTATCATAGATCTGGGATCGCGATCGCTTCGCTTTGTAGGACTCGTTTATTATGAAAAAATAATTACAGTAGAACGCCGATTATCCGAACGCCGATTAACCGAATCGCCAATTATCCGAATCGGTCCTAAGCTTAATATAAAAAATTAAAACCAAGTAATTTTTATTTTGTTTTGTTGTAACAAGTTGGAACTCGCAGGAGTCTAGATATATTTCAACTGAGCGTTATTGTAGAACTGTAAACACAGTTAATAAAGTTTATTTTATGTGTGATAGTTCGTTTTAAACACACTTTTTCTATATTATCAGTCTATGTCCGATTATCCGAATTTTCGATTATCCGAATCGAGACCGGTCGCAATTAATTCGGATAATCGGCGTTCTACTGTAGTATAAAATTGTTATTTTCACTTCATTCGGTCTCGAGTCTACCTACAAGATTATTCTGATGAACAAAAAATATTATTCAGTCAGTACTAAACCGTCGTACCTAGGGTATTAAGTCCTAGTACTACACCTTCTTTACTATGTCTCGGTTGATGTGAGGCAAACTATCAGGGCTTGATAGCTATGACACTTTTTTTGGCAAGACATATTTCTCCTTTACGCATTCAACGTCCACAGGAAAACATAGAGTCCTATTCTATTCTGCTTTCATCATCATCATCAACAGCCCTTCCACTGCTGGACTATGAGCCTCCTCTATTCTGCTTTACCCCAACAAAATACACAAGGTTATCAGCTCCGCCCCCCTTATTTGTTCAAAGAAAACAGTCCTTTATTACTGTTTTAAATCACTGATAGATAATATTTATCTCTCTGAAATAGACATTTAACAGAAAGAAGACTTCAAGCTCCATTTGAAATTTTCATTATAGAGGACAATAAACATTAACAAAAAGACAAGACAAGCAAAGCCATTTGTTTGGTTCTCTTATCACGGATCACCGACAACCCTAATCAGGACACAGATCACGGCCGCTGGTCGGGTAAACACGGCGTAATGATAAGACGATCGTGTCGCCGGCCAGTCGCGCGCGCCCGCCCGCCCAAAGCACGTGTCCGCCCGCCCAGCCGAACAAAAACAATTGCCAACCAACTTATGGGTACGTAGAAAAAAGTTTATTGCTTTCATTTGTTTTAGTGAGTGCAAATAACATGAAAAGAGGAAATCAGGAACTTGTACGGAGAAAAGTGATTTTACGTGGTTAGATGACGTCAGTGCAATTCGAAAACATTTCCGTGATAATACGAAGGCTTTGCGCTCTGTTTTGCCCTTTTCCAGTTTCAAAGTTTTTGTTTCAGTTTATCTTTACTTAAACCTTCTATTTTTTCTATGTTCTTATTTTTTATTTGGAAATACATATTTAAGTTTTAAGTCGGTAGGAGGTTCATTAACAACTACCTACTAATTTAAATTATAAAAAGTCCTTGTATTTTGTTTCTAAAAGTAAAATTTATTGTCTTTAAATTAGAGAATAAGTAGAGATCGATGCTGAAGATATTTCAAGCTACGTCAATAGATTAAAAAATGACGCGTGACTTAAGTTTGCTCTGCAATCTGCATAATTTAAAGACGTGAATTGAGTTATAATCTTTAGGAGCATGATTAAAATAATACTCAAGTAAGTAAAGCTTTTTATAAAAGTTACTTTAGATACTTACTTTAGTTGCTTACTTTGGGGCTAGCTGGCGCTGTGTGAAAATTGTCCAAAGATTATTTATTTATTATTTTTATTTTATACTTTAATTACTTATTAGTTGTTCAAAACCATGGGATTTGTTTTCTAAGTGCGAGTACGAAAGCGTCATCTTATTATTTATTTATCTTCTTTTAATAGGTATAAAAGAATGAATAAAATAGATTCTTGTTTGTAAGTTAGGTACATTTATTGCCTACCTACATAGTTCTCTATAAATTATATACCTACGTAAGTGATTGGAAAATTAACATTGCATCAAACCTTTGAAGTGGACACTAGTATTAACAACTCCAATCTCAAACAGCGGATCGCCTATTAGCGCCATAAAAGCTCGTAATAAGCCCGTAAAAACTGAAAGCGCAAGTTTTCCATGTGCACAAACAACGGCATATCTAGCGGATCGATGATACAATGCTCTGTAGCTAATTATGTTATCAACAGATAAGGAACGGGCTGGACCGCCCAGCGGGGCACCTTGGGAGTACGACAGTGTTTACGAGAGGCATTGGAGTGAGGAGGTGAAGCCTGAGGCGCGGTCGTTCGTTATGGAGGAGCACAGCAACGCTTGGAGCGCGGCGTTTGGAGCTATGGCTGGGGCGGGCTCGGTGTTGCTGGTGGCTGCCATCGTGCTACTGTGGAGGAAGCCGAGAAAGCGGGAGTTGCCGATGCTCGCGCCGATGGACGTCGCGCAGAATGTAAGTAATTTCAGTAATTTCATCTAGATTTATAGGGAACAACTTCAAATAACAAAAAAGAAGTAAAATAAAACTAGGCACTGTAAAAATATTAACTTGTTTTGTAAATTTTAATCCTTGTACAGACGACAGCACATTAGACTACCCATTTTTGTTGCAAATTCGCTCTTACAACAGCTGCATAAAACCCCACAGTGTTTACGTTGAAGTGCTGTCTTCTGTACTTATATGTGTAAAGTATGGAGCCTACGAGTTTGCTCGTATACATTGGCGAAAAACTACCAGCACTCACTAAAAATGCATTAATTTGTCTGCATATTTATTTATTACCTTGCAAAAACCGAACTCCGATAATTTCAGCTGGAGATAAAAAAATCCTGTTTAACACTTTCAGCGACAGTGAACTTCTAAGTATAGCAGTCATAACCATTAAACTTGTGTCTGGGTTACTGTCCAGGAAAGTGTTAAACATTCAGGTTGATAAGTGACCTTATAAAAGTTGCAAGAAGAATACGGACTGCTTTCAATCGTCCGATATGGAAATCAGTAGGCCGAATCAAGCCATGTGTAACGTCTGAAGTCAGACAGACTGTAGGCATCTTTCTTTGTATAAAGAGGCATGAGTAAATATGTTTTGTCATATGCCACTTTTATATGTGCTATAAGTATGTATTTGCGATGCCTGCAAAGGCTGATTTAATTAAAAACGATGGCCGAAGATAGAAAAAGGTTGAATCTTATTATTAAATCATCTCCATTTCTCCATAAAACGTTTAATTAAAATAATGCCATTAAAACATCGTTAACTTCGATTCCACAATTCAAATGCCATTACGAGTACCACTTAACGTCATATCTAGTAAAGAGCTTCAAGCTCTCGCAATTTCGTTCAAGAACCTTGAGAGTACCAACGTACTTAATATTATGACTGTTTAACTTTAATATCAATAAATTGCTAGTATAGATGCTAAACTAAATTGAATTTCGCCAATGTCCTCATTCGTGACACGGGGCTTACTACTTTCTGGTTTGTATACCTACNTTGTATACTTTACTTATTAATATTTCGGAGTCACGTGTCGCTTAACAATAGTCTACTTAATAACCTAATCTCATAAGTATGGACGACAGCACATCGAGCTGAGCACTAGCATCTTATATTGTTGTAGTAAGTGCGATTTTCCAACAAAAATCAGTTCAGGATTAATTAACCCTTGCTTAGGCTTAGGGCTTCATATCTTAGGGGCAACAAAAAGAGCGCAAAAAAATTGCTGGGACATAAAATCTATTTTCCGCGAAGACCCGTAAAAATCGCAAGTCGCATTTCAATATTTTTTAAAGACCAATACTAGCTTACGGGAGGGTACCTACTGTAGGCAGGCACACAGGTGTGTATTGCTTAGGGCAGTATTTTATTAACCTATGGTCTGCGGACCAATAGGGGTCCGCGAGTGCTTGTGCTTGCTAGATCTTCTTTAAATAAATAATTATTTTCGTCACTTAAAGCAGCTTTTTGTAAAATGTTTATTTATCTACTTCGTGTATATTTTTATTGCCTATCCTCAATAATATTGCTGGATTATTTTTAAATTGCAAGCCAATCATAACCGTTTTTTAATCGGTATAACTAATTCAGATTCACTTAATCGAAATTTCATTGAAATTATTAAGTTTATCGATTAGAATCCAGTTAAGTATTACGACTTATATTTCTTTATTACCTATCTACATTCAATTAATTAGATATGATAGCTAGATAAATTCTTATTAGGTCCATGACCTTTTTCACATATTTTTTCATATAATATTCCATCTCCACGTGCGTTAAGTTAACGTTATGGTCGTATTCCCCTATGCCTTGTTACTATAACAAACTCGTTTACTAGTCGAAAAGAATACACATTCTTCGCATTATTTTCAGATAAATATTGCCTTAATTTCCAAATTTACTCATAAAAACATACGGGTCGAATTGAGAACCTCCTCCTTTTTTGAAGTCGGTTGAAAATACACGATAACCTTTGTAAATATCCCAATCTAGGGTACACAATGATTGTAGATACCATCCCAAATTGGCACAAATGGCCCATAAAAGCACTTTAACATTGAATAGTTAATTAAAAGCAATAATTATTGACATATTGCTAATATCTATAATCTATCTATACTTACTATATATAAAAGAAAGTCGTGTTAGTTACTCCACTTATAACTCAAGAACGGTTGAACCGATTTAGCTGAAAATTGTCAGGGAGGTAGTTTAGAGCCAGGAGAAGGACATAAGATACTTTTTATCCCGTTCGGAATTAAAAAAAAAGTCTGCTTATTTATTGCCATTAAGGCGCAACAAAGTTCGCCGGGTCAGCTAGTTTTTTATAAATACATAATTATGTGGAACGTGCGATGAGTGTGTGGATATTAGGACTAAGCAATGGACTCATACAACACGCCCCGATCACGTCTCGTAAAATATTATATCTCGTCCATGATTATGATTCGTTCCCCTTCAATTTACCTTCTACACATTTTCCTCATCTAACTCTTATGGATTCTGTAATTTCACACTCCCAGCCTTCGGCATCGTGTTAGAGCTAAACTACATGAGTAGGTACTACTACTGAGTATTGAAAACTATTGAGTATTGAGTACACGATGCGCCGCACCGCAAATATTTAGACTAAAGTACGGCCAACTAGCAGCGATACAAAAAGTCGATTCGACNGATTCGATTGTCGAACTGACAATCTATTCTGTCTCTTCCCATCTTGTGTATTTGTCGTAATGTCTCGTTCTCCCGCCAAAATAATGTCAAAGTCAAACCCCTGCTATTCCAAATGACCATGACATTGGGTTTGTATACATTTGGTATCGCTTCTCGTTGGCCGTACTTTAGACTTTTAGTCGGCCGATACCAAATCGGTGTAATGTGCGCACTTTCATTCATGTCCATACTGATTAGCAGCCCGACCCAACTATCTGCCAACTAAAAGTCGGTGGTCTGCGCCTAGGCTTAGCCACAGAATAAGGCCTCAGCCTCGAGTTTAGCGGGCAGCGGGGCGGGAGCGGCGGCGGCGCGGGAGCGGGGCGGGCAACGCAGACCCGTTCTCGAAACATGCGGGCGAGCAGCTCGCGCGGCGCTTTAGCGGCGAAGTGTTGTGTTCGGGGTTGTGTNGGCATGACATCTACAAGTATGACATTATTTCAACACTAAGTCTGAGTTGCACCACCAAACTTTGACCGTAAAATTAAACTCATGCTGTTTGTTTCCTTAATAAAGAAAAATAAAATAAAATAAAAAAAAACGATAACCGGTGATTTTTATATGGAGTTTGACAGATTTCTGACGTTTGTTACAGTCAAAGTAAGATGGTGCAACCCACCCTAAGGTTATTCCTATCGCTCGATTTATTGTGGGCAAAAGAAGGAGTGCGCTGCCCGCTCGTTGCCCGCTCCGGCGCCGCTGCCGCGCCGCTGTTTTCGAGAACCGGTCTATTTGATTTTACGCATAAGATCCTGCCTATCCCGCGCCGCCGCCGCTCCCGCCCCGCTGCCCGCTAAACTCGAGGCTGAGGCCTAAGGTTTAGCCGTATCTCGCGACGCGGACACCGCTCCGCCGCGGCGTCGCACCGCCGCCGCAACGCAATACATTGTGTGCTTTGGCTCTTATGCGTGTGATTATTATGAGTTTTATTCCATGAAATAGCACTAAAGCAACAATGTAGGCGTTTCAAGGAATAGTGAAATCAAAATTAGGTACTAAATTTATCCATGTTCGTATTTTTATTTATTTATTCTTGATTATTTCTTGAAACCTTATTACCTACCTTTGACGGAAAGTAATAATAGGTACTGAAAAGGTCACACAATCACAAATAACTTACAAAGCCCCGAAGCGCCGTGTTAGCGGTGCCGTATTGAGTTTATGAATATTAATAACCAGTACAATCAATAACTAATAAATATGTATGCATGTAAGTACGAAGAACAACACGTCAATAAAATACCAAGGCGGATTGCACCTTATTCTACGTGTATTTCTTGCATCTGATAGGTTAGTGTTAACAAAAGCTAATAGCGAACGCGCAAATACAGTAAGTAAACGATTTGTTTATTAAAACATACATTTGACACAAAATCTTAGACAGCATCCTACAATCAAGCACAACATTTGTACATCATTTGTACATCATACAAACCTAGTAAAAGACTTTCAAAAACTATAGACAGTCCTAATTAATATATGTAGTTCCAAAAGAATACTCGGAATATCATTAATATCTTTTTATCTAAAAGTAGAAACTTTATATAGAAACATGGGTAGGTATGTGTTTGTGACGTCATTCAAGAACAAACGTTAAAGCTTCAATAAAATCCTCATTACGGCTAGCTTAATTGCCTGCTATAAAACCTGGGTTCACTTTGAATTAGAGCAAGCAGTTCCTGTACTTTACGGAAGAAATGTCATATAAGATTTGATTTTCTCTATTTTAGTAGAAATGTCTTAATATCATGATGCCGAGAAGAAATAATTTGCTATTACAATCAAGGACGTCCTCTACTGGACAATGGATCTACAAAAAAAAAATAGTTAGGAAATTAAAAGAAAAAATCATTCAATTTTTGGAATTGAATTGAATTTGGAAGCTACAAGCAAAAAATGGGAGAGACTACGAAGCCAAGCCAAGTTTGCGTTGTAGAATTCTTTTCTGTCATATATCTTTCTTGGCTATAAGTGTGAAAAGTAAAAATATCTACAGTGTGATGTTTCATTCTAATGACTCTAAGCGCAAGGGGCTTGCTTGGAGACCCTTGACACCAGCCGGCTGTCTAAAAAGGCGACAGTTTTATGCTATAAATAAAACGTTCTAGGTTTGACACAACTCCCAAACTGCGTTCTTAGATAAACCTCAAGTTCTTTCTTTAAGCTTTGACTGGCTTTAAAGTCAATAATAACGCAAGTCCAGTCTTTTCTCTTAAATAAAAATAATTCTGAATTTCCATTCCGTGTGAAAAAAGTTGTAAAGTAAAAATAACTGAGTAAAAAACCTAACTTTCTTCTGAACATTCAAATTCAGCGTAGGGAGGCAATTTGAGTGACATTATTCCGTCTTACATTGGTAGGTATCCAGTATCCACCTACTAACAAAAATAAAAATAATATACGTGACCCTACTGGGAGAGCAGGAAAATGAAAATAATTTTCGGTCCCCATGAGAATGCTACGGCGTAGCTGCTACGAGACTACGACCTCTACGAGAAAATCATTACGTCCATATTACGTCTAGCGAACGATGTAAGCATAAAAGTTACTTAGACGATGAAGCATTTTATTATCTCTTATCCGTATCATGAGTAGTAACAAACTTTAGTTTTATGAAAGAAAAAAACACAAATTCCTATGGCACCTCTTTGTGATTAAAGAAGTTACCTATAAAATAACTTTCAATAAAAATTGGCAATAGACTTCGTAAATTGTTTTAAAATGTTTCTTGTTTTCATCATCTCTTACGAACGAGTAAAAACTCATAAAAACTCATAAAACTCATTTATTTCTGTAAATAGGCTTTAAAAAAGCACTTTTACACGTCCCAGTATTAACCCTACCACTGCTTCAGGACAATAAATGGGCCAGTGCTGAGAAGAAGCAGCGCACAAAACTCAGACACTATTGTCAGCCTCTTTTTCAAAGGTTATAAATATTTATGCGAGTATTTTTATCATTACAGTAACACTGATATATTACAAAGTTACGTTTATTACAAACTTACCTAAGTATATAATTCTTATTTGCGTGCTTTTTTCCTTTACAAGTAGGCTACATGACATGAATCTTTGTAGCAAAGAAACTATAGACGTGACTTAACTTTTAACAACGACAGAAGGTAACATATTCTTTCTCTATATATTTAAATATACTTAAAGTAGAAACGTTAATATTTAATATCAGAGACAGAGTTATCCAACTCCTGACAACGAATCATGATATCCTTTTATCCTAATAAAGACGTCCATATAAACATGTACATACTCGTACATATTTTTGTTACTAGGTACCTCTACTACTTACTTTTGCTGTAAAGCTCCATCTAGCGGCAAGCGAGGAAATTATATTACAGAGGCTTCAGAACCTCCGTCCTCCCACTCTATTAGGTTGTGAAAATACAGGTACGGTGAGGAAAATGTTGGGTTATTTCAGAAAAGCTACGCAAGATGGCGCTAGAATGTCCCTTTCTTATTTTCAGGATACCCTTTGTATGTAATGTTGGTAATGTGGCTCTAATAGGGTTTTATGGGTCTTTTTAGATATGTAAGTAATTTATGGATCAATCGAAAAGATAATAGTTCCGTTACTGATAGCTTAATATGTAGAAAATCTTTATTTCTTCAGTCGTTAAATACATACAAATTTAAGAAAAAAATCAGTTAATTTCGGTGTTAAAAAATCCAATACTTTTAAGAATATTGGTTGTACTATTAAATTTAAGAAGTTTTTAAACAGTTTATGATATTTTTAATAATAATCTCAATTCAATCATAAAAACGCGCGCGTGACATCATAATTTTAGGCAATAATAAAGTTAAAGGTAAATGTTCCTTAAAAGCTCTCAATTAAGCTTTTATCAGGGCATCCGTAACGAAACGGTATAGCTTCATGATTGATAAAACTTTCTGACTCCGCTGTGTGATCGAAAAACAACCTTAGTATTAGAGTGTGAAGATGAAATTTTCTTTGTGTAAAATTTTTATTATGACATTTCGATTTTTATGCGCTTGGTTGTACTTTCTCCCTTTCCCGTTCTTGACCTACAAACCGATATCCAGGGAATTTTTAATGTAGGTATACCTATTAGTAGGTATCTTTTGCTGATTCAGGAGAGCGCATGTCTCTCTTTAGGATGATCTAGAAATAACCGGTACAATGCTATTGGATACGGGTAGTAGATACCCAACGATTTTCAGTGGACTCATTTTTTCTCAGTTGACGTTTTGGCCGTTTGGCAGCTGAGCGAATAATAAATGTAACTTATTTAGGTACGACTTTGTTGATTCATTTCATTGTTCCGTGTAGTTGGATATTTGAGCCACAATGAGTATTCAGATTACATTATATAAATATTAAAACGAATTAAAATGAGTACCTAATCCTAAGCAAGTAACCTACTATACAATATTTACAAGCGTTACAGAACATCACCAAACTCTCAATAAAGTAAATGACAAATGATTCACATACATTTCATTAAATCCAACCGATGAAGATTGTCAAATCGCTATTATCAAAGAGAAAATAGGTTTCCGCGAAATCATAAATTATCATACGTATCCGGACGGTTTTCTGTAGGTACACAGGTAGGTAAACCCTTACATTATCCGACTGAGCAGAGAATGGCCGGGCCTCTACTACATTATTAATTTGTCAATACGTAGGTAGGTACCTACCTACTACCTCGTTCGTAGATTTGTTATGTCGCATAAAGGTCGTTGACTGGAGGAGGACTTTACATTGACACGATATTTATGTATTTTTCGCATTTATCGCAACACTCCCAATAGATGCCGGTGTCTGACATCGATTTGAGGTAGAAACATGCTAAATACTAATTTTGTTTCGTTTTCTATCATCATAATTATCATCATCATCAACAGCCCTTTACAGTCCACTGCTGGACTATGAGCCTCCTCCACTATAGTGGAGGGTTTTGCCATAATCTCCACGCTTGGCAGGCGGGTTGGAGATCGCAGTTTAAAAGATTGATGTTTTTCAGAGAGCGCTGCTTCCCGTTCTCTGTTTGATGTGTAGTCCTTAAGTCGCCTCTTACGACACACCCGTGGGAAGAGTAGGGGTTGGTGACAAATGTATTCTACTCTGCCGTCACCACACGGCTTCGTTTTTTATAAGAAATAATAAAAAAAACGACTTCAAAAACTAAGCCTCTTCCAAAAAAAGTCCACTAGAAAGTATAAAAATAATACCGTTATTTATTTATTAGGAAAAATATATTTTATGAACATGATAGATATTCTCGGAGTCGTTGAAGATTTTTGTTAAAGTCGGTTAAAAATAAGTTAATACAAGGTAATTATAACTTTTAGTTCGTTGCTTCCTAGTGTGAGTGAATGTTATAAGGCGACAATACCTTAATGGTTTCAGTATAGATCCATCTCCGTCGGCCGCTAAACTACGTAATTAGATTGTGGACCAATTTATAACCCAAGCAAATACAAACTCATTTCAAGTATTTTTGGCCTCCATCTTAATAAGTTTCTGGTCCATTTTCCACCAATATAATGTGTGTCTTATATCGTTCTCCTTTGATCCGTGTAAAGGCCTAACGACACGACGACGACGCTGAAGGTTGCATAGGGTGCGGCGTTATTCCGGGGATATAACCACATATAACGCTCCAACTCCATCAATATCTCACCGCCTTATTTATTCGCAGCGTTGTTCAAAGTTGCTCTAACATGCATCTCCAGTTCTCAACTGATGCAATAAGTTCCATATTTAGCTCAGGCTAAGGTGATATCTTGATAACAAGGTTTATTGAGTTTTAAAGAGTTCTTAACGTCATAGTATTTCCATTGTAATTTCTAAAATTTACAAGTACTCATTCAAGAGAAAAAGATGTCTATGAAGAAAAAAAAAACTGCAAACTAAAAATAATAATAACTTTTTCATAAGTAACTGAAATATTATCAAAACGACATTGCCCAAACAGTTTTATATTGGTCCAATTTTAATGAAATTCTTATAACACACATAAGAATATTAGATCTTCTTCTTCGTCGCTACACTCTTGCCAGAGTGGTCGTGGTCGTCACACCCGGTCCGGTGGCAAGCCTCACAATCCATCGCCATTCCTCCCGCACTGCTGCCTTTCTTGTGCACTCGTGCAGTGGACCATTGAGAATATTAGATATTTTGTACTAAAATGTCATTGCACGACATATTTGATTGATAAAATCATCTACATACGGCAAAAACCTACCTTTGATTCTTGGGCCGTGTGCCCGAAGTTAAGAATAATTTGGAATCTCAAGTTAACCTTCAGCAAATGTAATCTTGGCTAGATCTTCAAGGAAATGGGATTTTCTTTAGACAAGTGCGCTACTAATTCCAGAAATTGATCTTAGCGGTTGATAGTTCTGCAAACCGCGTAATGGATGGCTGTATTACCTAAATAATTTGGAGCTTTCAATCTGTCCTCTAGGTTGATCGTTTTATAGCGATAAGCCTGTATTGTGCCGTATCTTTTGTATATTTCTTTCTTTTTCTTTACTTGTCGTTTATGGTGTACAATAAAGTATTTTCTATATGTTAACTTTGATTTATCATGATAAAACACGCGTACCAAGTTATATTAGAGACACTTTAAATACATATTTACTTTAAATATGTGCGATGTGGAAGTCATTGGGGGAGGCTTATGTTCAGCTGTAAACTTCCTGTGACTGAAATGATGATGATGATGATGATGATGATGATGATGATGATGACGTTGATGATGAAATACATGTAAGGCCTTTATAGGCATAGAGGAGTCTATAATATAAATTCCAAAAAAAATTACCTAAATTGGCAGAATGTATTTTGGTTGAGATTATCAAAACAGTTTAAAATTAAACTACTTAGCTAAAATGATGCCTTCATTTGTAATTTGTTGTTAATTTTGTAATTCCACTATTACGTCAAGGCAAGGCACGTAATTATGACTAAAAGACTTGTATGTATGTACGAGTATGTAGTATGCTAGCTTACTGACAGAGTGATGGACGAAAAGCGTTTTGTGGAATTAAACTCTTATAATGGTTTTAAGTTACGGTTGCCGAATAAAAAAGTTATAACAAAACATAAATATTGAAGTCTAAGCTTAAAATCTGGAACTTTTTAAACTTTAACAAAATAAATCTCACAAACTCCGATATTATAAAGTTTTAAGACGAGTTTTTCCTTTTTTCGTGTGCATTTTTTCATAATTTTCGAACTTGGAATCACGAAGTCAAAGATCTAAGAAAAATATGAATTGTATGGGTGTTCTCCGTTAAAGCAGTGGAAGCACTGCTCAGTGCTCCACACCCAACAGTGAGAGCACTGAGCAGTGCTCGCAGTGCTCGCAGTGCTCGCAGTGCTCGCAGTGCTTAACGGAACACACCCTTTATTAAAAAAAAATAGGTTATTGAAAAAAGATACCATACTCCATTGTTCTGGAAAATTCAGCCGCTCTCGCTTCCGCTCCCCCCACGTCTATCAGTATGGTCTTGCCCTTAAAACTTTCCCTCGAAAATGTATGCCGACCCTATTTGGCGTCTCGTTATCTCCCGGGCACAGATTAGGAGCGCCGGGACGCTGGCATAGTTGACGAGCCTGAGATTTAAAGCTTGTTAGCGCCCTCAGTTGGGCGGCTAAAACAGCTACAGTATCTAACAGTACCACTATATGGCCCTTAAACGGCTAAGATAACGAATCTTTAGGATTACACACTCAAATGCTGTTATCCTAATTCATCTTCTTCCATCGATTGTTAAATAACAGAATGGAGTCACAACCCTGATGTAGAGCCCATATAATATGAACTGTAGGTACCTACTTCTAACAGTACCACTATATGACCCTTAAACAGGCTAAGATAACAATCACTATTTAGGATTACACTCGCCAATGTCATTGTCCTGATTCATCTTCTCCCACTGTTTGTAAAATAACAAACAAATGAAGTCTCAATCCTAGTGTAGAGACTAGATATAATATAAGCTACTTACACTGTAGGTGTTAGACATTGCTTAATCGAACTATACTATTATGTATTCTGTGCTAATACTGCTAAACTACTGTAAATATTCCAAATAATATCTGTTCCAACAATTTGCTTGGTTTGACTCCTAGAAAGATAGATAAAAAGCGCTAAACGTAGAGTCTAAGCTATATGGAGCTCAGGTGTCGCTCAACGTAACGACGAATAGGATCAATAGGAAAAGGGCGACAGATCTCCTCAGGATTATCCCTTACTTCGGAACTTACGTAATAAGACCGGGGATATTGGGTTGCAAAGGTTTAACTTAATCCTAATTGTATTGAAAAATTACAACCATATGAGCTCCTAGCAGCACGATTACGTCTTACATTACTGACTCATGTTTTGTAAAACAAATCAATGGTAGTCCAGGAAATTTATAAATAGGTTTCATCATCATCATCATCATTTCAGCCATAGGACGTCCACTGCTGAACATAGGCCTCCCCCAATGACTTCCACATCGCACGGTTGGTAGCGGCCTGCATCCAGCGCCTACCTGCTACCTTTATCAGGTATAAGTAGGTTTGCAATGGTTTATTTAAATTGCATAAAGCTCAGATACTCCAGCTTATTGGAATTGTATTAAGTAGATTACTTTATTTTATTAAAAAGGTTTTTTTAATTTCATGTTATCTTTATTTCGTAGATTTTATGGAAGATGCACCATGTTTTCAGCCGTAAAAAATTAAAGATCAAATATTTAGGTAGGTTTTTTGGATAACTATCCTAGAAAACATAATATTTTAAGCTATTCCGGACTTCTAACAAAGACAATGATTATGCCAGCATAAGCCAACGCGTCTTAGTTATAATTCATTCCATAAATATTTCAACTTAAGCCCTCAGTCAAGTTATCTTGACCTATTAACTTACGGAAGCGAATTTACCCCAATCAGCTGTAATCGATAATAGCTAAATTTTATAGGAGATCACCGAGCAAATCAGTTAAGAACGCGGGGTGAGGGGTGGGGTCAGCGGGGGGAGTGGTTCGTGCGTCACTGACACGAAAAAGGCACTTGCAGAAGACCCGCTTCGAACATGCCACAATAAAACAAAGAACTATCTATTCAAGTGGTTTCAGACCTAACCATNCTGATCACACGCTGAAATCGTCCGGGTTAGGCAGAAATGTTGATTTGTAGTTTCATGAAGACTAGCCTCGCTAATCGCGATGCGCGGATTGGGGATTCTGTAATGTCTATTGTACATTGTGATTGTGATCGATGCAGCACTTGTTGCCGCGCTCAACAGGCGCCGAAATACAGGAACACCAGGATCCCCATGTGACCCCTTTCTGGAAAGTGGGCTACTCTAATTCGAAGGGTACTAATGCTCTAATTTCAAACGGCCGGAACTTCAAAGACGATTGGGATTTCAGCGGGCTTCTGTATTGAGATACACACTCTAAGGGCCCGGTCATACGTCCTACTTTTGTGCGATTGCGTGAAAGCTTTATAATAGCACTTTGATAACTGAACACGTGTGACCCGTAAGTTATATAGTAACGTTTGATTCGACATCCATGTTTTAAGTGCCTTTTCGTTCGTGCATGTAATATTCAACATACATGTTTGATCCATCTTAAAATGCGTTCAAAACCTAAGCTTCAGAAATCTTCTCTAAAGGTCTTAAAAGTCTAAAATGGCTCCTAAAAAAGAAAATGTGTGCCATGAGCCACGTAAATGAAATTTACTCATCCCTAAAGTTTCGATTACTTAAGTAATTACCATCATCATTGTATAGAAGTGACATCTTCGTAAAATAAAGTAGAGCAGACAATGAAATATTGCCGCGTAAATCTTACATAAAAATAACTTTCTCAAAGTTAACCAAATTAACAAGAAAAACTCTTCAAGTTCTGTAAGCAATGAATATTGCAGCTTCTTTTAAATTTCCTTTAAACATTCTCATATAATTGGCCCAGCTCTTCTATCGGAACAACAACCAATTTTCGTTGAGTTAAGATTTATTTTTTCAATTTAAACTTTCTGGAAATCCCGCGAGCGTCGAATCTATAACGGTCGCGTCGTTCAGCGGATGGAACTGGCGACAATTCAAACAATGGAAAATGCAAAAATGGGTTTTCAGTTGACACAATACAATTTCAACTATATTTTTGCACTCGTAAAAAAATGAGTTGAATGACCGCGCAAACTGTCGACGAGGGAAATAAAAAGTTATTAATCAAAAAGTTTTCTCAAATTTAGTTTTATTCTTACATTTTGTAGCCATACTTTCATTATTTTAAAAATATTTTGCAAAATCAACTGATAGCCGCGATAGAAGACGTTAACGTAGTAACTACATGGTCAAATCCGACATTAAAATTAAATTAAGACGTAAAACGCCATTTCTAATGTAATTAAGTTTCGTAATGGATGATTTGGGAGCCGAGTTAATGAAAGGGTGATGACGTAGACATAAAACGACTAGAAGGGAGATGAAGTTTAACTCCTTATTATCATAAGCCTGGTCCTTCCTACTAATTAATACGTCATAATCATTTAAACTGTGACGTAGTTACTTAAAACTTACAGCAATTGAAGCGTCATTTTTATTAAGCGTAGCAGTGGAAAAAATTGGGATCTATCTGGATATCGGGATATCTGGTATTTAATAATTAGATCACTGGGGTTTAATCCCAAGGAGGCATGCCGTTTTTTGCAGGAACTTTTTTTTTGCAGAATCCCGTTAACGTTCACACGAACATCCGTTTGTAGTGTCCCGTTAAAAACCTATTCGTTCGTATTTGTAATTCGAATTTCAAACACACATGTGTGTTCCATTGAGATTTAATGTGTGTGTTCACTCGGCAGTACAGATTTTTGGGACTGCATTTTTCCTGCATTACTGGATTACTGTGGGAACCTTAAGGGTTTTCACAACCTGCAAATTATTATTATACTATTACTCGTCCTTCATCGCCCTGTAACCATCACATAACTAATGCTACTGCAACCTCATCAAATCACCTATCAACAGCGCCGTAACCCAGTTACTAGTACATAACTGTGGTTAATCCTATAACCTGTCCGTAACCGACCAGTTAATCTATCGGACGGTTATAATTAATGCATATGGATGTAGTTAGGTGTTCGCAGATGATTGATCATCGAAGGCTGCGTTACTAATCTCCGATTATACAGGGTTGCTTTAGCAAAATTAGAAGAATTCTTCTCAGAATAATAAACAACTTTTCTTGAGAACTGAGTAATCTTGATGAAAATATCTTCTCTGCCATACAAAAAGTTGCTATCGATTTAACCAAAATGTATGGACAGGCAGATTTTTATTATTTCTATTGATACCAACCCAGTAAAGTAAGTAAATGTACATTTCAAGTTCAAAGCACGGGAAACTTAACCTTATTTTCAGTAAAAAGGAGCTTTTTCTTGAAAATTGAGTTTCTGCTTTAAAGGGAACTAAAGGCAATGCATGAAGCTGATAGTATTTACTCATGACACATTGTCTAGCGTTAAGAGTCGCATCTCAAACCAAATATCTAAATGACTTGAAAAAATCTAATTGTCTAATGTGAGAATCGAACCCACGACAGTATCAAAAAGTATTTGTTGTGAATTACGAGTATCACCGAAGCTGTGCTAAGAAGACGAGTTGTCAGTTGTGTCTCTCTCAAAGAGAATGTATTTAATACATCATGGGATGCTAAGTTACTTAAGTGGCAGACAACTACTACTATGTCTACGTCCGCGTCCACACATAATTATTTTATGCACATGTAACTAAGATTTCACCCCTATAAGCTCTACATTAGCTAATTTAGTCTAGGTTATTTAGTTAGCTAATTTAGTTAGTTATAAGGATTTTGGCTTGATTTCCACACATTTCGGCTTTCGTAGAAAGACGTACGCGTTATACTGTTCTACACCTGTATATTTTGAATTTGAGAGTTGTTTCTCCTGTACACGTGTAGAAAAATTTAATTATGATATTTATTTATTGAATTAGATCTACCATAACGTTTGTTTTCATTTGTTTCACACGTCTTGGCTAACTAAATCTAATAAAGATATTGAAGTGACATATGAATAAACTAGCGACCGCCCGCGACTTCGTACGCGTGGATCCCGTTTTACCCCCTTAGGGGCCCGTTCCCGTGGGAATTTCGGGAATTCCTTTCTTAGTGCACATCTACGGTACCTAAGCTACGTCCCTTCAAAATTTCAAGTGCCTACGTTTAGCCGTTTAGGCTGTGCGTTGATATGTCAGTCAGTCAGTTTCTCCTTTTATATATTTAGATTAATCTATGATACAATACACAAACGGGCAATCAATCAGCGACAGTATCCAATGATGCAGTGCCTGTCAGGCTTCTATGGAGGCTGATATACTGCCTATAGTCGCCGCATAGTCCAGATGATGATTGATTTCATTTGCCGCTGAGTAATTTGCTCCCAGTGTCGCTTCAAGGCTTCTTGCTCGTATAAGAATAATAATATTCGCTTCTGATCTTATAGATACTATTGATTTCACAGTAAAGATAGGTCTTCAGTCAGTCGATTGGAAAGTCGCACTTATTCTAGCTACATAAGTAACTGTGTTTAGGCTGGTGCGTCGTCCGTACAAGATGTTTACGGGCCAATAGCACCCGTAGTATAAAGTTACGTAGGTACGCACCAACAACGAATGAGTGTAGTCGATAACATATCACACTAATATGACTATAATGTAGTTGCATACATTAGCACTTTTCACAATAACATATGATGCGTGGGACGTCCACGACGACATCGTAAAGGTAGCAGGGAAGCGCTGGACGCAGGCCGCTACCAATCGATCAACATGGAAAGCATTGGGGGAGGCCTATGTTCAGCAGTGGACGTCCTATAGCTGAAATTATGACGATGATATGATGCCACAGTGCTTAGCTTGATCTACCATCATCTGTTCAATGTCCAGAGGGCCTTAATCATTGGTTTTGCTTTACGTTTCTGAATTTTTATCGAAATACCTAGGATTCTTTATCATGGGATTTTTCTGCGATTTCCGTGCTTCTCAGTGGTAATATTTATTTTTGCGTATGATTTTTCTTTACTGAATTTTACTAGCGTTAATATGAATGGCACAAAAACAGTATTCTACTGGTATTGCTTTATATTTTGTTGAGATACCTAAGATTTTTCTACGTTTCAAGACGTTATCTGGTCAAAAGTAAGCTGTTTTTAAACTGTAAGGCTTGACAATATTTATATTGAATGTGTTCGTAAAAGAAAAACTGGAATATCGAGTTGGGTCAATCAAACACTCGGTGAATCAAAAAATAATAATGCCATTGAGACTTCCACTACAAGTACCAAGTCCTAAAGGTTTATAACCCTAAAAATGTAACAATACCTATTTCATACAAAATCTTCTACGGTAAACACCCCATTGCATGACACAATTAATTTATTATTCGTGTAAATTACATGATTTTGAAATTAGTCTGTCCGCCACAATATGATTAATCATTAAGAGTTCATTATAGAAGAAAATATGTCGACATTTTTGGGGCCATGAACCACATTTAAGGCAATGACCTGTCCATTGTTCGGTTTCAATAACGTTGGTAACTCTATTATTTCATTTTTGATTTCAGTTCAAAAGGGTCCGATGGGATTCGTTTTAAGTACTATTAGATTGGAAAATACTTATTGAAGTTTTTTCGCTAACTTGAAAGTCTGCAAGTTAGTTTAAAAAGAAACAAAAAATTCAACAAATGAAATACCTAATGTGAAAACAAAAGAAAAATTAAGAGCAAAAAATAATAAATTGAATATCTAAATTGGTTTATGTGAAAAAAAGCTTCGTACTGACGTGGGCGGCGAGTCACGCGCAAAAGTTTGGCCGTAATGTCCGATAAGGAATATTTACTAAATATTATCATAATTTATTAAACAAAATCACAATTAAATACTTAGTTATTTACTTTAATTGCATAAAAACGTCATATAAACGTAACATAAGTGTCCATCGACGAAAAACATGGCTGAACGTGCCATGTGGACGGACCGTTAGTCCCCAAAACGTATGCGTGTGCACACAGGGGCCGGCTGCGTCAACAAAGGTTCGATTGAAACGGTACCAGCCTAAACGTACAGCGCGACCGAGTGTAAACAACGCCAATCAATTTTAGACCTTACCACAACACCATAATACTACATTGCCCAGTTCTATCAAGTAGCTTTTTGAACATTCGGTACTTAGTTTATAGTTAGTATGCTTAGTTTGTTTCTAAACTTCGTAGACTTTCAGCTTTCATGTCGTCACGTCCACTTACGCAGTTTGTGGAGGTATTAAATATGCATTTGCGGGACAAAGCTTTTTGGGTTTGCTTGATTTTATTAGACTGCCTCAGTGAATGTGTTCTAATTCAAGTCGATAAATGTGAATGTTTCCAACATTTTATGTTATTTCCACACTAACACATTCGCGTCATTCGCACTGCGAGCAAAAAAGTTAAATCAAAAGACCAAAATTATAGTAAGCTTCATTATTGGGTGCCAATAAACGTAGTCCGGTCCCATAATAAAGTAAGTAAGTAGTACATAAACGTGGCATTATTAAAACACACACAATATATGACTTTAGCCTTGGAAACTTATCGATAATAATTTTATGTACGAGTATACTGAAATCACGATTACATGAAATGTTAACCTTCATAGCAGTCATTACACTTTAATAATCCATTCATTAAGCCATCACCAACAGTATTAGAAACTGGGCAATACTTTATTTTTTAAATCCATATTAATGGTGCTGAATGCTGTTATTTGCTCCTATTTTCTGTAAATATGTCTGAGTGACAGGTTCAATAACTTCCACCCTCGCCCACTTGTCGAAACAAAATATATTTTGTTTTAACTGAAAATCGATACTGATACACGTGAATTGTAAATTGAACATTTGGGTGCTTTGTCGTAAAGCCTGAGGGAAGACAAGACGACTTCTCAACGGCTTGTCCAAACTTCAAAGAAGTTGGCTCCATAAATATTTTGCGATTGTCGCATGGGATTGATTTTTATGCGCAAAAAGGCAAACAGGAAATATTTAATTAGCTAAATGTCAATGACAACCAAAAGGCAATGTTTACCATTGCTTTTTTACACATTTTATACATTAGAAACTAAAAACTAACTCTAGGTTAAATTAACCCATTGCTACGAGTTATATGATAGTTAGTTAGAGATATAGGTACGAAGTATATGCTATTTAATCAGAGTTAAATGCATTATCTACATACAAATAGACCGCCCGGAATCTCATTAAGCCAATCGACTTGCCTCAACCTCGAGTTGGATGCATTTGCACTTACTGCAGCCCTTAAGAGTCTCACGCAAACAATTAAGCTGGCCTTGCTGCAAAGAGTTTCGTGTAGTTCTTAAGACGCCCCCGTGACCTTCCGTACCTGTTGCTTACGCCCAGAGAAAGTGACTCGGACGAAATGCGCCGCCGCCCATGGGGTTGCCATGGAGAAAATGTACCCCGAATTTGGGGTGATTTAATAACAATTAAATCATTAATACTTGGAATCTACTAATGCTAGTATAGATTTCGATTCAATCTTGACCCCGAGGTATTTTGTGAAATAATTGAATGATTCCTTCTGAATAGAACTAGCATAATTATTTTATTAGGCACTTATTTAATCTAATAAAAGTAAACGAAATTGTCAGCTAAATCAAAAATTATTATACAATCTTAATAACTAAATAAAAAAAAATCCTAAATACAGAATTTCAAATTTCTAACTACATTATTATGATGATAATGCTCATTCTAAGATTACATTAAGTTTATTTTGGACACAAATGTAAGGGTTCTCATATAAACACATAATTATTTTATTAATAAGCTTCATATCCAAGTTTAGTAACATATTTAAATAAATATTAGGCTGAGTGCTTACTGAATCACCACATTGAGTACCTATTGCATTGCATCTCGAACTGAATAGCTCGCTCAGTCTTGCTTGATAATAGTCGCAATTATTCTAAACTGTATCAGTTGACCCGAGAAACCCGTTACACGGATGTGCACATCTGAAATTGAGACCGATGCGCAGAAAATAGGTAGAGGAGCGGAGATGTGGCAACACCGGGCGCCCGGGACAGCCGCGGCAGTGTGCGCGAGCCTTCCGCGGCGACCGTACGACACGGTCGCAACTGGCAACACCACACCTACAACATTTACTACGTGTGTAGTATACTCTTGTTGACCCCCATCACTTTTTTCTCGGATCTCGAGTACCGTGTAGACGTGAAGCACGCCGTTCTCGATTACAAATTTTAAACGCGTCGGATCCTTAATTAACGAATGGATTTGTTAATTTATGCAAATCTGGTTTGATTTATTGAATTGTCAACATGGTTTCGGTTAATGCTGTGGCGTGATTGTAATTAAAATTATCAATTGCAATTTTTTGTTGGATATTTCGTTGTTTGTTTGGCTAAAGCTAAAAACGTTATTAAACTTAAGTGATTACCAGCGAGCAGCTTGCGTATTCCCAAACGCACTTGTTCGGTACCCCAGATTATGAAAACGCCCCTAATATAATCTGAGCAGCTCGGTCAAAATGAAAATTTGAATAAATACGCAATCTCGCGGAGATAATGCCTCCCGTGGGAATACTCTCAGCGCAACAGTTAGCCCATAATCCTGTGTCGACGTATCTCGTCCTGACTCCGTCCATTCTACGTGTACTATATCCACCTTATCGTGACCCCTGACACCTCCCTTGCGATATTAAAATGCGGTACTTTAATGCTAAATAAAGAGCTCCGTTTAATTTGGACCTCACGCGGCATACGATTTACGTTCCCAATTTCAGATAAAACACCACCGCCACTGTTTACGAAGATGCCTCGGAAGACGGTGCTCTGATTAGAACCCCGACTCGCTTTGTAATTAAAATTCAGGCGCGCTTTAATTGAATTCATTGTCTTGAGTGTTCATATTAAGTGACTCATAAGTCGAGCCTCAATACATTAAATCTAATAACACACGGAGTGCTTTTACTAAAGGTTCAACTAAATGACCTGCCGTTGGAAAACCGCCGAATCTATATCAGCGCTTTATTATTGACCTATGTCATCACACTTACGATACGTCAACGTATCGAATAGTGGTTCATAACGTATTCAATTACGGCATTGTATTGTTGCTTTACTCTAAGACAAAGTGAACTATTTATTATTCATGTGCGGTCGGCCCCACTGATATACTCGTACAACTAAACCCAAATAAGTTTACGTGCCCTTTAGCTGCGCTCTAAAGCTTTAAAAGCTGTTGTCAAAGTATGCTGAAGTAACTATTAACGAGCAAAATTAAACAATGAATTACTAAGGTGAAAGGTCGAGTAGATGACACGAAATAGTCTGGGTATAACCCTCAGTTAGCAAAGGGTGTTCAACCTATATGCATATAAGCGTTCTTGACTCACACATGAGCGTTTGTGAGTACAAAGGCAGCTGACTCGCCTTTTTATCAATAAAAGCTGACGAATCATGACTTTCAAGTCACTTCTTTACGTCGCCTCGCATAATTGAAAATCCATTTCCTTCTATCAAGTAAAATATGTTTTTTCAACGAAGCTTTAGCCTCAATAGCCAGTTAATAACAAACAACATTAAAATGTAATATCGAAAAAGGTTGTTGTTTATTTACTTGCTAGGTTAAGGTTTTTTTAGCACTAACACCACTACCTTTATTGATACGTTATCAATGTTGTTAATGTATCTTTGAAAATGAGGACAGCTTTCAAGCTAGATCTTATGTCTACCGCTAAACTAAACTTCTACTGTACTTCAGGTTAGTCTTAGATTGACTTTAGCTCTAATATTTCAAAATAATAGTAAAAAAGTCTGCATCAATAACAAAGTTTGACGGATCGATGGAAGGTGGGGCTCCGTTTGCAAACAAACGCCCACGCGCTCGTAGCGTCTGTCGTAGCAGTCGTAGTGGTCGTAGCCACGAGCTACGGCGCCCACGCACCTCGTCTACGGCTGGCCACGGCTATCAATCAATACTATAACAATACTAATCGTAAAATCAATGCACTTCACTCGGGACGTGACTAGTCTAGTGACTGTACTACTCAAACTATACTTGCAAAATCACATCTATTTTATATAGGTATCACTTTTTTGGTTCACGTGGCGTGTGATTATAATAATATATTATTAAAGCTTTTCTAATATAAACGTATAATAATTATCGTAACGTACATAATATTACTCGTGCCACTTGTTTTGGATTAAATTAGTTTGTTTTTGTTTATTGGTGATTGCAAAAGTGATCAAGTGTACAAGCATCTACTTTAATTAACTTTAAGGTAAATAAACGGATTAAGTAAGTGTCGATAATCCATAGATCAACAACCAATCGATTACTACGATTATAGTAGGGCGCGGTTAGGTAAACAAGACTACGAGCTCGTAGCGTCTGTCGTAGCTCGTAGCAGCTACGGAGCTACGACTACGAGGTGCTACGATGAGCGGCGAAAGCGACACGCGTCTGCATACATAGTCATGTTAGAGTAGGCGCACACCGTTGATTTTTTGTCGGCCGATAGTTTAGTCGGGCAGTTGATCAGTATGGGCATGTATGGGAGTGCGCACACTACGCCGATTCGATTTGGCCGATTCTTCATACAATTTAAAATCGGGCACAACTATCGGCCAACTAAAAATCAACGGTGTGCGCCTACTCTTATGCGTAATTTTACATGGTTAGGTACATAAAATATTAGGTTAATGGTATTATGCTTTCGTTACACCTACGAGTATCTTGATAGAAGGAAAACATATTAATGACGCCTTGTTGATATAGGAAATCGATTTTTCTCTACGTTGCTTCGGTTTAATTAGTCTTATTTTTAATAGGCATAATAGACTCGTTTGCTTAAGAACTGGCAGGTTTTTATGATCAAATCATATCAAATAGTGAACATGGTTTATGTTTAAGAGTATTCAAAACATTTAAAACCCGTTTTCAATCAAAGTCAAACGAAACGTCTAGGCGTCTGTAACTTTTTTCACCGCGGTGAGTGATCATGTCTGACCTCATTAAAGATAATAAACTCTCCGATTGCAGAGGTCCTTAGAGGCCAGGCTTGTTTGCTAACAGACACCCACGCGACCGTCTGTCATCAGTTTCACCTAGCGCTGTAATTTTAAAGTATATTATACACTTGCTTTTTTATGAGCTAGTTTTTTAGATTACAAAAAAAACAGAATTATTATTTACACTAGTAACTACAACGAACTCGTGTCACTACCCGACTACCGACCCTACTAGGTGTCAATAGGCTTTCTGAATAATTAACGTTTGCAAATTCACTCATTTAAACTCAAAAGCATGATTTAAACGCACTGACTGCTAGAGAATGCCACCCGGCTTCAATTCCGCCACTACATTACTTTTATGTGCAAAAGTTTAAATAAATTATTTAAAATCATTAAAAAACTCATAAAACTCATTTATTTCTGTAAATAAGCTTCAAAAAAGCACTTTTACACGTCCCAGTATTAACCCTACCACTGCTTTAGGACAATAAATGGGCCATTGCAATTGCAAAACTAAGTTTTCAAACTATTTCTGTTGTCCCATCTCTTACACCATGCCCAAGCTTTTAATATAAATAATGTCATTATTCCGAGGCTATTATGTAATAAATAGATAAGAGCCCCCAAAGTGTTCAGTAATTCATAGTCGACTTTAGGGCGTGTCACGTCGACACGTGCGGGCCAAACACTCGGAACTTCAAAGATTAAAATAACTACCGTAACTCCGAACTAACTCCCAAATTACACTTTCAGTAATTGTTTGTTCTATTTTAGTATTGAAACAACGATCTTGGACCTAATTAAGTTTAAGACTATGATGGATTAAACTCAGTGATACTTACTGACTTACTGTGTACTGTGTAGTGATGAAAGTGTAGCCAAAATGAGTGGTTTAGGCCCTCCCGGGGTTTGGGCGGCTCAGAAACGCCTGGAGTCCTGGGCCAGGGCGGCGAGGGAGAGGACCTCAAGTGCCTCCAGCGGACAAAGTCACAACTCTACTGACAGCTACGGAGATGACAAGTCACACAGCAGTCCTAGTGTGAGTATAAGTTTCTATAGGGATAAGTTTGTCGGTAATAAGCTAATAAGTAACAATATGGTCTAACGTAGCCTAAACACCAAACCCGTCGACCCGCTGGCATGAGTCGAGTCCTGGACATGTTTCTTTTGAAATAAAGCCACCGGGGGCGGGGCACATAGCTCGTAGCTGATGGCCGCTGGGGCAGGAAAANGCAGGAAAGTTCTTGAGTGGCGACCACGAACCGAAAGACGTAGCGTGGGCAGGCCTCCCACTAGGCGGACCGATCTCGTGAAGGTCGCGGGAGGTGCCTGCATGCGAGTGGCGCAGGACCGGTCTTTGTGGAAATCCTTGGGGGAGGCCTTTGTCCAGCAGTGGATGTCTTTCGGCTAAAACGAACGAACGAACGAAAGCCACCGACACCAAGCCGCCGGGCTGTCGGTGGGCTTACGGGACTATTCCCACCTCTCGTTCCCACCTCTGCAACTCCTGTGTATCCAGGATCTACAGCTTGACCGCCAATATAAACCCAACCAATGAGGGTCAACGAATTCGAAGTTATGGTTCGAGTTCCCTCCATTTTGCAAAGCGGATGACAGGTGACAAACAAAGGTTTAGTAACCTTTAAGAAAAGATATGCACCACGAACAATAAACATCAATTAAGGGGACCTATATTATAAGCTTGATGGATGCTGAATGTAGTCAGATGGACGAATAACTACGAACCAATATCGAAAGCACTCAACAAACTATCGATCCGAAACTTTGAACTCCTACTTTCTGCTAATTAATATGTTGCGGGTCCAATTAGAGTTTCTTTTAACTTTCCGCTGGCACATGCCTTCACTGACTTTACTGTGCTTTACTGGTTCGGTTTTAAAACTGCTAAGCTGTAGATCCTGGCTATACAGGAGAAGGTGAGAATTAGAGGTAGGATTAGCCCGTTCTTCATGCAAATTGTAGAATCAGATCGTTCAATTAGTCTTCAAGTAAAAAAAATGTTCTCGAGTGGCGACCACGGGCTGGAAGACGTAGCGTGGGCAGGCCTCCTACTAGGTGGACCGACGATCTGGTAAAGGTCGCGGGAAGAGCCTGGATGCGGGCAGCGCAGGACCGTGCATTGTGGAAAACCTTGGAGGAGGCCTTTGTCCAGCAGTGGACGTCATTTGGCTGAAACGAACGAACGAAAAAAAATCATTCCCAAATACTGTCTAATTGGGCAAAAATAACTACAATTCGGACATATAATGGTGACGGATACATCAACATTTTGTATCCTCCTCTCAGATGGTTCCTGTGGTCTAATTGAAGCTTAACGGAAAAACCACAAGTACGGTGATTACAAATCAAATAAATCGTGCCGTCGTGTTTGGTCCCTTACTCCATAAGTATTATTGATCCTGCGCGTCGTGATATAGAGCAATGAAGAAGTTAGCGCTGATTGAATATTGTAAGCAAGGAATCAAATACGAATCGAGTCTTGTTACTTAGAATATACCTACATGTATAATATTCCGTTCGTCATACTTTGGTACGGCGATTTGACGATGAATAATATGTGTCAGATTGTGGTTATGTAGAAGGTACGTGTGTCGTTATGCTATTATTCGGAAGTTCAAAAAATCAATAAACCGTTCTACCCCTTTTCCATCCTCAACTTTTTCGAAACAATTTTAGCTCTTATGTAACAGGTAGGTATTTCAGCTAGTTTACCAAAAAAACTAAGTAAGACGGAACAGGATTCTTGGCCTCCGACAGTAAAGAAATTAAGTTCTCTGGCAGTTGGTTAATTAAACAGTTAATTTTGCCATTTCGTGCTACCTACGCAAGAACCATTGTTTACAGATAATTAATTGACCTAAATTCTCTGTCAGGGCCGGGATCTTTGGATATATTTTGATAATAATTCACTTAACTTTAGTTTCTGAAAAGATGAGTCCCGTTAACAAATTCATAACAGTAATTAAACCGGTTGAGCGCTGCAGCGCTTCAGGGAGTATAATAATTTGCTGCCCTGTAAATTATGAAGACATTAATTAGTCCAGCTGATAAATATTGCAATTGCACTAACGATTTTGCTTCTCGTGGCGGATAACAAGATCGTAAAGTAACTCGAAGTATGAATAGATAGAAGTGGATACTAAAACTCGAAATAGGTTTATATCATGCTTCTTTGTTTTAGAACAAAATACCCCTAGGTCTGTGAACGAACGTTATTGATAAATTACTGATTTTGAAATTGATACCGATGGATTGCAATTACTATAAAAAATAGTCAATTGAACGAGGAATGTAATAACAAAATAACAAACTCCAGTGAATAACGAGTGAAGTGAAAAAAAAAAGCTCTGGAGCGAACCCAGTTTACATCTGACAGAATACAACTAACGAAGTAGCCTTTCAAAGGGAGGATGGAAAAAATATTCGGTGATGATTGAGACGCTTCTAGAGGCAATGTACATGGTAACTCTGAGTTAAGTTGAGGACCGTTAGATAGGGCCACAATGATGAAAATTAAATTAAATCAGAAAGGAGATGTTTAGTTAATAGGCACCTACCTATTTATAGAAATATCTGACATCTCAGTGAGTAACAACTGAATATTATGTAGTTTTGGCCGGTCAGTCAGTCTACTGACTCAGTAGTTACTCGTAGCATAGCAATACGAGTATATTTCTGTTGAAAACGTCACTTGGAATTTATTCCCCATTTTTAACAATATACCACTGCATTAAAATAACATAAAAGAAACCAGCCAGTTATGGATTTCCTTTCATGGTAGCATAATTAACCTTTTGTTATTACTTAATTGCAGTCCAACGTTTCGAATGCCATCAAGCTTTATAACTAAGGGTGGGGCAAAGAATTCTACGGGGCATTTCCGTTCTACACCATTATACGATTGTAAGTTTTTAATTGCCTTCGTGACCTTTACTAAATTTAGGAAACGTGATTAATTGCCCAAAGCTCAAACATCGCCATTTGTAATTTAAAACAATCGTAAACGTGAAACGGAACTTTGGAAATTATTGTAACACTTATTTATTTATTTATTCATTCATTTGCATTAACATATTCAGCACATACAGATATACATGCATTCATACATTGACTCTAACATTCTTAAGCTGGTACTATTAAACCAGAAAATAGAAGACTTATATTAGAGCTTTCAAAGATGTTTAAATCATGTTTGTATTCCTGAATCCTGATGGGGACTAACTGTAATTAAATGAGGTCTAAAAATACTTAGTTGCTTATCTTTCAACGTCGCAACAGTGTCCACGAATATTAAGAATGATGATATACAATATCCCTTTTATCCTGAGCCATTTTACATGTCTCGGGGTTCCAGCATTTGTCTTGTCTCATTCCCTTTTGACGTTTTATTATTTTAGATATATCCGCCGTAAGACATTGTTACATTGAAAATATTTTCTAAGTAAAAAGAGGGGTTCTTATTTATCTAGGATCATAAGAACCACTTAAATTGTTTGTTTTCTTTATTGTAGTATATTTTTTTATAGTTTTCCTCGATAAATTCGCATAGTTTTATTAACAAACAACTTCCACAAAAGCTTCTATTTATCCTTACTTCTTTGTACGCACGAGACACTGTGACTGGTAGACATAAAAAACAGAAAAGAAAAAGAAGCGTGATTAAAAAGTTTGTTAATTGTTGCCAACCTTCAGACACAACCCCTTCCTCTATAAAAAGTTCAGATACTTTACAGATTTCTTCAGATACGAACATCGTCGGATATTGAAATAACCTGCCGCTTAGATAGGTCGAGTGCTAATTGCCGGCGGTGAATCTCTCCATATACGAGTATGCTCCCAACACCAGGCTCTATTAATAAATCTAATGAGCCTTAGTTAGTGAATGATAATGAGCTATACTTATACTATTACGAGTATTACTAGCTTTCCGCCCGCGGCTTCGCCCGCGTGAAATTTTGTCTGTCACAGAAAAACTTTATAGCACGTGTCCCTGATTCAAAAACCGGGATAAATACTATCCTATGTCCTTTCCCGGGACTCAAAATATCTCTATGTCAAATTTCATCAAAAACGGTTCAGTGGTTTAGGCGTGAAATCGAGACATACAGACAGACAGGCAGACCGTCAGACAGACAGAGTTACTTTGGCATTTATAATAAGTATTAATATAGATGAGCACTACCATTTTCTATCCCTTTTTAAATAGTGTTCAGCAAAATTGACCCTCAGTAGAAAGAAAAGAAAAACTTTAAAATAAAAAATTGCTCTAATTAGTATTCCAGTCGAAACATTTTAGTAGTTATTCTTTTCTCAGTTTATGCCAAGTGACTTAATTGCACATTTTCAGTCATTATTATTGTTTCTAGCTAAAAATTCAGAACTTTCAGTTGTTTTTCTAATCATAATTTTAGTTGATATTTTATATTTACTCTTATTTGTAATAACAAAAACCTGGTCCAATAAAGAAGGTCCAGTAGCTTTTTGTGTCAAATGAACCATATTGTGCGTTGTGTCAAACATTTTGGAGTCTGTCACATTAAAATTGAAAGCTTAATTAAACTTTGACGAGCTTTTTGGCGAAATTACGTCGCCATACGAGATTAATTTGAAACCACTTGTCTGCTCCATACCTTGTGTTAGGAGACTTGATGGCTGCCGAAATTTTGATGGCGATTTTTATTTCATTGGAGACAAAACACTAAAACCTGTATTGCAATCACTTCCAGACTATGTAATCGTGATACAATCTTTAATATGGTATTGGACTTGACCTCTATCATACTGTTATGGACCATAATGTTTTACTTTAGTCGGAATTTAAGAATTTACCAATATCATATAAAAATAAAATACCTTAGTAAAATTAATGTTTTGTGATTATTCTGTTATTCTATTTTGAAGAGCAGAAGCAGATCTATGTATAAATTCAGTCGAGGAGAGGAAGGACCAAAAAATGGATTCCATATAATGATGAAAATGATTGCAAAACGACGCTTTTTCTATTTATCAATTCTCTTTAATCGGCAGATGAATATTTAGCATCGCCTATTTCCATCTTAAGGTACGTGCATTAAATATGAATAAACTAAGCGGAATTATTCATAAGAACATTATTTCGTCTCCGAGCATTCTGCAAAAAGAGGAGCTCGCGAATCGTAAAATACGAGTGGCTCTCGTGAGATGTTTCGGTGACTGGATTTTATAGATAAATTCAAAACAGATGGCGCATTCGTATACTGCTTCGTCTGTTTTAATAATAGCAAACTTTTTACTATTGTCTTCAATTGGAGCTTGGGTTGGCTCTTTTATGGACACTAACTTCTGACCGCGGCTTCGTTCACATGAATAGTCTGACACGAATTTTATTCACAATTCATAGAGTTTAATTTTTCGGTTTTTATTTTTAAGTCCACGAAGGAAGTTTCGAACGGATTTGATGAACCTCCTAACATTATTATAGACGTGTTACCTAGATTTTGATAAAATTCGTTTATGGATTTCACGTAAAAGAATTCGCAAACAACCATTAGTAAAATAAAAGAAATAACAGAATTGTGATCGTAAAAGACTTGAAACTATCCAAAACTTAAGCTGACCATTGCGAAAAGTCAGTTTCTTCCGAAGATGGCGATAAAAACTAAAGCTTACTTATTATTATTAGACGATAACTATAAACTTTGGGAACCCATAATTCTCATTTGAGCACATTACGACCAAACTCCTTATCCGCATCTTTTAAACCCGCAAAATCTATTAGCTAACTGTTCGGCGAAAAGTAATATATATTGACAGTGATAAAACAAACCCGAATAAAAACTGGTTTTACGATGCGCAGTTTATGAGGCATATAAATTGGCCAAAATATCTTATTTAAGAGTTCCCAACAAGTAATAACTAAATAATATTACTGTCCATATTGTAAATTGGATTTTTGCTTGAAACGTTGATGAAATGCGTCGTAGAGAAGCCATCCGAAGGCGCAGCGCGTCGGAATCTATTGTATTTCTCGCGTATTGATATTAAGCCTCTATTTTCAAAGCCTCTTACATTTTTCACTGAAAGACCCGGTTTCATTTTCAATTGTACACAAGAGTTTGGACTTGGAATTATGAATCTATGCCTAGGTATCACAAATTGTAAAATCTATAGGTATTCGACTACATTTATTGCGTTAATGAGTACCTATATGCAATATGCATAATGAATACACACCTTGTCCTCCCACAAGGTAGGACGACGACCTCATAAAGGTAGCAGGAAGGCGCTGGATGCAGACCGCTACCAACCGGGGTGATGTGGAAGTCATTGGGAGAAGCTTATGATCACAGTGGACGTCCTGTGGCTGAAATGATGATGATGATACACCTTGTTGTTGCCGCTGTGTTAAATGCCATAGTCAAAAACTATCAAATACATTCTAAATGGTATTTTCTTCCACAGGAGATGCTGATACCCAAAGAGCAGTGCCGCGTGCAACCACCTGCGGAGGTGCGCACGGCCAGCTCCCTCCCGCACGCGAGGCTGGCCAGGACTCCCTCCATATCCTCCCAGAGCAGCCTTGACAGCGGCACCTCAAGGGCTACGGTAAGTGTCTATTCAGAGCCTAACACTAAAGCGCCTACCCTAAAAGTAGCGCGGGTGCTCACTCCGGTCGTCCGACACCCGCGGCGTGCGCACGCTTACCTACCCCGCACGCGTTGACGCATCTGCGCCACTTTGCGCTCTTCATACCATTTTTCGATACAACACAGCCAGCTCTCTCCCGCTCGCCAGGACTCCCTCCATATCCTCCCAGAGCAGCCTCGACAGCGGCACCTCCAGGGCTACAGTAAGTGTCTATTCATCGCCAACTAAAAGGGCTTTTAGCAGCGAATTTAGTGCAATGATTTGTATGGAGACCCCTCCACTTTGGTATAGAAGGGTCAAACAATTTTGCTCAATATTTCTATTTCAAAGTTTGTACTACAACACACTTGCCCTAATGTGTGGCCTGCATCCAGCGCCTTCCTGCTACCTTTATGAGGTCGTCGGTCCACTTTGTGGGTAGACGTCCTACGCTGCGGTACATTTTAGTTTCCGTTTCCGACAGGGCACCATAGTACGCAGAACTGGCGACCGATGAGGCAGCAAGGTTCTGGAGTAGAGGCAAAATGTTACAAAATTAATAGGTTTAATAATAATCTTCTCCAGTGTGAGTGACATCTTCAAGATAAAAGTATTTATTCAAAATCAATCGTTTTTGGTACGAAAATGTCATTTCCCATAACAGGGGAAACAATTTCCGTTTTATTCGCAAAACCTACTTTGGAGCTTTCGGCAAGTCTGCAGTTGCAAATCCGTTACATTTTCCGCAAGCTTTTATGCTTTCAATTTTTAAAAGACGTTAACATACTAATATGTTATGATTACTCTTAATTATTTTTAAAATCCAGGATTGTTTAAATTGAAAAGATAAGTTTAGATTACGGCATAAATCCTATACTACTAGGTAACCAATAGATATAATAAGTAGGTACTAATACTTTACAGTTAACTTACTAACTCAAAATTATCTCTTTCTCGTATTCCGTTTCACAATCCTACAATTCCACTTAAAAATTACATTCCAATCTACAAAGTGTTAGTCTACCGTCGGCTTTCCCAACATTAATATTGGGCATTTGACATTACGTTTGCTGTCACAATAGCCAACTCGTAACCCAAAGAGAATGTACGATGAGGGGACCGGAGCCTCATCCGGTATGCAGTTTGCAAATTCACGATCAGAATGAAAATCCTTTACATTGGCCATGTAAAAGGATTAGTGCCATAAAGTACATTGTTTGAGCCCTGTACATTTTCCCATCATTAGCATTCAGTAAAATAGAAAGATTTTTAGTTAGGTTGGCCAATTTTGAACTTTGTGCTTTGGATAAGTAAGCATATTTACACGATGGACATTGTGCTGTGACTTTGTATGGCTTTGACTTTGTACCTTACTTCTAGTGCTTAATCAATTATCTCCTTTCAGATGAAAACTTTTATGGTTTTTTAGTTACGTTGTTTGTAGGCATGACCGCATGACATCTACAAGTATGACATTATTTCAACACTAAGTCTGAGTTGCACCACCTAACTTTCATGGTAACTATGACGATAACCGATGCTTTTTGTATGGAGTTTGACAGATTTTTGACGTTTGTCAAAGTTAAAGTAAGATGGTGCAACCCAGCCTAAGTATACTAAATTCAACAAAATTAAAGTGTGTTGAACACTTTGATTTCATCTTATCGCAGAATAACCTAACCTAAGCGAGAATACTAATTTCATTAATCCTACCGTTTTGGTCCTCATGAAAGCTTAACCCGTATTGATTGAACGTGATCGCAAGTGGATTGTACATTAGCTATTTTAAACTGAGCATTATTAGCAAATCATTGCTAATCCCCACGAATACCTAACTAGGTTGGCATTACTTGTTGAAAGGCTTGCATTAGGCAGATTAAATAAGTAGCTACTGCAATCAAGGAATGTATCTTGGTTAGGAAGACATTTCGTCTCGCTTCTTTCATGTAATGATGGGTGAGAAATAGCATTCATATATTGCTATTTTAAGTCAGCCATGCCACGTGGCCATACATAGTCGATATTTGTAGTTACTCATTGGAATTGGTAAAGGCTTGACCTTTACCACTTTCTATTACTGCACCAAATCCATGTGGGAATCGCGTTTTAATGGCTCATATAAAGTACAGCAATTACCTAACTGATATGGTGGTGTCAACTACTCAATTCTAATATTTGCCTCACTCCCTTTCAAAAGTCAATCTCTGTCAGTTATAACTGGACTCCCAACATCATTGATATTCCTGGCAAGTTAGTACGTGCACTGAGCGCAAGCAAAGTGCGTTTTACACGCGACAGGAGTTGGCACTTGGTTCAACGCTCTCGTGTCGCAAATCCGACATTAAATTCCACTTTAGATTCCAACAATATACATTATCAGACCACCGAACAGTCACGTAACGTCAGAGCCCCTGAAAGAACTTATCCGTAGTTATTGTAGAGAGTTAGGGCCCGGTAAATTATGCCGTGGACTTTCCAAGCAGTATGTTTTATGCAGGCCCCGCTGAGCTGAGCAAATTATTAGCCAACCCACCATGAATACCCTGGTTAGCGTACTTGTTAAAAGGCTTGCATTAATTAAATCGAATATATTAGCAGTTCTTGCATATTTTCGAGTCCCTTGGTTGGTAAGTTTTAAACCTCTATTGATTGATAAAAATGACATTTTTGAAGTGTTTCTTATAATTCCGTATAGCGTATTGAGTTCATAGCTCAATAACTTTTGACTAAATAAGATACGACGGTGTTTACCTTCATGTTGTCGTCATGTCCGTACCACCTGATGCACTTTTTACCTGATATGTCGACTGAACTACTAGGATTTTTCAGACAAAACTAAAACTTAATCGTATCTAAACACTGTATAAAATTTCTTTCCCAGAGTCACCGCGGCTCGTCGCCTGCCATCCGAACCTTCGCTCCAGACGGCCGTACCTTGGAGGCAGGATCCACCGGAGTGCCAAGATCTCCTTCGCCACTCCGAGCGGCCTCCCTGGACGTCCGCGCCGCGCCCCTGGCCCACGGCTCGCTGGCTTCCCTCGCTGACTCACCCACGCCTTCCAGTCCTCGGCACCTGCCTCCGAGATGTCTCTCCCCTCTGCTGATGCCTCCAAGGTAAGAGCTCGTAGGTTATGCGTTCGCCCCAGACGGCCGCATCTTTGAGGCAGGAGCTACTGGAGTGCCAAGGTCTCGGTCTCTCGCTGGGCGTCCGCACCGCGCCCCTGGCCCATGGCTCGCTGGCTTCCCTCGCTGACTCACCCACGCCTTCCAGTCCTCGGCACCTGCCTCCGAGATGTCTCTCCCCTCTGCTGATGCCTCCAAGGTAAGAGTTCGTAGGTTATGCGTTCGCCCCAGACGGCCGCATCTTTGAGGCAGGATCAACCGGAGTGCCAAGATCTCCTTCGCCGCTCCGAGCGGCCTCCCTGGACGTCCGCGCCGCGCCCCTGGCCCACGGCTCGCTGGCTTCCCTCGCTGACTCACCCACGCCTTCCAGTCCTCGGCACCTGCCTCCGAGATGTCTTTTTGCAACTATTTGAAGTTTAATAACTTTACGGATATCATTGATTGTTTTACTGTCCAGTGTGTTTTTTGATTACATCTGTGCATACAGTTTGTTTCCTGTTCTCGAAAATTTCATAATCAGTTCTAAATGTGAACTGATTATGAAATTTTCGAGTTGATGATGATGCGACTTTGTTGCGACGAGATGTTGCGACTTTGTTGCATATTTTTAGTATTTTGACGATCACCCGGCGATGATACGCAAGTACTACAATAATTTCACTTCGCGATTAACGAGAGGTTTTGTCGCATCACTAGTTCACAGACTAAAAATATTTTTATGTCAGTTGGCCATTTTTGATGACATTTCTGCTGATTTCTAAAAAATTAGACTTCAAGGAATAGTGAAATCAAAATTAGGTACTAAATTTATCAATGTTCGTATTTTTATTTATTTATTCTTGATTATTTCTTGAAACCTTATTACCTACATTTGATGGAAAGTAATAATAGGTACTGAAAAGGTCACACAATCACAAATAACTTACAAGGCCCCGAAGCGCCGTGTTAGCGGTGCCGTATTGAGTTTATGAATATTAATAACCAGTACAATCAATAACTAATAAATATGTATGCATGTAAGTACGAAGAACAACACGTCAATAAAATACCAAGGCGGATTGCACCTTTTTCTACGTGTATTTCTTGCATCTGATAGATTAGTGTTAACAAAAGCTAACAGTGGACGCGCATATACAGTAAACGACTTGTTTATTAAAAAATACATTTGACACAAAATCTTCAACAGCATCCTACAGCCAAGCACAACATTTGTACATGATACAAAACTAGTAAAAGACTTTAAAAAACTATAGACAGTCCTAATGAATATGTAGTTCCAAGAGAATACTCGGAATATCATTAATATCTTTTTATCTAAAAGTAGAAACTTTATATAGAAACATGGGTATGTGTTTGTGACGTCATTCAAGAACAAACGTTAAAGCTTCAATAAAATCCTCGTTACGGCTAGCTTAATTGCCTGCTATAAAACCTCACTTTGAATTAGAGCAAGCAGTGCCTGTACTTTACAGAAGAAATGTCATATTATAAGATTTGATTTTCTCTATTTTAGTAGAAATATCATGATGCCAAGAAGAAATAAAAGGAAAAATCTTTCAATTTTTGGAATTGAATTGAATTTGGAAGCTACAAGCAAAAAAATGGGAGAGACTACGAAGCCAAGCCAAGTTTACGTTGTAGAATTTTTTTCTGTACCTACCTATATCTCTGTCTTGACTAGTCTGAAAAGTAAAAATATCTACAGTGTGATGTTTCATTCTAATGACTCTAAGCGCAAGGGGCTTGCTTGGAGACCCTTGACACCAGCCGGCTGTCTAAAAGGGCGACAGTTATAATAAGCTATAAATAAAACGGTCTAGGTTTGACACCACACAACTTCCAAACTGAAAGTTGTGTGGCTCTTAAAACTGNCTGCTGATGCGTCGAAGGTAAGAGCTCGTAGGTTATGCGTTCGCCCCAGATGGCCGCATCTTTGAGGCAGGAGCTACTGGAGTGCCAAGGTCTCGGTCGCTCCCTGGACGTCCGCGCCGCGCCCCTGGCCCACGGCTCGCTGGCTTCCCTCGCTGACTCACCCACGCCTTCCAGTCCTCGGCACCTGCCTCCGAGATGTCTGTCCCCTCTGCTGATGCCTCCAAGGTAAGAGCTCCTTAAAGGTTATGCGTTCGCCCCAGACGGCCGCATCTTGGAGGCAGGATCAACTAGAGTTCCAAGATCTTCGCTCCTCCGAGCGGCCTCCCTGGACGTCCGCGCTGCGCCCCTGGCCCACGGCTCGCTGGCTTCCCTCGCTGACTCACCCACGCCTTCCAGTCCTCGGCACCTGCCTCCGAGATGTCTCTCCCCTTTGCTGATGCCTCCAAGGTAAGAGCTCGTAGGTTATGCGTTCGCCCTAGACGGCCGCATCTTTGAGGCAGGAGCTACTGGAGTGCCAAGGTCTCGGTCGCTCCCTGGACATCCGCACCGCGCCCCTCGCCCACGGCTCGCTGGCTTCCCTCGCTGACTCACCCACGCCTTCCAGTCCTCGGCACCTGCCTCCAAGATGTCTCTCCCCTCTGCTGATGCCTCCAAGGTAAGAGTTCGTAGGTTATGCGTTCGCCCCAGACGGCCGCATCTTTGAGGCAGGAGCTACTGGAGTGCCAAGGTCTCGGTCGCTCCCTGGACGTCCGCGCCGCGCCCCTGGCCCACGGCTCGCTGGCTTGCCTCGCTGACTCACCCACGCCTTCCAGTCCTCGACACCTGCCTCCGAGATGTCTGTCCCCTCTACTGATGCCTCCAAGGTCAGAGTGCACTAAGCTTTTGAAAACTGAAGAGTGGAGTACCAACACAGTTTTGGTCCAGTGCTAAGTTAAAAAAAACTCATAAAACTCATTTATTTTTGCAAATGGGCGTTTAAAAAGCACTTTTACTAGTTGCATCCTTGGTAAAAAAGATTAGTAAAGTAACGACGTATCGTAACTTTCTTTCATGAGATAGGGTAGAAATATCCAAGTACTCATAAGTAATAAGCCACAGAGTTCATTTTAGAAATAAGTTTGAAATAATAAGCTTCTTAAAGCTCTTTAGATTACACGTAGATATAAAGGTAACTAACTGAAATTTCCGCTGAACGCAGGTCGCGGTTATAAGATTTGAGAAAATAATTTCAGACTGATATTCGTTGAAACCGAAGTATTTTATCATGAAACGAGTTTTTATTGAATAATACGAGTAAATAGGTATAAGGCAGTTCAATTCAAATTGATGAATTTCCAACGTTCAATTTGTATAGCTCTGAAAGTTAATAGACATATCGAACAGGCTCGATCCATAGCAATCACGCTAAGTTGCGATTCGAAAGGTCAACATAAAACTGGAATCATATCGGAGGCAGTTTCAATCGTGTTCAATCCGTGCAAAACGAATACTCACATAGTAAAGTAGATTTATTTTCCGGGCTATGCCCCTAAAATAATTTTATTATAATCTTTCTGTTCGTTGTCTGGAAGAGATCGCTTTATAACGATAAGACTGCCTAAATTTTACTCGCCTTTTTTGTGTATTATTTTCTTTCTTGTGTGTGTAGCGTAGGCGACACCACTTATTGACTTGATTATTAAAGTAGGTAGTTAGTAATTAGTATGTTATATTGTGAATCGAAACCAAGATCCACAAAGGTTGACGAAGAGCAGCAAGGGACTGAATTAATCTTGCTTAATCAAAAAATAAGATAGGGTCATGGTCTACCTACATTTTAGTAGAGTACCTATTCCAATATCAATTCACTTTATCGATAAAGAGGTAGGTACATAGAGGTGAAATAAATTAAGATTTCCCGGCGGTACACTAAATAGGTACGTCAAGGTAATAAGTTTATCTACCTTCTCGTAATAATTCATTTCTTTACTCTACTTAAGTGATAGTTTCGCCACGTATAAATAGAGTACCAAACAGTAGAACGACTATTATAATTAGTATCAAACTAAGTACCTACCAAAAGTGTCATGAATTTAAAGTTTGTTCATAATAATATCATTTTGCAAAACGTTACATAAAATATACTTACTTGTAATAAGTTGTATAAAAAATATATTTCTATTGGAAATAGTTTCACATAACTGTAAGCATAATCTGAATGAACAAGAGAAGCATTACGATTGTTTGCTTGAAAGCGCTGTATGTAGAACAAGGATTAATGTTTTAAGCCTCGCAAAGGCTGCCTCCAGGTAATTATGCTCCATATCCGACTCATCGTGCACATACCTACATAATGCAAATGTAGCATCAGTTTGCTAACATTGCAGCGCAAGGCATAATCCCTGAAAGCACTCAGAACAGAGAAATAAACAGAATATGCATTAGTCTTAAGTCTTTTGGTTTGTTTAGGAAAAAAGATACATCGGGAAATGTGAACTTAAGAAATGCAAAAGGTCAGTGGTAGATGTTAGATGCGACAAGCCGAAGACTTGGAAAAAGACGCGTTCTGGGCGAGGCCAATGCTATGTCCAGCAGTAATAGACTGCTATTATACTTACTCGTAGTCTAAAGAAGTAGGTACAATTAATTACTTGAAAATTTGCAATTGCAAGCTTTTGCTATTAATAATTATCTTTAATTAGTTTTAACTTACTTAATTGTTGTTATACCAGTCAACAGCAAGTCGGACCATACATTTAATTGCAAAATAAGTAATTAACCCCTACTAGCTACTACTACGTAAAATTCCACAATATTGAGCATGTCGCCTGTACAAACGCATGGACGAGAACAGGCACGTCACGGACAAATATGCATATTTTAGCACCCACTCTCCCACAATTCCTATGCGAACAAGGGGAATGCAATGCTAACACGAAAAAACCTGGAATTTTAAAATCTTTTGTTGTTTTAAGGCACGGAAAAAGCTGCCGCTCTGTTGTTTTATGTAAAACGTTTTTCACGAGTCTGCTAACATAACAGCACCGCCACCATGGTATTAGTAAATTCTGATACTACATAGAAGATACCTACTCGTACTTACATTACAATGGAGGGTTTATGTGAGAGGATCAATCTGTCGCCCTGCAGACCGACCCGGGGGTCCACTCTCAGAATCGATCGACTCAATCTATCTCTTTCGTACGTACTAACGTTACAGATAGTGAGTGAGAGAGAGCATCTCATAATATCGAAATTGTTTTCGGAGTAGGCCCGTGCTCGACACAAATTGGAATAAACTCAATTTTCTCGCCTCCGAAGCCGGCTCGCTCCCTCCCAGCACTCAAACGACGATAGCTATTTATTAATGTCAATAAATTTCGCACATAAGGGTATTACGTAACTTTGGCTATATAAATAGGCTGAATGGTTCCATCAAGAATTAGAAATAAGAAGACCATGAAGTAATATGCGCTAAAAATATAGGTAGGGACTTGTGACTTAACGTTACTTTAAAAACAGAGAATTTATTGCTCAGGGCTTTGTGTACTGTATTTGTTTCATGAAAAGTAGTAGGTTAATCGCTAAAATCAACAAATATAAAACCTTGTGTGTAAGGAACTAGATACTTCAGTCACGTTTAGTACCTATTTTGTCTGTCAATTAGGCCCTGCTTGTCTGCATTTAAGCATCGCCATTTAGGCCGTTAGGGTCACCCAACTTTGTCAGTAGAATAGTTCTACGAACTTTTTATAATTTACCTACATCCACTGAATACCTATTCCTACGCAATTCCTATTTCAGTAGGTAGGTACATTATACTTACGTTAAATAATGTCCCCTGAAAAAAAAATTAAACCGAGATCATCATCACTTAAATATTGTATTGACATGTGCCTACATTTGAAACCTAAATTGACTACGCCGCTAAAAGTCCTACAACCACATAATTATGAGCTAAGTATGTACCTACGTACGAGCTTAGCGGAAAGCATTTCATTCTAAATCTATCAACCACATTATGGTTTCGGTAATATGAGAGTATTATGCCCGCTTGTCAGGTACGTTCAACTAACTATCGGCTGTTTGGTGTAGTGGTTCGAAACGGACTACTATTCAGGAGGTTGCGGGTTCTATTCCCGCACAGTACAAACATTTAATTTTGTGTGCATGAACATAATTTGTTTGTATTGGTCTATTTCTATGTATATTAAGTATGTATTTACAAAAAAAAGTATTTAAGTATGATTATATCCGTTGTCTAGTACCATAGCTGGGCATTAACTCGTTAATCCGTTAATCGTTAATTAACGAAGTTAACATTTCTATTAACGGATTAACTTTTAAGTTAACTTTAAAAAATGTTAACGGACTCGTTAACTTCCGTTAAATAATCCTAAGTCCGTTAATCGTTAATCCAGTACCTACTATTTACCAAAAAGAAATAGCAGGCACGCTGAAAAACGCGTTCTGACAAGTACGTTCGGGCTTCCAGAACTTCCAGAACCCAAAACAACAGTTTTTGTAACCAGAGGTGGAATTGTGTAAAGCAATCGTAATCATTTGACAGTTCATAACGTACGATTATTCNCTTTGGCTCTATAAATAGGCTGAATGGTTCCATCAAGAATTAGAGATAAGAAGACCATGAAGTAATATGCGCTAAAAATATAGGTAGGGACTTGTGACTTAACATTACTTTAAAAACAGATAATTTATTGCTCAGGGCTTTGTGATCTGTATTTGTTTCATGAAAAGTAGTCCTAGGTTAATCACTAAAATCAACAAATATAAAACCTTGTGTGTAAGTAACTAGATACCTTACTTCAGTCAAGTTTAGCACCTATTTTGTCTGTCAATTATTAGGCCGCATGTCTGCATTTAAGCATCGCCATTTATGGCGTCAGAGTCACCCAACTTTGTCAGTAGAATAGTACCTACTACGAACTTTTTATAAATTACATCCACTGAATACCTATTCCTACGCAATTCTTATTTCAGTAGGTAATTACATTATACTTACAGTAAATAATGTACCCTGAAAAAAAAATTAAACCGAGATCACCTGTAGATGTATTGACATGTGCCTACCTTTTCAGTATCATTGTAATTACCTTCTCATTAAATAATGTTAAGTATTGCAAGTGTATTGTCGATGATACTGAATAAACATTTTTTCTTTCTTTCTTTCTTTCTTTACATTTGAAACCTAAATTGACTACGCCGCTAAAAGTCCTACAACCACATAAGTATTATGAGCTATGTAGGTAACATACGAGCTTAGCGGAAAGCATTTCATATCTCAACCTATCTATCAGTTAAACATGAAACCACATTATGATTTCGGTAATATGAGAATATTATGCCCGCTTGTCAGGTACCTACGTTCAACGGTTCAAGTAACTAGGTAGGTAATACTGGCCTACAGCCATTTTGGTGCCGGGGATCTAAGACCTGATTTTAAGTATGTCCATGGAATGGCGATATCAAAAATGTAATCAGTTTTTCTCTATCAGCTCTAGTTCCCGAGATAACTAAAAAACAATTTTTACAATAAATATATTTTTTTATTAGCATTAAACATCAAGAAATTGTCTTTTGAGTGATTTTTTCGAATGAAACTTACTTGGGCAATCTCGCATGATTCTCCAACAGTAGTCGGTCATCATATGAGCGTCCCATCTTCCTTGGTAACTATTCTCCATTGTTTTTATGTCTTGGTGAAAACGTTTTCCTTGTTCTTCGCTTAGTTCTCCTAAATTTTGTTGGAATTGATCTAGTTTACTGTTAAAATAGTGTAATTTTATACCTATATAACAGCCTAAATCTTTGAATTGAACCAGTACATCCTATACTAATTCTACATAGTTTTCAGCCTTATGCTTTCCGAGGAAATTTTGTACAACTGCTACAAAAGATTTCCACGCAAACCATTCCACATCGTTCATAGAAATCTTAAATTTAGTGGAGTCTTTTATTAATACAGTTATTTGAAGTCCATCAAATACACCTGCTTTTAGTATTTCAGTACTTAAACTTGGAAATTTCTGTTAAAATAACTGGAAATATTGGCCATTTTCGCCATATCATAGGCACTCCAAGCTTCAAAAACTTACGTCTGCCTTTCTAGTATCTTCGCAGATGTTCAACGCACATTACACATACAATTTGAGGCACCTACACCTTACCTTTGTATTGAATTTCAATACCGAAGTAAGCAAAATACAAAAAATTCGGCTGTTTTTAATGGTTTCAAAGAAAGAAAGAAAGAAAGAAAGAAAAAATATTTATTTGGTACTAAAATAATGATACACATTGACATTAAAAAGTGAAATAATACAATTGTTGTACCAAATTGGTCTCTGCTCAGTATGAGGCCATAACGTACTCGGGAGCAAGCTGATATTTCAGTAGTATTCACCACAAACTTATCAAACTGAATCAGGATCGTTAACACAACATCTGGACGTACTATCCATAGCTAAATAGTAACATAAAATTTATCGATGTTATTGTAATAATGACTATTTGCGAACAAGACGGGAAAAAAACTAAAATGAGGGTAGTCGACAAACTAGAGCTGATGAGTTGAAATGAAGTATGTCAATATCTTGTAGATTACCTATATTATCGATCGTATATACACAGTAGATAAATCAAACAGTACGGAAGCTTCATACAAACGCTCGAAATCAGACTCACGCACACAGACGCACGCTTTACACGAGCTCTAAAGCGCGCTCTACACTCGCGCGCGATTCTTGAGCGCGCTCTACACTCNGATTATTCTGTCAAACGCTTTGTTTAACTGACTTTATCGTACGTTATGAACTGTCAAACGATTCCGATTGCTTTACACAATTCCACCTCTGATCACACTGCCACACAGACACTTATTTGTATGTGTGGGACAACTCTTGCAACTGAATTTAAGACCAGTTTTCCTAAACCGATTGAGCTGAATTTGGTATAGGTACTTATGTAAGTACGATGACAATGCAATGTTATGGTACCATTGAGCTGGTCTGATGATGGAGTCATGAGGTAGCCATAGGAACTCCTAAATGAAACGGCGGCATCGCATCGAATTTGGGTACGTTGGATTTGTCTTTTCGAGCACTTTAATACTAGATGATGTCCAGGGTGCTGATGATGGTGTCAGGAGGTGGCCATAGGAATTCCTAAACGAAACGGTGGAAACTTATCGAGTTTGGGTTTGCTGGATTTGTCTTTTCGAGCACTTTGGTGCTAAATTGTAATGTAATTGAACCAAGGCTCTGAGATTGAGATACTACTAAAAAGTGTTTTAAACTTTTTTAAAAACAAGCTTTTATTCTGAAATGCAGTTGTACTAAAACGAAAAAAATAATTGTACTTATGCAAGGTTCAAATAATTTCGAAAGCTTGTAGCGCAAACATAAAAGAGGAATAAATTCCATGCGCGATACAAGCTTTCGAAATTATTTGAACCTTGCATACAATTATTTTTTTCGTTTTATTATCATGACGTGTTAACGGATTAACGATTAACGTTAACTTGCGTTAAATCTTGCGAAATGTAACGTTTTAACGTTTAACAAAGTTAATTTTTTTATTAACGGTTTAGCGATTAACGAAGTTAACTATTTGATTAACGGTGCCCAGCTATGTCTAGTACCTACCCATAGGTGCCCATAGTACAAGTTTTGCTTAGTTTGGGACTAGAAGCGCAGTGTAAAGTGTCCAAGTATATTTATTTATTTATTATTTATTTTATTTATTAACTAGGTTGGTAGGTAATGTTTAAGTTTTGCTAGCTAGTTAGACGCACGGTTAACGTTTCATTGGTCAAAAGTGAGACTCTCTCAACTCGAAGATTTAGGATTTAATTCCCAATTGGTACATATATTTTGTAAAATCAAAATAAATAAGTAAAATATACTTTATTTGTTATTACGATTTCAAAACTACCAATATTAAATTCACTGACTTGCAAATAAAAATTCTAAACCAGTTTTCGTTGTTTTCGGTACAATAGATGCCAAGTTCGATACAAAGACGAAGGTCGATGGTTGAGAGTTGACTGAACTGGTAAAGTTCTTTCCATCCTTAAATATGTTTTCAAGATTGGTTATTTTCTGGATTTTTGAACTAATATAGGTTAGTAATAAGGTGAGCTTTGAATTTGTTCAAAAAGTTCATAGTACATGTAATGTAGGTAATCATGCTCAATTGTAGGTAGAGCTAGGTCTTATCGTCTTCCAGAAAGATTACAATTAGTCGGGTACTACCTAAATAGGTAAAAATTGCCTGAAATTAAATGAAGAGAGAAAAGTCTAGTTTTTTTTCTCCCAACCCGCCCATTAACTATATTGCCAGCTGAAACCTGAAACTGATGCACATTTTGAATTCGCTCCCCATATTGCGAGCGGTCGCAATTCCCCAGCCAAAAATTAAACATATTGCGGCGCTTTGTCGAGCTCGACAGGAAACTTTTATTTCGCAACTCTGTTTTATTTTGCAAACTAGCAACTAATACGGATAGTTTTAGTTGCTAGTTTTGTGATATTTGAACCTTTTTGTAAGCAATATCAACTTGCAATATTGGTGCTGTGCTGACACATTATTGGCAGTTTAAAATTCTAAGTTATGATACAAAACATGACTAAAAATATTGTGATATTTGAGCAATATCAAATTGCAATATTGTTGCTGACACATTATTGGCAGTTTAAGACATAGCTCTAAAATAAAGCTCTCTTAATTAGTTACTATTTAGCTATATCGTAATGAAAATGGTCTTATTTGAAATAACGGAGGATCGTCTCAATAATAGGTATAATTATGGCGTTCACGCTGTCCCCTACCATTTGTATTTTTCATATAGCGAAAACAAACGAATAATACTTATGATTTTTGAGCAACCACATATCCTTACTCATACTAATATTCGTTTCATCAGACGGATAGACCGGAGCAACTCTCTAGTAGAGAGCAGCAGCGGTTTGGGCCCCCTGAGCCCCGGCGCTGGGGCGTCAGTCAGCGCCCTTGGAGCCCTGCAGCCGGACCTGTACACCAAGCGGGAGGCGCCTCTGGTCATCGAGCTGGAGGGCGCGGGGCCCTCGCTAGGGCGCATCCATCTTCGGCTGAAGTACGACTTTGACCGGTCTGATTTGGAAGTGCATCTTATTGAAGGTAAGATGTCTTCCTTCCATAAGTTAAAAACCTAATATTCAATGTCTTGAGCGATTTTTCTTTAGGTAGTTTTATTGTAAACGCGGAAACTCCGGATTACTTAGCTTATTACTTTAATTAAATAGTTTTATGTAGGTACTCTAACTGCATTGGCTTAATTCCTGATCGCATATTGCCCTGCCATTAGTTTTTACTATATTAATTCAATAATTTCTGAAGTTAAATAGGTAACAAATATTGTGGGTTTTGTAGGTTGTATTAGGTCTTTTGCTAGTAACTATGGGCTTACTCTTGACAGCAGTTTCGCTTAGGGGGTGCATATGCGATCTATGGTGAACGAGCTTTCCCAAAATATGCTTGCTCACTTAGATACTTGAGCTCAAATTCCTCCCAGCCAAACCGCCATATTAACCACCTAATCCACAATTCCAGCTCACGACCTAGCAGGCTATGAAGCAGGAGGCTTCAACGACCCGTACGTCCGAGTCACCCTCCTACCAGAGGTGGACACCCGCGTGCGGCAGACGCCAGTCCACCGGAATGAGGCCAACCCCTTCTTTGACCAGCACTTCAAGTTTCCCGTGTCGCATGACGACCTGGGAGATAAAGTGCTGTTGTTGCAGGTCTTCGATTATGACAGGTAAGATTTAATGGTTATTAAAATTTCTTAGCAATTAAAGTCGCTTCTCAAACTAAATTATAATACGTACCTACTTGAAAAAATCGAACTGCCTAAGGCGGGAATCGAACTTGAAAATTTCGACTGATTTCATCCAGTGTCGAAGTAGCTCAGATGGAAGAGCATTCGCCGGGAAGCGAAAGGTCGTGGCGTGGGCTCGATTCCCGCCTTAGGCAGTTAAATTTTTTCAAGAGGCATGCGGGCGACTAGTCCATTGGGCCTTACTAATAAAAGTTATTTACTCATTGAACCAGTTGAACTTGTTTAGAGTGCAATTTAGTATGGAAATGTCACTTTATACTACTGTTCGAGTGTGACAACTTTTTATTAGTACCTAAATGTATAAAATCTGAGGAATTAAGTAGTTAAGGTCTTAAAAAAATCTTATTACTTTGTGCGCAGATTCTCCCGCAACGAGGTGATGGGCTCAGCCAAGGTTCCCTTATCCCGCGTGGAGGTAGCAGGAGGCGCCGAGGTCTGGGCTGAGTTGTCCCGCGAGAGACGCCCTCCAGAGGAGCTGCAGGAACTCCTGCTGTCTCTGTCGTACCTGCCCTCAGCAGAACGGCTGACCGTGGTCGTTCTGAAGGCGCGGAATCTGCTGCCACCGCAAGAGGGAAAGGATGCTTTGGGTAAGAAGTTACATTTTTCTAAACCGTTTCCTAAGTAGGGAAGACCGAGGAGAGTTGCAACAGAGAAGAGATTTGAGACATTGACGATTTTTTGGAACTTAACACCATTGTAGCAGTTTATTAGATTACCTTACTTACCTACACTTACTTGTTAACCAAGCTTCAAAAGTAGGATAGATTCATTCCAAAAATTTACATTCGTTTGTTTATGGCTTTTTCTTATTTAGGTATCAATTTCAACCATTTCTTGCTTTCAGATGTATTTGTCAAGGTATATCTCCTCGTGAACGGGAAAAGAGTGAAAAAGAAGAAAACAAATAGGAAAGAGATAAACAATCCCGTCTGGAACGAGGCCCTATCGTTCAGCCTGCCATCTGCCAATCTTCAAGAGGCTTCAATCGAGGCAAGTCCTAAATTATCTTTAATAGACTAATACCCGTATTCACAAACAATGCTTGCTTAAGTGAAGCAGAAAATCGAACGCACAGTGTTGAATAGAGCTCTGTGATTGGTTCATGTGTCACCCTGTGCGTCCACGCGCACTGTGAGACCTCATAGCATAGTAATGTTTGTGAATACGGGCGTAAGAGCTAGTGAACGCCAGACCTACGTCATTTTATAAAAGCTGAAAGTTAGTCATATACTCCCAATATAGGTTAGAATGCTGATGAATCATGAAGTTTGGGTAATCGTGGCTTTGGCAGCTATTCTAAAAAAACTGTCTAGCAAGCCGCCTCTGCAGAGGTGGTCTAGTGGTAAGACCACCTGCTTCAGACGCAGAGGTCCCGGGTTCGATTCCCAGTGGGAGCAGATTTTTCTGTTCGGTTTGGTTGGTGGTAGAGCTTGTTCTAAGTCCGCCTGGCTAGCTACCACCATCTTAACTAAGTCTGTCGCCATAACAATAATGTTAACAGCATTGTTGTGTTCCGTCAGTTAAGAGGTAAGATAGCCAGTTCCTCCGTGGTTGAGGATTCCGGGTGAAGCTCGCTTCCACCTTCGGGCTGACCATCACTTACCATCAGGTGAGATACAGGCCAAGAGCTTCCTCGTTGTGGAGAAAAAAAAAGCAGTTGGAACTGTCAAAACTATCTGGCTAATGTGGAAACAACTTCTAATCCTTGCCCAAAAAAATGCATAAAAATCTGATTTAATGTTAATTATTTCCAGGTGTGTGTGGTGACCGGTGGCGGCAGCGGGCTGGTGGTGGGCTGGTGTTGCGTGGGCGCCGCGGAGCCCGCCGCCGAGGGGCGTCACTGGGCCCAGATGGCGCACGAGACGAGGAAGGCGGTGGCCATGTGGCACACGCTCAGATAGGCGCACAACAGTTATTATAACAAATACTTCAATAGTATATTACTAGACAAGATCAGAAAAGGCAGAGCTGCACCATCTTACCTACTTTAACTTTGACAAACGTCAAACATCTGTCAAACTCCATAGAAAAAACACAGGTTATTGTTACGGTTAAAATAAGGTGGTGCAACTCAGCCTAAGTCTCAAGTGTGCACGTAGCCAAGATACGCACGTTGTTTTAGCATCATTGTGCTTACCATAAGTTTACGTTAGGTGTGCTCGCTAGCGATCGCTTAAAAAAATACATTAATTAATATGTATGACAGATTGTACAGCGACCCTAGCGGTTACTTTCAAGAACTACAATCTTAGAATTTTTTGATGCACTCGCTAGCGCGCACCCCTAACGTAAACACATGGTAAGCACACAGCATAAACAAGAGTGTAAGTTTGCATGGGTACCTACTTACCGTGGCATGGACAACTTTCACAGATAATAACGGCCTCAGCTAGGTACTACTTACTTAATTTTAGAAGACTTTGTTCAGAAGAGATTGTCTAGTGGTAGATACATAGAAGCATGGACCTATAAAAAAAGGCGGACGGAACTCGCGCTACAACAAAACTGTGACGCAAAATTTTGGCGTTTGTCTATTGTGTGAGTGAATTTAGGGATGCCATGTTAGCCAAAACATTTTACCCATTTATTTTAAGAAAAACAGATCGGCAGATGTTACTTGGAAATGTAGACAGAATTATTCCGTGCCATTTTAAAAGGATGAAAGGGGAATGCGTTGAGGTAGGCGCGAAATTTTCAATGTTCAAATTTTCTTACATTGTTTGCAAGTCAGGGTATGTACATAATGTTGATCAATAATGATTCACGCAGCAGTTACAAATTACGAATCTTGTGTAGGTACATTATAATCATAATCTTATGCATCATCAATATATTATTATTATCTCTGATAGATGTTTTTTAACATACAACCTGACACTGACTTGCAATCAATGTAAGAAAATTTGAATTTTCCAGTTCCACATTTTTGGGAAGAATCAAATTTACCTATGAAAATATATCCCATTAAAACACAATGATAAATTATTTTATTTCCATAGTATGCGTAATAAATAACTAAAAAGTCCTAAATTATTATTAATTTCCCATATTTCGGGTAATTTTCCCACGTAAATAACTGAGAACACTGGTCTTTGACGTATTATTTTTTCGAGTGAATGACGTTTGATTTCAATTAATTTCAATATTTTAATGTCGGGAAATAAGTGATTGGATTATTATTTTGCCTGTGAAATGTGATTCCTTAATTTTTGTTTGTTCGAACAGAACGGTTTTTACACAATTTCATCACACAAGACATGTCGTATTCGTGTTGTTTTTTCGCTGCTTAAATGTGTCAACTGTGTGAAGTTTGCACTCGAAGTGGTGTATCAGGGTGTGAATGTGTGCGTGCCGGCCTGTACGTACAGGCAGGCTGGTGTATCCTAATGTCACAGTATTTTGTTGATGAGAATCCGTCCGACTTTTTTTATAGGTCCATGCATAGAAGTATTTGTAAAGTAAACACCTCGGAGCTCGGGGATCTATAATTCAATACTGAATCAGTTGGAGTCATCGCACACTCGAATTTGATAGCCTCCTATCGCTGTAGCTCATGTTACGGATGTTACCATCTAAGAATGTCAAAAAAAAAAGTCAAAATTTCTTTATTTGTTTGGACTAATAAATAGTTCTTACAAATCGTCATTTTGCTCTTAAGGAGCCTCTACATGTCTCATAATCTTTTTACCCTACCAGCGCTTCGAGACCAACATTTGGCAAGTGCTGAGAAGAAGCGCCGCAACAAACTCAGTCACCACTGTCTGCCGGTTAATATAAATAAATAGAAATAGTAGTAGTAGGTACATTCGATTCAGGAGCAGTTCACTGAATTTACCATGCATTCGTGTATGGTGTATCTTATAAGAATGGGTATACAAGATTGCGTGGTATATTAAACAAGGTAGTGACGTGCTAATGTCTAGACTTACATATTAAGATACTAGTAGAAATGACTCGCATNTTTTATGTAAGTAGGTACTCAAACTGCATTGGCTCAATTCCTGATCGCATATTGCCCTGCCATTAGTTTTTACTATATTAATTCAATAATTTCTAAAGTTACAATAGGTAACAAATATTGTGGGTTTTGTAGGTTTAGGTCTTTTGCTAGTAGCTATGGGCTTACTCTTGACAGCAGTTTCGCTTAGGGGGTGCATATGCGATCTATGGTGAAAGAGCTTTCCCAAAATATGCTTGCTCACTTAGATACTTGAGCTCAAATTCCTCCCAGCCAAACTGCCATATTAACCACCTAATCCACGATTCCAGCTCACGACCTGGCAGGCTACGAAGCAGGCGGCTTCAACGACCCCTACGTCCGAGTGACTCTCCTACCCGAGGTGGACACCCGCGTGCGGCAGACGCCAGTCCACCGGAATGAGGCCAACCCCTTCTTTGACCAGCACTTCAAGTTCCCCGTGTCGCATGACGACCTGGGAGATAAGGTGCTGCTGTTGCAGGTCTTCGATTATGACAGGTAGGATTTAAACCCAAGTTGTAAAATGATCAATGCAAGTATTGCACCGGTGAGGCTCCATCACATTCACTGAATAACAAAATTATAGGTTCCCCTTTTTTTCGGGGAAAAAATGCATGAAATTGCATTACCCTGCGGGGACAGGGTAGGTTATCTGGGGCTCTCCTCATCAGAAAGATGAGGCATACCCACTAAAATAACCCCAGCCAGTGCTCCGTCGATCGCCTTAGTGGCTTAGTGGGAAAAACCACAGTGGGAAGATCTGATTCTATTCAAAGCATAGAGTCGGTGCGCTATGGACGGAGCTAAATATCTATTTATTACCTACCCACACTGGGTAACGAAAACAAAAGACAGTTAAGATAGATAGTTATTCTACAACAGTAGGTAAATTTTATAGGTCATAGTCATAGTCATAAATGTAAGGTAATCTAATCACGCAGATAAGTAATTACAGGTTATGTACCTACACTCTAACGGTTAGGTCCCTAATTTACTTACTTAGGTTTCAAAAAATCATATTACCCTGTGTGCAGATTCTCCCGCAACGAGGTGATGGGGTCAGCCAAGGTTCCCTTATCCCGCGTGGAGGTAGCAGGAGGCGCCGAGGTCTGGGCAGAGTTATCCCGCGAGAGACGCCCTCCGGAGGAGCTGCAGGAACTCCTGCTGTCTCTGTCGTACCTGCCCTCAGCAGAACGGCTGACTGTGGTCGTTCTGAAGGCGCGGAATCTGCTGCCACCGCAAGAGGGAAAGGATGCTTTGGGTAAGAAGAAGTTACATTATCCTAAACCGTGTAATAAGTTAGGTAGGGGAGACCGAGGAGAATTGTAACAGAGGAGAATTGAGACATTGACGATTTTTTGGAACTTATCAACTATCAGCGAGCTCGCAACAGCACGTATTTGTTAGCTCGAGACTTGAACCACCTTGAACTAAAAAGCGCGCACTGTTACGAGCTCGCTAGTAAGTAGTTAATAAGTTCCAAAAAATCGTCAATGCCTCAACTCTCCTCGGTCTCCCCTAGCACCATTGTAGCAGTATAATAGATTACCTCATCTACCTACACTTACTTGTTTAACCAAGCTTCAAAAATAGGATAGGATTCGCACATTTTCATTCCAAAAATTAACATGCGTTTGTTTATGGCTTTTTCTTATTATCAATTTCAACCATTTCCTGCTTTCAGATGTATTTGTAAAGGTATATCTCCTCGTGAACGGGAAGAGAGTGAAAAAGAAGAAAACAAATAGGAAAGAGATAAACAATCCCGTCTGGAACGAGGCCCTATCGTTCAGCCTGCCATCTGCCAATCTTCAAGAGGCTTCAATTGAGGCAAGTCCTATAAACTATTTTTTATTAAACTAAGTAAGTAAGTGCTAGTGAACGCCAGACCTACGTCATTTTATAAAAGCTGAAAGTTAGTCATATACTTACTCCCAATATAGGTTAGAATGCTGGTGAATCACGAAGTTTGGGTCATCGTGGCTTTAGCATCTATCCTAAAGAAACTGTCTGGCAAGCAGTTGGAACTGTCAAAACTATCTGGCTGCTGTGGAAACAACTTCTAATCATTGCCCAAATATTATGCATAAAAATCAGATTTTTTATGTTACCTAATTATTTATTTCCAGGTGTGCGTGGTGACCGGTGGCGGCAGCGGGCTGGTGGTGGGCTGGTGTTGCGTGGGCGCCGCGGAGCCCGCCGCCGAGGGGCGTCACTGGGCCCAAATGGCGCACGAGACGAGGAAGGCGGTGGCCATGTGGCACACGCTCAGATAGGCGCACAACAGTTATCATAACAAATAACTTCTAAGTATATTACTAGACAAGATCAGAAATATTAATTTGAATTGAATTAATTTTAAAATTTAAGTGTGCACGTCGCGTTGGCAAGATGCGCACGTTGTTTTAGCATCAGTGTGGTTATTACCATGTGATTAAGTTCTTTAGGTGTGCTCGCTATAAAATATACTATAGTGGTGATAGCGTAAAAAAATACATAAGCCTCATAATAATTATTATGGGGGTGTATGTATGACAGTTGTACAGCGCCCCTAGCGGCTACTTTCCAGAACTAAAATTTCTTGACGCACTCGCTACTTAGCGAGCACACCTAACGTAAACTCATGGTAAGCACACAGCATAAACAAGAGTGTAAGTTTGCAAGGGTACTTACTTACCGTGGCTTGGGCAACTTTCGCAGAGAGGAACGGCACATCTAGGTACCTACTTACTTAATTTCAGAAGACTTTAGTTCAGAAGAGATTGTCGTCTAGTAGTTTGTACATAGAAGTATTTGTAAAGTAAACACCTCGGAGCTCGGGGATCTATAATTCAATACTGGATCAGTTAGAGTCATCGCACACTTGAATTTTATAGCCTCCTATCGCTGTAGCTTATGTTACCATAAGAATGAAAATGATACACATCCAAAAATAGGGAAAGGGCGTAAGACAGGCGGTACATAAGGAGGAAAGCTGTACCTAAGATCTTTCAGGCGGTAACATAATAAGTAAATACTTAAGCTGAGCTTAGGTGGCGTTCAAATTTAAAAACACCTGTGACTCTCACAAATAAATCTGCGTGTAAAATTTGTGTGTGCGAGAGCTCTTCATTTAATATTTTCGTAATGAATAGATATTGTGGGCCGTTGATGGCCGCACCGCGAGCACCCTGAGTTTCTGAATGCCGCAGATCGCGCTTATGAAAGACTTGTTGGCGTCAGATCAACAGGCTTTACACGTATCAGTGAACTTGGGTAATATCCAAGTCCTTTATTATTATGATTATAATAGTCAACATTAAATAAAGTGCATATTTCTTGTGATTTGGATTTCGCAACGTGCGGATTTATTCTGCGTGCGTGTAAATCACGCTGCTGGTTGCACGCAGGACGAAGATTTCTTATTGTGTGCCCGCAGCCAATCCGCGTTCCGCGTGCGTGTAGCCCGCGTAATAGGAAAAACATGTATGAATTAATTAAATGCAGGCACCCCGTATGCGGATTAAATCCTCACGTGTGCCTAAATCCAAATCACAGAAAAAAGACATTTACGGCGAATATGTATTATAAATATTTCATTCTCCACTCTCTTGAATTCAATATACTTAAATGTTTACAGATCGGATAGGTAGTTCAGCGATTGACGCGCTATTTTATCAGAAACGAAGCAGCTGGGCAGTCCGAATAATACTTATGATGTAGGTTCCACGTTCTAAGTGGCACTTATCAGTCACCTTGCTGTGTAGCATTCCGATATAAAATCGTTGAGATAACATGTAGTATGTAATGTACTAGTGATACCTACTTAACTGTATGAATTTAATTCTGTGTCGGTCCCAGAAACTTGTGAGCCCCCACAGAACACAAACTTTTCGTACTGTAAGTAGGTACAAGACAAGCCCACCAACCTAACTATCGGCCGATAAAATGTCTGTACTATCCGTTCGCGATAAGTCTACCGCTGGCGATATGACGTCACTCGAAGGAAAGCGTCTATAACTATAGCAAACTATATTGAAAATATTTTGTATTTATTAATATTGATAAAAATTGTGTATTTGCGTAAAATAAGACACTTAATTGCGTTTAAGCACTAAATAATTGCGTTTAATCGCGGTTATAGGGAGGTGACGCGCATTCCACAGACCGGCAAACTTAGCGCGAACGGGTAGTAGTCTAGGGGACGCTGAATTTCGGCCACTCTTACTAAAATAAAAATACATCAATATTGTATTTACTTACCAACTGATGTAATGAATCGCTAATTTCAACGAAGACTTTAAAATTACACCACCAGTGGAAATGGAGTTCTTCAGCACTGATCTACGAGACTTCCATTTCATACACCATTAGAGTTAACGTGAAAAATACCCTATTTCCGCTGGCGTTGTAAATAAAACGTTCGAAGGCCTAAAGTCATAGATAGTATCGGAATGCTACATGATAACATCTCGCTAGTAAATGAGTGTTAGATATTTCTAATAGCACATCACAGAAACAATTTATATGTAACATAGGATAAATAGTTATAACTTAGGCTCATACTACGTAATAGTTATGTTACTGTTATGAGCCTATTTCCTCAATATTCTTATCGTCACTTTTGCCGATTATCAGCTTAAAAAAATATTTATTTATGTTTTTTTAATTCACTATGTGCATCCAAGACGTTGCGAGCTAATCCCCGATGCTAAAGGTTCATTTGTCCTTATGGATCTTTTAAGGACGATTCACACATGTAACATTAACAGTAAAGCCATAGTTCCATCAACGTGTTCGCTCAGTTCTGCTATGGACCGGGAATCACGGACGTATCATTGAAGCTCCGTGAATTAAGTAGAATTATGTGTGAATAGACCTTTATTAAATACCTACAAAATATACGAGTCTCAATACTAGCTCAAACTACTTACACAGTAATTTCCATATCAATAATGTAAATAATCGGTTCCTATGGTATAGGTCCTACTTGCACCGATGTTTGATCGTAAAAATCCCTTGAAAATTGTATCTTGTATTAATTTGTGTCAGGTATTTATGCTTACATGGCTAAACGAATTTGGATAAACTTTGCATTTTAAAATAGCCAATAGTATGTGTTACCTATAATTAATTATAACTCGAAGAAAATCCCAGATTGATTCCATGCAAATACACTTCAAGAGCGATAAAGAACAATTTAATGTTTCAATAATAAAAGTGTAGAACATACCAAATTATTTTATATGCGCGATATATTTCGTGATAACATTCAAGTGTATACTTACTTACTATATGTAGGTAGTTATAATTATGATAAATTGCATGTTTACACAGATTTATAGGCTAACGAGATGTTATTTAAGCAGGTGCACAACTTATAAAGAGCTAAATAATTAAACGTAAGTCTTCTTCGAAGCATTCTACTACAATAGCTTGTATGTACCTCTTTTATGTACTATCCAGGGCTAACTGTGGGCTCTTTCTACTCGTACTGTCTATGTCTACCTGACAATATTCTTACTGAACTGTTATTTTATACCAGACTCTGGTCTGGTAACCTGTAACATTTTGGCCTATTATTATAAGAACATTTAGAAAACTTATGTAAGAACACATTCACACTCAAAAACGGTATTTTAGAAATAATTTATTGAGCTTTGGAAACACCAAACAAGTCTTATGAATTTATAGAATTTTGTATAAACTGTTAATTTTAGAAAAATAATAATTTTAATCGATTTGTCCAAAGATATGTAAGTATTAAACCCTAAAATCCTTAGATCTATGTACCTATGTACTTCGGCTATTTTGATAGTATATGCCCACAGTTATTCTGTCACGATAAAGTATTTATTATCATGTACCTATAGTAATCATTGCATGGTGTGATCACCCTTTTGTTTAAGGGTTTTATGAATAAATTATATCGAATTTTATTCTGAAAATATACGTAGGGTAAGCCAGAGAGTGATTGCCCACTGGTAGTGATTGCCCGCTTTAAGAATAATATTGTCAGGTGCTGACTTTGAATCACTCTAGTCAGATTTCAATTTACTAAGTAGATAACTCCGAGATCAATGTACAGTAGATTTAAAATTTACAATAGGAAACACTAAAAAAAANCACATCAATAGTCTGTACTATCCGTTCGCGATAAGTTTACCGCCGACGATATGACGTCACTCGAAGGAAAGCGTCTATACTATAACTATAGCAAACTATATTGAAAATATTTTTTATTTATTAATATTGATAAAAATTGTGTATTTGCGTAAAATAAGACACTTAATTGCGTTTCATCACTAACTAATTGCGTTTAATCGCGGTTAGGGGAGGGGACGCGCATTCCACAGACCGGCAAACTTAGCGCGAACGGGTAGTAACTAGTCTAGGGGACGCTGAATTTCGGCCACTCTTACTAAAATAAAAATACATCAATATTGTATTTACACCAACTGATGTAAGGGGTGATCCATAAAGTACGTCACACGTAAAGAGGGGGGGAGGGGGTTGACAAAGTGTGACATGGTGTGACAAGAGGTGGGAGGGGTCCTAAGTTTCGTGACATCACATTTCAATTGTTTCAAATATTTGATATAATATAATGTTGATAACATAAAATGGTACTTAATTTACATGGAAATAGTTAAAACTAATTTCGGAACTGCTGCAAATGAAATGAAATTGCAAAACATGTGACGTCACACTAGGGAGGGGTATCAGAAATGTGACCACCTGTGACAAGGACGGAGGGGGGGTCAAAAACTCATTAAATTCGTGTGACGTACTTTATGGATGGCCCCTAATGAATCGCTAATTTCAACGAACACTTTAAAATTACACCACCAGTGGAAATGGAGTTCTTCAGCACTGATCTACGAGACTTCCATTTCATACACCATTAGAGTTAACGTGAAAAATACCCTATTTTCGCTGGCGTTGTAAATAAAAGGTTCGAAGCTAAAGACATAGATAGTATCGGAATGCTACATGATAACATCTCGCTAGTAAATGAGTGTTAGATATTTCTAATAGCACATCACAGAAACAATTTATATGTAACTTAGGATAAATAGTCATAACTTAGGCTCATACGTAATAGTTATGTTACTTTTATAAGCCTATTTCCTCAATATTCTTATCGTCACTTTTGCCGATTATCAGCTTAAAAAAATATGTTTTTTTAATTCTCTATGTGCATCCAAGACGTTGCGAGCTAATCCCCGATGCTAAAGGTTCATTTGTCCTTATGGATCTTTTAAGGACGATTCACACATGTAACATTAACAGTAAAGCCACAGTTCCATCAACGTGTTCGCTCAGTTCTGATAAGGACCGGGAATCACGGACGTATCATTGAAGCTCCGTGAATTAAGTGGAACTGTGTGAATAGACCTTTATAAAATACCTACAAAATACACGAGTCTCAATGCTAGCTCAAACTACTAACACAGTAATTTCCATATCAATAATGTAAATACTCGGTTCCTATGGTATAGGTACTTGCACCGATGTTTGATCGTAAAAATCCCATGTGCGTTCCCTTCGAGAGGCCACTCTGGAAAACGAAGGTTTCGTATACATACCTTGAAAATTGCATCTTGTATTAATTTGTGTCAGGTACTTATGCTTACATGGCTAAGCGAATTCGGATAAACTTTGCATTTTAAAATAGCCAATAGTATGTGTAACTCGAAGAAATTTATCCCAGAAAGATTCCATGCAAATACACTTCGAGAGTGATAAACAACAATACAATGTTTCAATATTATAAGTGTAGAACATTCCAAATTATTTTATATGCGCGATATATTTCGTGATAACATTCAAGTGTATACTAACTATATGTAGTTATAATTATGATAAATTGCATGTTTACACAAATTTATAGGCTAACGAGATGTTATTTAAGCAGGTGCACAACTTATAAAGAGCTAATTAATTAAACGTAAGTCTTCTTCAAAGCATTCTACTACAATAGCTTGTATGTACCTCTTTTATGTACCTACTATCCAGGGCTAACTGTGGGCTCTTTCTACTCGTACTGTCTACCTGACAATATTCTTACTGAACTGTTTGTTATTTTATACCAGGTTGGTCTGGTAACCCTGTAACATTTTGGCCTATTATTATAAGAACATTTACAAAACTTATGTAACTTATGTACATTCACACTCAAAAACGGAATTTTAGAAATAATTTATTGAGCTTTGGAAACACCAAACAAGTCTTATGAATTTATAGAATTTTGTACAAACTGTTAATTTTAGAAAAATAATAATTTTAATCGATTTGTCCAAAGATATGTAAGTATTAAACCCTAAAATCCTTAGATCTACGTACCTATGTACTTCGGCTATTTTGATAATATATGCCCACAGTTATTCTGTCACGATAAAGTATTTATTATCATGTACCTATAGTAATCATTGCATGGTGTGATCACCCTTTTGTTTAAGGGTTTTATGAATAAATTATATCGAATTTTATTCTGAAAATATACGTACATATTTTTATTATTATTCTAACTAAGTGTATGTATCTGTGTCGAGAAAAAGTATTTTACTTTGTATTTTCTTTACAATGTCTAAATAAAATGTCTATTTGTAAGATTACTGGTATTTTTATTTACAGGGGCAGGGGCAGTTGATTGAAACTCGAGTTTACAATAACTTAATAATTTATTTCATATTTTTTACAAGGTGTACACAACGTTAAAATATTCATATTCAACATATTTCACTTTATATCAAAGTTATAACAATGGAACAGTCTCGAGTCTCGCGGGAGCGACGGGTGCGTAGAACACTACAAAGTCACTAAAAAATTATACACTAACTTACCGCAGACGACGCGACGCCCGCCGCTGCATCCAGCGCCAACTAAAATTGCATATTTACACCAAATTAAAACCTTGCGACGACGCTTTGCAATCAGTTTTGATTTGCCTAACGTAACAAAAACTAATCAGCATTAAAATCTTGGTAATTATGCATTATTTACAAAGTGAACGTGAGAACACATGAATAACTAATATCACATTTAATACTTACTATAATCTACTGATATCGAAAGAATTAAAATAAAATTAAAATAAAACAAAATGGCAAGACAGATGACTAAGATAAAATTACAAACGTATTTATCGTAAAGCTAAATGTTAATCGTAAGAATGTTGTGTTTAATACTTTACATAACATCGCTGACGTCTTTAGCTGTCGGGGGGAGGTAGGGCACAAGTGTAACGTGTGTGAGTATGGCGCGTGTGGCTGTGTTTATGGCAGTGTGGTTTCGCATTGGAGCGAGGATGTTTGTGTCATTGTTTTGAAGGGATTTTAGGATGTAGGTATTTGCAGTCGGGATCCTTGCAAGTGCCTCCAACTTCGAACGGACAAAGGAAACTGTTCGGGTCCTCCGCCCAGCTGAAAAATGTTCACATTAAAACAATTACGCAGTATTCGATACCAAGCGTGGACAGTGTGAATGCATACTTACATCGCACACAGTACGATGTGCGTACACATTGCCCATCCACAATATCATTTGAAGCGTCGAAATTCGTAATGTAAGCATGCACAGTTTCTTCTACAATAATACCTAATGGAAAAAGTATGAGTATGTAAGAAAAATTAATTAAAATTATAAAATCATCATTTTATGCTTTACTGCTTGATAACATCAAGAACTTTAAAAATTAACTAAACATTTAACATTATGTTTGAATCTCATGTCCCTTAATATTCGTGTATGCATGAAAATTATAAAATTAACAGTCACTTACGATCCAGCATTTAAAGCATCAAGCGGCGACTTGTAGTCGTCAATGACTTTGTTAGTTTTCTCTGCATTGTGTTGATCATTATCTGCATCAGTACAATTCTTCCCATTCCCCCCGCCTTTTTCAACCGTCGGATTCTTCTCTTCGGCCAAATTTTCATTTTTATTATTTCTATGTTTTGCTACATCCACCACTTTTTCCTTTGTTGGACTATTAGTTATTTTAACAACTTTTTTATTGTTACCAGAAACGTCAACTTGAATCGATAGCCTCTGATTAACTGCTACATCATCACTCAAGTCATTTACAACACTAATTTTGACTGATTTTAAGGCTTCGGGATTCTTGTAGTCGTCCGTTGAAGGATTATTTTCTTTTTGTAATTTAGTTCCAGGTAATATTTTCCTTTTATTTACTTGTGATATTAATGGTGCTGGTGTACTAATTGTTTTGGAATGATTATTGGAAGTTGAGCTGGAAAAAATAGGAGTGAATCTGAACCTCATATTTAGAGTAACTGATGAAATGATTTTGTGGAAGGCGACCCTTAATATTAAAATTTAAAAATATAACAACAGAACTGGTAGGCGATTAAAAACCAATCCAAAAGTAACTGATCCAGATGATATGATATTATTCTCATATTTTACTAATTTATACGACAGTCACCTTAAGTAAGGTTCTGAATCGCCTGTCAGATCAAATATAAAAAAGTACCTTTTTAGAAGGGTTTGATGTTGCAGTCTTATTTTAGCTAATCTATTTTGAATGGATTTCTGTTCTTTTTTATTTAAAGTAATAGCTGTTGAGATATTTCGCAACTCAGTCGCAGCTATTTTATATTTCTGGGAGAGTTTTGTGGCTTCATCCTTGAGTTTAAGCATCTTAGCTGATTCCTCTGCTATTTTTTTCCTGTAAAATTGGAAGTGATGATACATTATGATGAAATGTGGAAGGAGTTTTCGATTTCAATATGTCGTACCTTGAAACTGCTATTTGTTGCTCCAAATTATGGTTCACGACGACCTTTCGAGTTTCTATGGACACGTTTCTCGGTTTCAACGTATCCTTTGCTAAAGCATTCGCTTTACTCAAATTCATAGACGTTTGCCTTGCCTGTTTTATTTTTTCCAACTCCGCCATTCTCCTGACCAAATTTTTATATTCAATTTGTTCAGATTTAGGTAAATGCCTGACAGTCTAAAATGCAAATGATAAGAAATTAAAAAAAAAACTATAATAATTGGGTAATTTGATTGTTCAGTACTACAATAACACATCTAACCTTTGCCACAAACTTAGGAGCCGGTTTCGGTTGTTCGGGTGCCTTTTGCACAACATCTGGTAATGTTTGTTTTTCCACCTCCATTCTAGTAGACTTCAAAAATAGATCCAATTTTTGCTGAAAGTCAACCTGCTCAGACAGTTTCATGTGCATTTTTGTTAAATTCTTTGTGGCTTCATGTTCTCCTTCCGAGTCTGAATCTCCTAATTTAATTATGAATGGCTTTGCTTCCGGTATACTAGTAACTTTACTCGGAACTGTTGAAACGGGCGTTTCTGGACTATGAACTTCGTTTACAGATTCTATGACATTAGGGTCTACTAAGTTAGGCCAATTTTTACTCAAAGACGTTAATAGTTTAGCCCTCAACAAATCCTCATCATCATCTATTTCATCTTTTTGTGGAGTTTTAGGAATAATACAGTATGCTTCTGTTATTTGCTTTGTCTCATTGATGATATTGCAGTTATCACTAATATCTTTGACTTTTTCATCTTCAGAGCCTATTTCCATATCAACTGATTCAATGTCAGTATTGTTATCTGCATCTGCTTTATTAGATACTATCTCGGGATCTAAGTCAAAATCTTCATGAAAGGATTGCGACAATCTTTTTCTTTGTTTTTGCTTTTGTTTCATTTCAATAGCTTTTTTTAATAAAGCTGATTTTAGACATATCAACCTTAATTCAGCTGTGTCGCTGTCTTCATCATCAGATAGATTGAAAGGTTTATTATCTGTTGGTTGTTTTACGTCTCCTTTACTTTTGGGACCTTTCGTTTTCAGAGCATGTTGTCTTAGTAATTCTAGATCTTCATCAGAATCTCCGGTAGGAAGCTTTTTGATAACTGGATCATTCGATTTATCTACAGTACTAGAATCAACAGTATCCTGACTCTTGACATCACTGATTTCAATTATGGAATCATCATTGTCCTCAGTACATAAGTCTATTAGTTCACATAGTTTAGGTAAACTGTTTTTGGCTTGTGCTTCTGGTGATTTTTCAGTATTTGATTCATTATTTATTACAACATTTTTACAATTCAAAGAGCTCTTGACGGCTAAATTAGGAACTGTAGGAACTACTGGTTTTTTTTCAATTATTGTTTTTTTGGCTTCATGATTTTGTGTGCCAAACATTCTTTTTAGCCTAGCACTTAGCGAAGAAGCATCCATTTTTGGTTTATGCACGACTACCGCATTAGCCAATTTACGCCGTTTATTCCTATACTCATCATCAGACTCTTCACTAGACTCTATCACTGTTTTTGGAATAGGTTTTTTTCTGCTCCGACTTTTCTTCTTGGTATCTTTATTCTTTCCAAAATGTATAAGAACTGGTCTTTTCTTTTTCTGTTTGATGTATCTTCCACTATCATTTCTTTTAATAGTAATTTTCGGGAATATTTCTTCATTATCAGAACCAGATATTTCGGATAAGTCATTAGGTAATAGATTATTCTTTTCAATTTTACCTTTTTTCCCTAAAAGTTTATGATTTTAAGTCTATTTTTCAACTATTTTAACAACATGCATGATATTAATTAAACATTTATAGGAGTAAATTTTATAGAACTTTAACAAAAGATAAAAATAATAACACAACAGAGATAATACATTAGTAAAAAATAAATATTTATAAACCTTACATCATAATTATTTGACATAAAATCCGAATTATAAATAGGTAAAATATGTATAATATAATATTAAATATTAAAATCCATTTCATATTAATATCAAACCAGCAAGTGACAATCAAAGAAGTCAACAATGTGACCTAAATTAAAAATGTTTAAAATTTTTTTAGATATTAAATGAACTCTAGTGAATTTAATGCTTTTAATAACAAATTAATTAGTAATTAATTATTAAAAATATAAAATTCACTAACCAGAAATATAAATAACACTGCAAAACATTATAAAAATGTATTATTTATAACATTTCTAAATTGGTAAAACAAGAAGTATTGTTACGTTATGTTAATTAATTTATTGAATAATAATTAATAGCGAAAAATCCAGATTGTAACTAGTTTTTCAACTACTGTTGCAGCATATTTTCGCTCAGCTTGAATGTGTTGTCATGGCCTTTTTGTAATCTAACTTGAATGACAAGTTATATCTACATCTATAAATTCTTTAGAAGTAATTTTAATTGCCTTTGATTTTAAAAACAACCTATAGTGAGTCAGAGTAGCTAATAAGGCAAGTTTCAAGTTTAGTATGGTGCTTAAAGAACATGGAAAAGGGCTATGTCAGTGACATCTTGTTGTATAAAATACTTGTTTCACCTTTATTTAATCAGTTACTGTAGATATGGTAACCCTTTTCTGTTAATGGGTTTTAATCTGTGGCAATATGAAAAAGGGCAGAGACAAGGGTGACGTTTTGACTTCGGGCATTAGATTTTGCCGCCCAAATGAGTTAGTGGGAAAACTGATTGTTTTATACTGGATAAGTTGTTGAATACAAATAATTCTCAATTTATCTAACACTTGAAGTTTAATTTGTAGTATAGTCAACAATCTTAATTAGAATCCAATCTCAAAAAAATAGAAATGTTTTTTTCCTCGTAACTCAATAACAAAGACAACTTGAATTGGGTGTAATGGAAAGACTACATAGACCATATTGTGCTTGCTTCAGTGTACAAGGTTGTTACTGGCAGGCAGAAAGATGCATCAAAGCATGTAGGTACCTATACATAACACTGGTTTTAATGTGGGTATATGGCTTTGACTTGCTCACCCCACCCTCCAATGATGATAAGACCCAAAATTACCTGGTGCGACAGGAGAATTCTTGGCTTTCTTTCGTTCAAGGACATTGTTATAGTTTTCTAGAACTTGGAGCCTCTGGCGCAGCAAAAACTCTTCTTCTGATGAAATATCTGAGAGGTCATCAAGGTCATCAACTATCTCTCCTTCTTCCATCTCCGAATCAGCTTTAGCTGGTGGTATATTTTCAATACATGCCATGTTGAGACCTTAAATGAAAGTGGAACGTCATGTCAATCAAGTGTTGTTTGGTGAATGGTGCAAGATTAAAATTATGTTGACAATCTGACCTTCAGTACGGCAGGTTAATTTGGCACAAATTTAACAGTAAAATAGGAATTATATCAAAATTAGAATCCCATTTCATTAGAAAATCACTGGAAATGAAATCACAAGTATCACAACGCTAATCAACGCTTTGACATTAAGCTCCGTTAGTGATGTGATGTGTCAGTCAATTCGATTTATATCGAGTTATCTTGAGCGGACATAGTATTGGAGTTAGCTCGAGTTGAATTCTCTATGACTCGAGTTTTTAATTGGTTATACAGGATGTCCCAAAAACAATGGAAAACCCTATAACCATCGACATAGGCCTCGCCATGGTCTCCCTAACGTCCAATTTTGACCCCAGTAAAAATATCACCGCTTTCAAGATTTTTACGTTTTTGTGCATTTTTAGAAAATTGCCACCTGAGATTACTTTTTCTCATGCCATTTCTACAAATGATGATACTTTTCAATCTAGATTTTTTCCTTATCACAAGGGAGGCTACGTACCGGAAAGCGCATCGTAGGACGTCCACCTACAAAGTGGACCGACGACCTCATAAAGGTAAGCAGGAAGGTGCTGGATGCGCTACCAAGCGATCATTATGAAAATCATTGGGGTACAGGCCTATGTTCAGCAGTGGACGTCCTAGGGCTGAAATGATGATGATGATGATGATAAAATGTTGCTTTATTTAAATTCGTACGCTAAAAATTATCCATTTGTATTTAATGCCACTATGCAGTCCTAGTTTAACTATTACGAGAAAAAGTCAATTTTGCAGTTTTCATACTAGTTGCTATTCAAGTAGCCATAAGATAAAAAAATACAGAATACATAGGCTTGTGATACCTTTTTAGAATCTCAATTAACCAAGAAAGTTTTTAAGGTAATGGACACGATGGTCTTCCTACATTTTTTTTACACGATGGCTGATCAAAAGTGCAAGACAATGAATTAATTTTTCCTTTTTCCCTGCAATTTCTTAAAATTTTCATACTTTTAAACTAGTTTGTTGAACTTTAATCTTTATTTCTTTTGATAGCCCAACTATCCCTTGTGATAATGATCGCTTGGTAGCGCATCCAGCATCTCCCTGCTTACCTTTATGAGGATTGAGGTCGTCGGTCCACTTTGTAGGTGGACGTCCTACGATGCGCTTTCCGGTACGTAGCCTCCCTTGTGATAAGGAAAAAATCTAGATTGAAAAGTATCATCATTTGTAGAAATGGCATGAGAAAAAGTAATCTCAGGTGGCAATTTTCTAAAAATGCACAAAAACGTAAAAATCTTGAAGACGGTGATATTTTTACTGGGGTCAAAATTGGACGTTAGGGAGACCATGGCGAGGCCTATCGATGGTTACAGGGTTATCCATTGGTTTTGGGACACCCTGTATATTTATATGGTTTATGGTTTAAGATATTTATTTTCTCAAAAGATTACAAAAATCACTTACAGAGAAAATACAATTTAACAAAAATATTAATTACGTAAACGCGCGAACACAAAAGTGGGTACATATAAAAACATTCACACGTCGAACATTCAACGCGTCTGCTGATAGAGTTCGACGCAGGCGCTAAGGCCGCATTTATTGCAATTATAACGTCACAAAATTGCAGATTTGAGATTATTTGGTGTACCTGTATTTGTTAACTTTTCGTGATATTATGATCTGTTTTAGAAAAAATGACGGGACCTTTAAAATTGGTTAAGAAGTTGAGTCATTACATTGATTGACACAAAATAAATCATTTAATTTTACTCAATCAGTTTCATCCAGTTAACTTGAGTTACATTACTCGAGTACATAATTGCCAATCGAATTGACTCGAGATGTGTTATATCCATGAAGCTATAGCTTCATGTGCTCGGTTAGCGAAAGCACCCGGAAAGCTGCAGTCCGCGAGGAATGGCGCCGTATTACGAGGAACATCACTCTGAATCGTGATTCAATTTGATGACCACGACCACTCTGACAAGAGTGTACCGACTGAGAAGAAGAATAGCTTCATGGTTATATTCGAGCTGATCCGAGCTAGCACATCACTAACCTCAGTAATTTTTTTTTATTCGATAACCTTTTGCAGGAAAAGGCAAAGGAAGCATTATGCTTTACAACCAAGTTTTAAATTTTTATTTGTATTAATATCTATTATTATCTTTGCTTGCTGCAAAAGAATCGAACCAAAAATAATTAATGACGTTGACGTTGTCAGTGTCATTGTTACGATCAAAACATTCATTTTTATTTTTTCTACTTGTTAAAATCGAATTAGAATATTTAGAATACAAACACCAACAAACACCCCTGAAAAATAATAGGTAAATAATAGTATTACAAAATATTAACTACAACCAACTGTGTTAATCTGTTTGTACATTTACAATCAGTCAAAAAGTAGTGCCCAATATGCCGGATGAAAACGAGGATGATTACAAGTTCGCTGCGTGTACCTTCTTCGCGAAGAACCACCCGGGTGAGACGTGCGGCAGTAACGGGCTGCCTCTCACGCCTAGTTCCGTGACGATACTGGGCAGGGCGCAGCGCCTGCTACACTTGGAACACCCCAATTTGTGCACTTACCTGGATGTTATCAGGGGCAAACATGGTAAGCTTTAAAACAATTTATCTACGGTCCGATGTGGGCGTTTCAATTGCCTATTCGATACCCCGGTATACATAATTTCACATAGGACATTTTTGGATGTTAGATAAGATAAATATAAAATATAAAAAGAGAATAAAAGTATTGTGCGTTCACAAAATTGTTAGATATTTTACTATACTGATTTAGATGAACTTAACTTTCAGAGAGAATCATTGTTGTAGCAGAAGTCATTGGAAAATCCCTGGTTGAAGTAAAATCTAAGTTTTCTTTTGGAGAAATTACAAATATTGGTCTGCAAATAGCAAATGCCTTGAAGTTCCTGCATGAACAAGATATCACCCACAGGACCCTTTCTGCAGACAATATCCTGTTGGACAGTAACGGTAGAGTGAAACTGTTTAACTACGGATTGTACTTTATGACCAAAAGTGGGAAGGAAGTGTCATTTCCATTGGGGTATGTTGTTTGAACTATATTCAGAGTAATAAAATTATTAACGAATTGTTTTCTTATTTAATAATTGCCTAAGAACTAAGTAATAACATTAATTAAATACTCTCATGTAAGTGAATTGGCTTTTGTTGTTTAATTGTATTGCTACATATATGCGAAAACATGTAAATGATGTATAGTTTCTTAAGCAGTGTTATTAATCTGTTATTGTTTCAATGTTTTCCGAACAAAATAAAATAAAATACAACACCAAAAGCGCAATTTTCCATTCTGCAGCTAATAACTATATTTACGCTTAGTTCAAGACAAAAATAAAATATTATTATCAGCCCTTTACCATGTATTTTTCTTATAGCAAAACTAATTTTCTTTATCCCTTTTCAGGCTCCCAAGATATCTCAGTCCAGAAACAATATTAGGTGGTGGAGGGCCGTCTGCTGATGTGTGGACGTTTGGCATTATACTATTAGAGCTGTGTGTTGGCAAGCTGTGGCAGAACCTTAAGCCAGGACCCATATTGCGAAGGATACTTACTTTGGTTCATGCTGGCAACCCAGCAGAAAGGATTGCTAGGGAACACGATTATCATGAGGTTTATAAAGTAAGTGATATGCTATTCTAAGGTTAATAGTTATGCTTCATTAAAGAACATAAATAAAGCATATTAGAATATTATGTCAAGCCAAACATCTCTCTAATTCTTGGATAAAGATTATGTGTGGTTAAAGCAAATAATCACAATATGAAATGAGAGACAAAGTTAACAATACATTTAATAGAACTTTACTTTTAATCTCTTTAAAACTCTAAATAAATAAATTTTTTATCATAGCTTTTTTTGTAATAAATCATTACAGCAAGTACCAGATTCATTGAAGAACATTATAGAGAAATGCCTCAAGATATACCCAAGTGAGAGGGCGACATTTGCTGAACTCGCAACGGATTTGTCTCAAGTTGACAATAAGCAGTTGGCCGAGTTAAAGAAGCCCCGAGGCTTGATGGGATGCAAGCTCCAACTACTGTATCATCTGTGGCAGTTGACAGGCGGAGACATTCAGGCGGAGTTGAAGAAAAATTGTCTGATCAAAAACAGCCCTCCCATTTTGTCTATGCCCATGTAAGTTTATTAAATTTTACTGGCTACTGTTTAATATAAACAAGGTGTCAAGTACTTATTATGAGTTGTAAAGTCCGGTCGCCGAGCTGATAGAATTTCGTCCAATGACCCCAAGCTACCCATCCTTATCGCTCGCGCGTATTTATATTGCTGTCGCGACTGTGCGACGGGCTGCCGCAGTGAGTGTGCGAGCGCGACAGCAATATAATTACGCGTGAAATAAATATTTATTATTTCCACAGAGCAATCCTACTTGATGGATGTACCATAGGAGGAAAGACTGGCGCCTTATTCGACAGGCGTATAGCCAAGTACAGCTTGAACCTGCTAAAACTACGGCTCATACATATCTCTCCTCATGACTTCTACCCTTTGATGCATGAGCGCAAGAAAGACAATGATGCTGTAGCTCTACCAAAGATCATCAGAGAGAGAGACACGGAGTACCAGTTCTATAGGCTGTTGTGGTTTCAGAGGCTTTTGCATGTAAGTGTTATTATGTTTGACTGGTTATTTATCTGTCTCTGTACTGTCTCAGTGTAAATTATTCATACAAATCATAAAACTGAAGTATGACTTACAACAAAAATAGTACTTAAACAATCATTAAGTACATCGCATATTTTATAGCTACAACCCAATCAAGCTAACTGCGCACCTCGCTAGAATGCGACACTCTCACCTGAGCGTCGATGTGACGTCACGGCTGCCAGATGCGCATTTAACTCGACCGGGACAATGAAACAAGATATCATTTCAATTCTGATTGTTTTGAGTAAAACCGTAATTCCCCGTAGCTTATTTTTATTGAGGATGTCTGATGTCTGCATATTTTTGTAATAGTAGCATATTACGACGTGTACTGAAAGGCCCAGAACAGATGGTGAAACGCAACTGCAACGAAACTACAACTTTTGATGATTCTTATGAATGAAACTGAAACTGAAAGTTTCAAACTGGTCGCGTCATGTGTGGTCTCTCAACGGACGCTATGGCAGAAACTTAGATGGAACTCAAAAGTAACTAGCAGTTGCAGTTTCGTTGTAGTTGCGTTTCACCGTCTGTTCTGGGCCAAAGAGAAACTTCACGGAAAATGTCCTAAGAAGGATGAAATATCCTTTGCCTTTTTCAGGGCTACCCGCACACAGCTCAATACATCAGGGCAGAGGCAGAGATAGACATACCACCGCTAGTGCGAGGGGACGTGTGGGCTGCCTTATTGGGGGTCGTTGGAGACATTGAGGAGCAGTACGAGAGGATCGACAAGGAAACGCCGACGCCGACTGATAGACAGGTTTGGTGAAATAGCGATAATAATCGACTAAAGACAGGTCGCCGAGCAGGTAGAATTTCGTCGTAGGATGGGTAGCTTGGGGGTCATTGGACGAAATTCTATCTGCTCGACGACCGGACTTTAGCACTGTCATCTCATATTGGCTTCATAAAGAATAGCTTTGTGCGGATTTCTTACGAGGTTATATTTGGTTTTTGGGACCTCTTTTATTTATAAACATAGTATACGATACGCAATATGAATACAAATGAATCTGCAAGCTAAAATAATAACTGCTAATAAAGTAGGTACTTCTGATAATCTGTGAAAGAATCAGGATTTTTTTTAGAGGCCAGACGTGCTTTAGGTGCAAGCAACTTGTGCCTTGTAATTATTCGTTTATAACTGTTATAAAAGTTTTTCTTATTCTCCATTATATTTTCGCTTGTGTCCATTCAGATAGACGTGGACATTCCCCGCTGTCACCAGTACTGCTGGTTACTAAGCGGAGCGGCGGGCCACCGCGCGTTGAAACGTCTACTGAAGGCCTGGCTACTCACACACCCGCAATATGTANTATTAAATCATGTATTTCCTCCGCCATTTTCCGTAGTTTGGCACCTCACGTCACATTATTTTACCGTTAAGTCAGTCCTATAGCTTCGGCGCAGTGCCGATCACTGACGTTTGTCAATAAAATGGTGCTTGACTCTTGAGACAGGCTAAATTACACCATATTGTTAATGACATTGAGCATACATTTTTTTAAATAACTTCGCGTAGTAAAACTTCTGTACGTAGTACTTATTATTATTCTGTGCTAGCAGTTGCAGTTTCGTTGCAGTTGCGTTTCACCGTCTGTTCTGGGCCAAAGAGAAACTTCACGGAAAATGTCCTAAAAGGGTGAAATATCCTTTGTCTTTTTCAGGGCTACCCGCACACAGCTCAATACATCAGGGCAGAGGCAGAGATAGACATACCACCGCTAGTGCGAGGGGACGTGTGGGCCGCCTTATTGGGGGTCGTTGGAGACATTGATGAGCAGTACGAGAGGATCGACAAGGAAACGCCGACGCCGACTGATAGACAGGTTTGGTTACTGTTATAGAAATCTATTAAACCTATTAAAACAATGAAGAAATAAATGAAGCCTGTTAAAACAATTAAACCTTTTCTAGGATTAAGTCCGATTTCAATTCAAATTCTACTGGCCTTGTCGGCGGATTTATAATTAAATTATTTTTTAACATTTGTCAACTAATTTGAGACCGAATGTCCTAAATTAGGACACAACTACTCTCAACGATTACTTGATTCTTTTAGGGAAGTTTGGCTTTAGATCTGTTAAACTAATGCCCGTTTTCACCATCAATCCCTAATTTTAAGTGACCCCTATGAAAACAAAATACCTGTTAAGTGTTACCATAGGGGTCGCTTAAAAATTAGGGATTGATGGTTAAAACGGGTATAAGTGTTACATATTTTTTGTGCATCCTCCAATTTCTTTTTGTGTATCTCCGTCCAGATAGACGTCGACATCCCCCGCTGCCACCAGTATTGTTGGCTTTTGAGCGGAGCGGCGGGCCACCGCGCGTTGAAACGTCTTCTGAAGGCCTGGCTGCTCACACACCCGCAATATGTGTACTGGCAAGGCTTGGACTCACTCACGGCACCATTNTTGGTACCAGAGATTTATTATCTCTTTCCAACGTTCTGAGAAGGTACAATAAAGGCGTTAAGTATTTGAAAGCACTCAACAAGTACAAAATAGGAGTCTACTTTGAAAAGCCAGGTCTAGCCAATGCACTACTGAATAATAAAACCTTCTTAAGTGATAATCAGTTCAAAGCCAGCATTCCAGCTTCATCCACCGAAACCACGGGGATAATTCGAAATGTGCCTATAAAGTACAATAACAAAAAAATCTTTACCATGTTGAGCAGTAGCAAGAAGATTATCAGCGTTCGCAGATTCTTCCGCAAAGACACCACAACTGAAGGTTTCTCCCGTCAGCCCACAGGGACAGTCGCCATCACTTTTGCGGCGACGACCCTGCCAGACTTCGTGGAGCTGGGCGGCTGGAGGCACAGCATCACCCAGTACATCCCTCCAGTTAAGCAATGTTACCGCTGCCAGAGGTATGGTCACATTTCCAAGTATTGTAAGAACGAGGAACGGTGCTCAATTTGCAGTAATGGACACAATTATAAAGATTGTCCAACTCCTAAAGAAAATGCAGTATGTTCTCATTGCAAAGGAAACCATAATTTTTTATCATAGCTTTTTTTGTAATAAATCATTACAGCAAGTACCAGATTCATTGAAGAACATTATAGAGAAATGCCTCAAGATATACCCAAGTGAGAGGGCGACATTTGCTGAACTTGCAACGGATTTGTCTCAAGTTGACAACAAGCAGTTGGCCGAGTTGAAGAAGCCCCGAGGCCTGATGGGATGCAAGCTGCAACTACTGTATCATCTGTGGCAGTTGACAGGCGGAGACATTCAGGCGGAGTTGAAGAAAAATTGTCTGATCAAAAACAGTCCTCCCATTTTGTCTATGCCCATGTAAGTTTATTAAATTTTACTGGCTACTGTTTAATATAAACAAGGTGTCAAGTACTTATTATGAGTTGTAAAGTCCGGTCGCCGAGCAGATAGAATTTCGTCTGACCTCAAGCTACCCATCCCGCTCGCGCGTATTTGTATTGCTGTCGCGACTGTGCGACTGTGCGACTGGCTGCCGCAGTGAGTGTGCGAGCGCGACAGCAATATAATTACGCGTGAAATAAATATTTATTATTTCCACAGAGCTATCCTACTTGATGGCTGTACCATAGGAGGAAAGACTGGCGCCTTATTCGACAGGCGTATAGCCAAGTACAGCTTGAACCTGCTAAAACTGCGGCTCATACATATCTCTCCTCACGACTTCTACCCTTTGATGCATGAGCGCAAGAAAGACAATGATGCTGTAGCTCTTCCAAAAATCATCAGGGAGAGAGACACGGAGTACCAGTTCTATAGGCTGTTGTGGTTTCAGAGGCTTTTGCATGTAAGTGTTATTATGTTATTATTATGTTTGACTGGTTATTTATCTGTCTCTGTACTGTCTCAGTGTAAATATTCATACAAATCATAAAACTGAAGTATGACTTACAACAATGTCTAATATCAGTCTATGGGCGACGGTAATCACTTACCATCATGTGATCCGTCTGCTCGTTTGCCTCCTGTCACATAAAAATTATATAAAAACAAAAATAGTACTTAAACAATCATTTAGTAGATCGCATATTTTATAGCTACAACCCAATCAAGCTAACTGCGCATCTTGCTAGAATGCGACACTTTCACCTGAGCGTCGATGTGACGTCACGGCTGCCAGATGCGCATTCAACTCGACCGGGACAATGAAACAAAAGATGTCATTTCAACTTTGATTGTTTTGAGTAAAACCGTAATTCCCCGTAGCTAATTTATTGAGGATGTCTGATGTCTGCATATTTTTGTAATAGTAGCATATTACGACGTGTACTGAAAGGCCCAGAACAGATGGTGAAACGCAACTGCAACGAAACTACAACTTTCTGATGATTCTTATGAATGAAACTGAAACTGAAAGTTTCAAACTGGTCGCGTCATGTGTGGTCTATAACGGACGCTATGGCAGAAACTTAGATGCAACTCAAAAGTAACTAGCAGCAGGCCTGTTCATCTCCGCGAGTTTACATCGAAAACAAAACACGCACGATGGCCCACCTACAGGATACTATTCGACAAGGCCTCACATACGAGCGAACATTGACTCACGCACGCGTATTCTTGTGTATGATGGAAGAAAATAAAGAAAATGGTGTACTAAATACTGTGCAGTATTTAACTGCCTAAATAATAATAAAACACAGAATGTACTTTTTTAAGTTGCCTCATGACACTGAGAGGTAAATAAGTAGTTAATATTATTCATGATAATTCATATTAAATCATGTATTTCCTCCGCCATTTTCCGTAGTTTGGCACCTCACGTCACATTATTTTACCGTTAAGTCAGTCCTATAGCTTCGGCGCAGTGCCGATCACTGACGTTTGTCAATAAAATGGTGCTTGACTCTTGAGACAGGCTAAATTACACCATATTGTTAATGACATTGAGCATACATTTTTTTAAATAACTTCGCGTAGTAAAACTTCTGTACGTAGTACTTATTATTATTCTGTGCTAGCAGTTGCAGTTTCGTTGCAGTTGCGTTTCACCGTCTGTTCTGGGCCAAAGAGAAACTTCACGGAAAATGTCCTAAAAGGGTGAAATATCCTTTGTCTTTTTCAGGGCTACCCGCACACAGCTCAATACATCAGGGCAGAGGCAGAGATAGACATACCACCGCTAGTGCGAGGGGACGTGTGGGCCGCCTTATTGGGGGTCGTTGGAGACATTGATGAGCAGTACGAGAGGATCGACAAGGAAACGCCGACGCCGACTGATAGACAGGTTTGGTTACTGTTATAGAAATCTATTAAACCTATTAAAACAATGAAGAAATAAATGAAGCCTGTTAAAACAATTAAACCTTTTCTAGGATTAAGTCCGATTTCAATTCAAATTCTACTGGCCTTGTCGGCGGATTTATAATTAAATTATTTTTTAACATTTGTCAACTAATTTGAGACCGAATGTCCTAAATTAGGACACAACTACTCTCAACGATTACTTGATTCTTTTAGGGAAGTTTGGCTTTAGATCTGTTAAACTAATGCCCGTTTTCACCATCAATCCCTAATTTTAAGTGACCCCTATGAAAACAAAATACCTGTTAAGTGTTACCATAGGGGTCGCTTAAAAATTAGGGATTGATGGTTAAAACGGGTATAAGTGTTACATATTTTTTGTGCATCCTCCAATTTCTTTTTGTGTATCTCCGTCCAGATAGACGTCGACATCCCCCGCTGCCACCAGTATTGTTGGCTTTTGAGCGGAGCGGCGGGCCACCGCGCGTTGAAACGTCTTCTGAAGGCCTGGCTGCTCACACACCCGCAATATGTGTACTGGCAAGGCTTGGACTCACTCACGGCACCATTCCTGTACTTGAACTTTTGTAACGAAGGTAAGACTCCTGCTGGTAGGTCTTTAGACCCCCTGTTACTACCAGTACTGCTGGTTACTAAGCGGAGCGGCGGGACACCGCGCGTTGAAACGTCTACTGAAGGCCTGGCTACTCACAAACCCGCAATATGTGTACTGGCAAGGCTTGGACTCGCTCACCGCACCTTTCCTGTACTTGAACTTTTGTAACGAAGGTAAGACTGTTGTGTGTAGTCTATAGATCCCCTGTTGCCACCAGTACTGCTGGTTACTAAGCGGAGCAGCGGGCCACCGCGCGTTGAAACGTCTACTGAAGGCCTGGCTACTCACACACCCGCAATATGTGTACCGGCAAGGCTTGGACTCACTCACTGCACCATTCCTGTACTTGAACTTTTGCAACGAAGGTAAGACTGCTGTGTGTAGTTCTGTAAACCCCTGTTGCTACCAGTACTGCTGGTTACTAAGCGGAGCGGCGGGCCACCGCGCGTTGAAACGTCTTCTGAAGGCCTGGCTGCTCACACACCCGCAATATGTATACTGGCAAGGCCTGGATTCACTCACTGCACCATTCCTGTACTTGAACTTTTGTAACGAAGGTGAGACTATGTTTGAGTCCATAGACATTACTGCTGCTTCAAAGCGGCCAGTTAAAAACTTGACTGCTTACACTAGTACTGCGGCTAGCACGGCTGCTAAAGGACGTAGCTGTGGCGTAGAATAGGACCACCACCACTCTTCCCGTGCAACGTAGGGACAAATATGCGAACATCAGGCCAGAAGGGTAGGGAATGTAGACTTTATCCTTCATTCGTCTCTAGTAAATTGAAAAGAGTCGTGTTCCTACAATGGAGAAATGTAACCTGATGGCGATGACTATAGTCTGGTCTGTGAGCACGTAGAATTTTGTCCAATGACCCCAAGCTACCCATCCTTATCGCTCGCGCGGAATTATATTGCTGTCGCGACTGTGCGACGGGCGCCCGCAGTGAGTGTGCGAGCGCGACAGCAACATAGTTACGCAGACCGGGCTTTACAAAACATTTCTGTTTGATTTTAATATAATCATAGAATTCAAATTCAATTCAAAATTATTTATTGTGAAACATAGGTGTTTACAGATAAAAATATTACATTGTGATAGTCTCACTATGTTTCCAATAGAAATCCAATACATTTAATATGATTTTAATAAGTTAGTTTTTACAGCGCGCGCCTTCGCCTGCCTCAAAGCGTTCGTGCCAAAGTTCCTTCACAAGTTCTTCCTGAAGGACAACAGCGCGGTCATCAAGGAGTACTTGGCAAAGTTCTGGCAAATGGCGGCCTTCCACGAGCCGGTGCTCGCATCGCATCTCCACGAGATCAATTTCGTGCCAGAACTCTTCGCTATACCTTGGTTCTTGACTATGTTTTCACGTGAGTATGATTATCTATTAGTCTTTATTTCTTTAGTTCCATTATCATTGAAGAATATTGTTAATGAATATTCAATTTTGATCTAATTTGCATACTAAAAAATTTTGGTCCTTCGAGCCGGATAAATGACAGTAATCACATCAAATTTAATAGTTTGAAATTAAAGTATCTCTTAATCATTTTAATGCTGAATTACATCTCATCCCCTCAATTATATGAGTACTAATTACTAAAATGTAATTTCAGATGTGTTCCCGTTGCACAAAATAGTGCACTTGTGGGACGCTTTGTTAGTGGAAGGTCCATCCTTGCCCTTGTTTATGGGAGTAGGGATCCTCAGGCAGTTGCGAGACACGCTACTAAGCTCAGGGTTCAACGAGTGCATATTACTGTTCTCTGATTTGCCGGAAATTGATATAGGGGAGTGTGTCAAGGTGAGTTTTAAATGAAGAATATTTTTATACTCTTTTGCTTTCGAGTGGCTGTCGAGTTGGTACCTTTAATCTGTCTAAGTCTTATCCCAAAAATCAGCTAAAAGACTCTTTCTCTCTTTCATTTTTCAAAGTAATTAATGGAAAATCAACATCATATTCCGAAATACGAGTATTATAGTCTTAAGTTGAGTGAAGTGTAAGTGATCAACGTGATGAAATTATTACCATTTATAATGTTTTTTTTTTGTTGGCAGGAATCAATTGAAATGTGCCGAAGTTCACCAAGAAGTATCAGCTATAGAAGGTTTACAAATGAGCCAGTTGTGAAAGACCTTATGGTAAGTAATCTGTCGAAGTGAAGTGTGAAGTTAAATATTAATATTTCAACTACTGCCAGCGGGTTGGCACATACATATGAACAAGTCTCTTTTCTATGTACTATAATTATGTGAGGGATATTTGGCTGATCTTTGCTGGGACAAATTATTCAAATCAAGCATTTTTTTTAGGATATAGTGGAAATTCCAATGGAAGTCCTGTTCACCGAAATATGTCCACGGATTAGCCTCTCAGATTTCTTTTCACTGGTATGCCAAGAGAAGTGTTGCGTCATCGATATACGATCGAATTTGCTGTAAGTATTATATCAATTCGATATTAATTTTAAACTGTGTAATTCTATTTTTGTTCAGATGGAAAAGCTATGTATAATTCTGAAAAAGACTAAATCCAAATCTGTACAAAGAGTACATACAAATGTTGCACCGTCCACCCACAGATTGCGGGCATTCAACACTGGTAATACAATGTAACCCAATCTATTATTGTCGCTCTTCTAAAGCCTGGTCCGTGAGCACGTAGAATTTTGTCCAATGACCCCATAATTACGCGCGAGCGATAAGGATGGGTAGCTTGGGGTCATTGGACAAAATTCTACGTGCTCACGGACCAGGCTTTATAAGTTTCTTTTTTCATCTGAACCTAGCCTTATTCATATTCAACAGTCACTTAGGCCCAGAACTGATGTTGAAACGCAACTGAACTGCAACGAAACTGCAACTTTCTGATGATTCTTATGAATGAAACTGAAACTGAAAGTTTCAAACTGGTCGCGTCATGTGTGGTCTCTCAACGGACGCTATGGCAGAAACTTAGATGCAACTCAAAAGTAACTAGCAGTTGCAGCTTCGTTGCAGTTGCGTTTCACCGTCTGTTCTGGGCCTTAAACAGTATTGTATTTTTTTTATTCATAACAACACTTGCACTGTTTTTATTAAATTAAACTAAACACAATTCTAATTTCCCAACTATAGTTACGACAAAAGCTGCATAGAGGGCAGCATAAACGTCCCGTACAGTGGGGTGCACCTCGGCCAACTCGAGTTGCGTTCCCTCGGGCTGCATCCTCAGAGGGTCATTCAGGAATCCATGAAACTGAAGAAAACTGTCGTCGTGGCGTCGGCTGAAGACGAAACTGCTCAACTGGTATGTTTTAAACCCTTTAGGCCCAGTTTCCACTAAGGCGGAGCGAAGCGGAAAAATGTTTTGAATAACTGATCAGATTTCATTCTTTCAATAATTTCACTAAATCTAAATGAAATGATTGGTTGTTCAAAACATTTCTCCGCTCCGCTCCACCTTGGTGGAAACTGGGCCTTACTTCCTTCTAAAGGGCACAATGTATTGAAAATTTTCATCGCTTTTCGACCTTTTGACAATTTATGATAAGGTTCAATTTGTAGTGGCAACATGGAGCCCTTTAAAGGTTTAGCCCTTTTAAATTGGTCAATTATGACGTCCCTATAACAATTGAGAAAGTAAAATCAGAAACAATAGAAATTGTGAAAAAGACTAAAATAACACTCGCAGCTAAAAGCTGCATTATCTGTTTTTTTAAGTGCATTTTCCCAGGTAGGAATTGAACCCCGAGACTTAAAAAAACACCCTGTTTAATGTCACTTTATGAATAAAATTCTAATCCTAAACCATAAGTATTACGTAGACCTTACTTTACATACCTATGTATGTTAGGACAAATAGCATTTTAAATAAAACCTAAACATTTATCCTTATCATTTACGTAAAAGTACCTACGCGTCATCGCTGGTAACAACAGAAAAAGTGTTTTCAAAAGAAAATAAGGTCATGTAAGGGACATTTACACATTTATCAACTGAAATAATAGTGAAATGACGTTTGAAATAAACTTAGGCAAGTGAAGGTTGAATGCTACTTACCTATTTTGTTTATTTTAACATTTTAATTTAAGTATCATAAAATATCGTCCTCTCGATAAACAGTTATGTATTTAAGTAAGAAGAAAAAAAAGCCCGAAAATTATTAGAACCAGTAAATATTTATTTATTGCTGTCATAAAAATGTATCGAGGAAAGTTTGGTTACATTATTATGACTGTTCAAAACACACGGCGAAACACAAACGTGACAAAATATCATCTTTGATTACTTTTTAATAGTGCCCTTTAAAAAACCACACATCGTACCCGATTTAGAACGCGTGTAAATAGGTTTTCATTAAGATTAGGACCTTTTGAGTTACAATCAAGTTATCGGATCCCGCATTACTGCATCTCGCAATATCCCGTTTACACCGTAAAAAATATGCAGGAAGAAGCTGCTAGTGAGAACACTTCATCATCATCATCATTTAAGCCACAGGACGTCCACTGCTGAACATAGGCCTCCCCCAATGACTTCCACATCGCACGGTTGGTAGCGGCCTGCATCCAGCGCCTTCCCGCTACCTTTATCAGGTCGTCGGTCCACCTTGTGGGTGGACGTCCCACGCTGCGTTTACCGGTACGTGGCCTCCATATTAAACATAATAATATTATGAATCTAAATAGGTACTGGCCAAATTTAATGACAAAACCGAATTCCAAATTCCATCGCATTGGTTATTTGCGGGAAACGGGATGTTCGTGTTTGAGAATGTTTAGTACCTGCACAACTAAAAACAGTAACTGCAAAACACGGGATGTCTCTGTGGGAAAGATCCCTAAGGCTGGGTTGCACTATCATACTTTGACTGTAACAAACGTCAAAAATCTGCCAAACTCCATACAAAAATCACCGGTTATAGATGACCCACGCTGAACTGTCCCACCAAACTCAATGACAGGGGGGCGCTACCATCGTTCAACTATATGGTTTCCAACATGGCAAAAATCGAATCGAAATCCGGTATTGACGGTGGCGCCCCGCTGTCAATGTCATGGATAGGACAGTTCAGTATATTGGAACTTTATCGTTATAGTTACGGTCAAAGTTTGGTAGTGCAACTCAGCCTTAGTGTACCGAATGTCGAACAGAGCCACCAACGGTAATTTTGTTTCAGTTTAGCGACTACTTAGTGAAGTGCGGGGTGGGCCGCGTGTGCATACTGCACGGCGGCGTCCACGCACTGCAGTCGCACGTGCCTTCTCTCTTCACCACGCCTCAGCCAGTCGCGAGGGGCAACCGCGGACACACGGACAAAACGTAAAACGGTTAGAGATTAGGTACAGTCAGTCAACGTCAAATATATTGGTCATCACAAAAGTCGGCCCACCTACGTTTTACAGGAAAACTCGTTTCTACCGACACAATCATGGTGCCCCAACAATATTGGTGTTATTTGAAAGCCCAATAAATATCCTTAAACATAAACGATTATAAACGATTAACATTATACAATAAATGTGACGTCTTGAAATAAGACCTCACTTTGGGCTCACCTCTGGGATCAATTAGACCAATTTTTATGGTTATAAAACCAAATAATGATCTCACGTGTCCTCTTTAACAGATGGATAGCGATTAATCCCAACTTAACAGTTTTATAGCCATAAAAGTTGGCTCAAGCGTAACTACCAATTTTTTGAAAAAGTGACTCTGGATTCTTCTACATACACATTTTTGGGGTAAAAACCTTTCCTTTAATGAAATGAAGTTTAGAACTAGGCTTTTAATGGTGCCAATATTGGTGGGAAGTGGGGATGCATACGTTTGAAAGTGCTTGTCGCGGGAGGGTCGATTTTTGTGATGACCAGTGTATTTCGTGACACCCATGGGCAAAAAGTTGATGACACAACCTTATTCCAATTGTAACAAAGACGCGTTATAACTCTTTGGCTACTTTGGGAGTTACTACCTTATTAAACCTGCGAAATGGCTCTAGAAGGCACTTGGGATGTGTAGCATAGTTTCCTTAAAAAATTTTTTTAGTCCGTCAATTTTAATATCAAAAACAAATAATTACAAAGTTATGGTGCGTTGAAGTTCCGCGCGACGTCACAAAGTGCTGCATTTTTAAGCACTCATTGACGTCACGGGCCTCATCCTAAGAACTTTGGCGCGCTTGATCTCTTTAAATTTTCATTAGATTGAAAAAATGAAAAATACGTGTCAAGTATTTTTTGATAAGTTAAATGACGGACTAATTAAAGCTCTTGCTTTTTTACCCAGGAAACATCCCTATTGCCCTCATGCCTTATAATAATAGTATGACTTATAACAGTCGTATATGATGAGACCACCAATCAATTGACATGTCTTTTATGAAAAACTTTTGCTGTTAAAACGTGCCTTCCCACATATACTTTTATTTATAGCATAGGAACCTATGACGTCACTTCTATGCTAACTCAATTTACTTGAAAAGTAATTTGGCTTGCGAAAAGTTTTTAGTAAGAAATTCATCAGCATGATTAAACGTTTTGAATTGCAATTTTGCTATGTGGATATTTTACACCAAAATGGAGCAGTTTTGTTCGCGTCATTATTGGTTTGCTCCTTTTTTTTCAAGAGTATTATTTATTTATACTTTAATGCCAAAATTTTAACATAAGGCGAACCTAATACCATAAGGCAGGGGTTCTCTAACTTATTTGAGACGAGCCCCCTTTCGACCATACAAAAAAATCCGCCTTGGTTGTATCGAGCAGCCTGGAATGCATTCTCTCGGCGGTCGCCGGTTTTTTATACTTAAAAACACAGATGGCCCGCGACCTTTGCACCTCCTCTGGGGGGCGCGCCTCCCACTTTGGGAACCAGTGCCATAAGGCATTCTCGACCAGTTTACCTTCGGGTTATGCAGAAAAATTAGTTTGGCGGTATAACAAAAAAGCAATTTGTATCCCGTTAACCTCTCGTGGTAAGCTTATGATTGTGTCACCAGTGGGTTCACCACAAGAGTCGAGCGGTCGTTGAGTCTTTGAAACTAACATATATTTATTTTTTTATCTTCCTCGACTATCTAAGTAGGTACCGCTCAGTGTCATTGATGATTTTCCGTTTATTAAGAAAATTAGCGATAAATGTTATCATGTCGCTTTGATAAATGTAATTTATTGATATTATAGAAACACTACTATAAATAACAATGACTAAGTTCTTGAATTGAAATGAAAATAATAAGTAATAATATTTTGTTCTAAATTAAAGGTGATATGCATTACTGGATATTACGCCCAATTCCTTTAGATAAGTCGGTTTTGAACTAACTGAAAAATTGAGTTTTTAGTTGCTTTGATTAAAATCAAGAAAAAGAAATAGTCAAGTCGGTATCGGTCATATAAAATCTATGGTAAAAAAATCCATGACTTGGGACTTGAATGGTGGTTTCATTACTCAAATTCAAATTGCTATCATAAAGTTCAGGCTGGCATTGAAAACTGCTTCTGATGGATTCTTTCATTTACTTTGTGTCACAAGGCAGGTAATTAGGTATTATTCCTCGCTAAAAATGTGGGACAGATCTGTAATGCAAAAATACAAATTGTGCAATACTTTTTATAGCAAAATTAATTCATCACATACTCATAATTTTGTAAAATTATAAGAAATAATAGAGTTAAGTTATACTTACATTATTTAAAAATGTTTATTTCTGTAAAGTTTATTTTATTTTATGCAAATAAATATATAATTAATCTTAAACTCAGGATTTGTTATTAATTTTATACAAAAAATTAAATTCTCAAATTGGAAACACTATAGTTGCGTAAGAAAATAATCTTTTCCTGAATAATAAATAGGCATAATTAAAATGTGGGTACTTTTTCCATAAGAAACCTTTAAAATCATGAGCATAGCAGTTAGCAGAATATGTTAAAAAGGGTTAAAAGAAACTTACGAGCATAATAATATATTGCTTATTTTAGAAGATTACAAAAGGTTATGGGTTATATCAATGTTTTTCAACCTTTTTCATGACGCGACCCCCGGGGCCCTAGCATGAAAAAATATTCTGCGACCGTCCGACTGTTCGCTTTCAATGACTTACTAGTTTACTGTAAATGAACCTTAAGTTAAAAGTAGGTAGGCTGTGTTCGTTTGTTTCAGCTAATGCCATAGCTACTGTATTTTTAATAGTTTGTGCCTAGCCTAATTGTGAAGTACCTACCTACCGAGGTAATAGAAATTCGCCTGCGCCACAAGTAAACAGGCAAGCAACTAATTTAATTATAATAAGGTCTTATTGACTCATTAGTTTTAACTAGCATTGTAATTAATTACTGGTATGACAGTTTAATTACAGGCGTGCTTATAACAAGATTAAAGCCAACTAGCTGTTAAGTCTAAATCGGCGGTACAAAGAAAGGCGAGTTCCCACAGTTGCGTCTGGTTTGTTATAGACNCCTCCTTAAGCGTTCACTATGTTCGAAGTGTTTACAGTAGACGCCCGTTCCCGTTCCCAAGGCCATCTTTACAGTGGCGGCGTAGGCAGACTTGCTATGCAGATGCGCCAGTGAGTACTTATCTGTGCGACATGTGTCACCCTCTGATGCTTGGCACCCGCCCCGCCTTAAAGTGAAGCGCGGCGGAAGGAAACTTGCCCCCCCTCCCCCTGCTACCACAGGGGGGGCTCCCGATGTCTACCGACGGAAATCCACTCAGGAGCACCCAAAGAAACACTGTTGCAAAAATGAGCCTTCTATACCAAAGTGGAGGGGTCTCCATACAAATCATTGCACTAAATTCCCTACTATATCTACTAAAATTTAATTTCAGATGTGTTCCCGTTGCACAAAATAGTGCACTTATGGGACGCTTTGTTAGTGGAAGGTCCATCCTTGCCCTTGTTTATGGGAGTAGGGATCCTCAGGCAGTTGCGAGACACGCTACTAAGCTCAGGGTTTAACGAGTGCATATTACTGTTCTCTGATTTGCCGGAAATTGATATAGGGGAGTGTGTCAAGGTGAGTTTTAAATGAAGAATATTTTTATACTCTTTTGCTTTCGAGTGACTGTCGAGTTGGTACCTTACAATAGTGTCTGAGTTTCTTGCGCTGCTTTTTCTCAGTACTGGCCCATTTATTGTCCTGATGCAGTGGTAGGGTTAATACTTGGACGTGTAAAAGTGCTTTTTTAAGGCCTATTTACAGAAATAAATGAGTTTTATGAGTTTTTTTTTATCTGTCTAAGTTTTATCCTAAAATCAGCTAAAAGACTCTTTCTCTCTTTCATTTTTCAAAGTAAGTAATGGAAAATCAACATCATATTCCGAAATACGACTATTATAGTCTTAAGTTGAGTGAAGTGTAAGTGATCAACATGATGAAATTATTACCATTTCTGTTTTTTTTGTTGGCAGGAATCCATTGAAATGTGCCGAAGTTCACCAAGAAGTATCAGCTATAGAAGGTTTACAAATGAGCCAGTTGTGAAGGACCCTATGGTAAGTAATATCTTTCGAAGTGAAGTGTGAAGTTAAATATTAATATTTCAACTACTGCCAGCGGGTTGGCACCTACATATGAACAAGTCTCTTTTCTTTCTACTATAATTATGTGAGGGATATTTGGCTGATCTTTGCTGGGACAAATGATTCAATTAAGCATTTTTTTAGGATATAGTGGAAATTCCAATGGAAGTCCTGTTCACCGAAATATGTCCAAGGATTAGCCTCTCAGATTTCTTTTCACTGGTGTGCCAAGAGAAGTGTTGCGTCATCGACATACGGTCAAATTTGCTGTGAGTATTCTTATATCGCTACAATATTTATTATGTACTGTAGTAGATAGTACTTTTTCGGTTGGAGAAGCTATGTACTATAATACTGAAAGGTTCTGTAGACCTACAGCTGTAATGAGCCATACAAATGTTGCATTACCCACCCACAGTTTGTGAGCATTTAACACTATTGATAATGCAAGAAAGCCCAATTAAAAAACTGTCGTTATTTTTCAGAATTTCTTTTTGGGCGTAAAAGAGCTCTTTTAGCATTACTTCAGATCCGAATCCGTGAAAATACAATCCGGAATTTAGTTGTAAAACTATTTGTACTTGTTTACGCACTAGATCCGATTTTCGTCATCCGATTTTTAGTCACTTTTCTAGATCCGTATTTTGACGAATTTGGATCGAACGTAATGCGATACTCGCTCGCTCTTAGAACATACGAGTAGGTCTAGACAAAGTGCAAATTATAATCGCAAACCAGTCGAAAAGTGGTCGAAAAGCCCCTTTTTTGTATGGAGTTTTGACGGATTCGATTTTCGATTCGATCAAAAAGTGCGTTTTGTCTAGGGGGGCTGTGTCCTTTTGAATTGAGCCTTTCACTATTTACTTATTAGTCATTGTTCTAATTTTTTTTAATTCGTAACTAGAATATACAAATAAAACTAAATACCTACTAATTTCAATTCCTAACTATAGTTACGACAAAAGCTGCATAGAGGGCAGCATAAACGTCCCGTACAGTGGGGTGCACCTCGGCCAACTCGAGTTGCGTTCCCTCGGGCTGCATCCTCAGAGGGTCATTCAGGAATCCATGAAACTTAAGAAGACTGTCGTCGTGGCGTCGGCTGAAGACGAGACCGCTCAGCTGGTATGTTTTAAAACCTACTAGCTTTCCGCCCGCGGCTTCGCCCGCGTTGAATTTCGTTTGTTAAATTTTCCTGAATTTTCTTTGCTATAAACCTCACGGAGCCCGAGACCTTTCCAACTAATGTATAACCGTGGAGTTATAGCGTCAGGAAGGAAAACCCGACTTATTTTTTTATAGTAGATAACCTTCTATATGGCACAGTATGTTGAAAAATTTTCATTGCTTCTCGACCTTATGATAAAAGAATGAGGTTCAAATTGTGGTGGTAATATGAAGCCCTTTAAAAGGGGTCAAGTGTTGTTATAGCACTACTATTTAGGGCGATTTGTTCAAATATGACGTCACGAGAAAGTAGGTAAAAAAGACGAAAGTTGAGAAAATTAGCTAAACCAGAGATTATATATTGTGAAAAATTCTAAAATGAGACTCGCAGCTAAAAGCGGCATTATTATAACGGAACTGAACCCCGAGACTTAAAAACACCCTGTTTAATGTCACTGTATGAATAAATTTCTAATCCTAAACCATAAGTATTAGACCTTATTTTACTTACCTATGCCTGTTAGAACAAATACCTAGCATTTTAAATAAAACCTAAACATTTATCCTTATCATTTACGTAAAAGTACCTACATACCTACGCGTCATCGCTGGTAACAACAGAAAAAGTGTTTTCAAAAGAAAATAAGGTCATGTAAGGGACATTTATACATTTATCAACTGAAATAATAGTGAAATGACGTTTGAAATAAACTTAGGCAAGTGAAGGTTGAATGCTACTTATTTTGTTTATTTTAAATTTCTAATTTAAGTACATATCATAAAATATCGCCCTCTCGATAAACAGTTATGTATTAAAGTAAGAAGAAAAAAAAGCCCGAAAATTATTAAAACCAGTAAATATTTATTTATTGCTGTCATAAAAATGTATCGAGGAAAGTTTGGTTAGATTATTATGTTCAAAACACACGGCGAAACACAAACGTGTCAAAATATCATCTTTGATTACTTTTTAATAGTGCCCTTTAAAAAACCACACATCATACCCGATTTAGAAGGCATATAAATAGGTTTTCATTAAGATTAGGACCTTTTGAGTTACAATCAAGTTATCGGATCCCGCATTACTGCATCTCGCAATATCCCGTTTACACCGTAAAAAAATGCAGGAAGCTGCTAGTGAGAACACTTCTATTAAACATTATAATATGAATCTGAATACTGGCCCAGTTTAGTGACAAAACCGAATTCCAAATTCCATCGGATTGGTTATTTGCGAGAAACGGGATGTTCGTGTTCGAGAATGTTTAGTACCTGCACAACTAAAAACAGTAACTGCAAAACACGGGATGTCTCTGTGGGAAAGTTCCCTAAGGCTGGGTTGCACTATCATACTTTGACTGTAACAAACGTCAAAAGTCTGTCAAACTGCATACAAAAATCACCGGTTATAGATGACCCACGCTGAACTGTCCCACCAAACTCAATGACAGGGGGGCGCTACCATCGTTCAACTATATGGTTTCCAACATGGCAAAAATCGAATCGAAATCCGGTATTGACGGTGGCGCCCCGCTGTCAATGTCATGGATAGGACAGTTCAGTATATTGGAACTATATCGTTATAGTTACGGTCAAAGTTTGGTGGTGCAACTCAGCTTTAGTGTACCGAATGTCGAACAGAGCCACCAACGGTAATTTTGTTTCAGTTCAGCGACTACTTAGTGAAATGCGGGGTGGGCCGCGTGTGCATACTGCACGGCGGCGTCCACGCACTGCAGTCGCACGTGCCTTCTCTCTTCACCACGCCTCAGCCAGTCGCGAGGGGCAACCGCGGACACACGGACAAAACGTAAAACGGTTAGAGATTAGGTACAGTCACTGTCAGTCAGCGTCAAATATTTCGTGACACCCATGGGAAAAAAGTTGATGACACAACCTAATTCCAATTGTAACAAAGACGCGTTCCAACTTTTTTACTACTTTGGGAGTTACTCTTTATTAAACCTGCGAAATGGCTCTAGAAGGCACTTGGGATGTGTAGCATAGTTTCCTAAAAAAATTTTTTTTGTCCGTCAATTTTATATCCAAAAATTTTGAACACGTATATTTTTAATTGTCAATCAAACAAATTATTACAAAGTTATGGTGCGTTGAAGTTCCGCGCGACGTCACAAAGTGCTGCACTTTTAAGCACTCTTGACACGGGCCTCATCTTAACAACTTTGGCGCGCTTGATCTCTTTAAATTTTCATTAGATTGAAAAAATGAAAAATACGTGTCAAGTATTTTTTGATAAGTTAAATGACGGACTAATTAAAGCTCTTGCTTTTTTACCCAGGAAACATCCCTATTGCCCTCATGCCTCATAATAATAGTATGACTTATAACAGTCGTGTGTGATGAGACCACCAATTAATTGACATGTCTTTTATGAAAAACTTTTGCTGTTAAAACGTGCCTTCCCACATAGACTTTTATGTATAGCATAGGAACCTATGACGTCACTTCCATGCTAATTCAATTTACTTGAAAAGTAATTTGGCTTGCAAAAAGTTTTTAGTAAGCAAATCATCAGCATGATTAAATGTTTTGAATTGGAATTTTGCTATGTGGATATTTTACACCAAAACGCGTTTGGAGCAGTTTTGTTCGCGTCATTATTGGTTTGCTCCTATTTTTGTTAAATAATATTATTTATTTATGTATACTTTAATGCCGAAATTTTAACATAAGGCGAACTTAATACCATAAGGCAGGGGTTCCTAACTTATTTGAGATGCGCCCCCTTTCGACCATACAAAAAAATCCGCCTGGGTTGTATCGAGCAGCCTGGAATGCATCTAATAAATACACCGATTGTCTGCGCCCTTTGCGCCTCCTCTGGGGGGCGCGCCTCCCACTTTGGGAACCAGTGCCATAAGGCATTCTCGACCAGTTTACCTTCGGGTTATGCAGAAAAATTAGTTTGGCGGTATAACAAAAAATCAATTTGTATCCCGTTAACCTCTCGTGGTAAGCTTATGATTGTGTTACCAGTGGGTTCACCACAAGAGGCGAGCGGTCGTAGTCTTTGAAACTAACATACATTTATTTTTTATCTTCCTTGACTATCTAAGTAGGTACCGCTCAGTGTCATTGATGATTTTCCGTTTATTTAGAAAATTAGCGATAAATGTTATCATGTCGCTTTGATAAATGTAATTTGTTGATATTATAGTAACACTACTATAAATAACAATGACTAAGTTCTTGAATTGAAATGAAAATAATGAGTAATAATATTTGTTCTAAATTAAAGGTGATATGCATTGCTGGATATTACGCCCAATTCCTTTAGATTAGGCGGTTTTGAACTAACTGAAAAATTGGGTTTTTGGTTGCTTTGATTAAAATCAAGAAATAGTCAATTGAAGTGTCGTCAAAAATCTATGGTAAACAAAACCAATGTCTTGGGACTTGATTGGTGGTGTCACTACACAAATTCAAATTGCTATCTTAGGCCGGCAATACACGGAGCGCTTGAAGCAGTCAGGGTCGACAGCTTCAAGCTGCGACTGCACAGTGAACTGCAGAATTCTATGGACGCACATACACGAACCGCTCGAGCAGTTGCAACTGATTCGGATGGTCGGCAGCACGGTGAATTTTCATCGTGCGGTCAAGCAGTCGCCAGCCATAAACTGACTCCTCGAGCTCTCGACAGCTCTCGCGCAGTTACCTCCGCCCACTTTCTTCATTCCAGGGCGCGCGTGCTTGTGATTTGTCGAGCAGTTAATACCAACTGCTCGAGCAGTTATCACTGGCAGCTTCATTGACTCTTGACTGCAAGAGCGGTCCGTGTATGTTGATCACTGACTAACTGCTCGAGCTGTCCGTGTATCGCCGGCCTTAAAATTCAGGCTGGCATTGAAAACTGCTTCTGATGGATTCTTCCATTTACTTTGTGACACAAGGCAGGTAATTTGTTATTATTCCTCACTAAAAATGTGGGACAGATCTGTAATGCAAAAATACAAATTGTGCAATAGTTTTTATAGTAAAACCTATTCATCACATACTCTGTAAATTTATAAGAAATAATAGATTTAAGTATACTTACATTATTTAAAAATATTTATTTCTGTATAGTTTATTTTATTTTATGCAAATAAATATATAATCAATCTTAAACTCAGGATTTGTTATTATATTAATTTTATACTAAAAATTAAATTCTAAAATTGGTAACACTAAAGTTGCGTAAGAAAATAATGCTATCTTTTCCTGAATAATAAATAGGCATAATTAAAATGTGGGTACTTTTTCCATAAGAAACCTTTAAAATCCTGAAGCATAGCAATTAGCAGAATATGTTAAAAAGGGTTAAAAGAATCTTAGCATTAATATTGCTTAATTTAGAAGATTACAAAAGGTTATTTCTTATATCGGTGTTTTTCAACCTTTTTCATGACACGACCCCCCTAGCATGAAAAATATTCTGCGACCGTCCGACTGTTCGCCTTTAATGACTTACTAGATGAGAACCTTAAAAATAGGTACTGTGTTCGGTCGTTCGTTTCAGCTAATGCCATTAGTTAGCTACTGTATTTTAATTTATTAATAGAGTGTGCCTAGCCTAATTGTGAAGTACCTACTAGTTACCTACCTACCTACCGAGGTAATAGAAATCCGCCTGCGCCACAAGCAAACAGGCAAGCAACTAATTTAATTATAATAGGGTCTTATTGACTCATTAGTTTTAACTAGCATTGTAATTAATTACTGGTAGGTATGACAGTTTAATTACAGGCGTGCTTATAACAAGATTGAAGCCAACTAGCTGTTAAGTCTAAATCGGCGGTACAAAGAAAGGCGAGTTCCCACAGTTGCGTCTGGTTTGTTATAGACTTATAGAGTAGTGTGAATTGTGAGTACCCTCATGCTTAATTAGCGTTCATTGTGTGGGCAGGCCCCTACGTCACGAATTTACCCCCTATTTATGAATGAAAGGCTAGGATCAGGGGGGCCCGAGTGGTGGGGGGCGCCGAGCGACGCGCCGCGGCATTCGACGGCAGGTCGCGGCCGCGAGTGTGTGTCATTCGCGCTAACGCCTTTACCAACATTCCTCTCGCGCAGTGAAAACTTCATAAAAAATATTTTATTGCAAAAACAAATGGCCGTCGATAGTGAAACTTAAACTAGTGAATAAGCACAGTGTTCTGTGAGAGTTTATAAGCTGACAGTAAAGTTAGCGTGATTTTACTTGAATTCCGAGCCTCGCACCGCTCGGAAAGAGCTGAGTGACAGTTTGGTGTGTATTGTGCGAGTTTTTCTCGAAGGATTTTCTCTATTAGCGAGCCGGAGGCGCAGCCCTTGCCCCCGTCATGGAGGGTTACTTCGACAACGACCTGAAGGACGTGTTTGAGGCGGACATTGACCCGGTGAGTCGACCTTGCTTGATAGCTCTTATCGTCTAGAGGTGATGTCGTTTAGCTCTCGGCTGAGCCGATCCCGTAACAGGATGCAAGCTTCATTCGGCAAATTAACAAACTGGTTTCCACTACGCAGTCCGCTGCAAAAAGAATGAGTGCATTGCAGCAAGTCCGTGTGTAGCAAAAAGCGTGAGGGGCGTAAAGAAACCGGGCGGTGTTGATAACGGTGATAACAACAAACAATATCGTACGGCTGGCTCTACCGAGCAAAACATTTCAAATTGACCTTTGCGTTGATAGAATTAAGGACGCGTTTCCCTTTTAGTAATTGCCCGTGTGACAATTCGCAGTCTACCTGCACTGCAATTAAATAAACTGCATTCCTCGCGATCTACCGATTGGTAAGTAATAGATGGGTGAAATTTATGTTCGTTCATTCATAGGTATCGGCGCTTTCTCCCGGATAAATTGTCCGTGTTGGATTAATTAATTCGGAATTGAAAACGATTAATTAAAACTTGTAAAATGTTATCATGAAAGGTCCTTCGCGCATTCTCCCATTATCATCAACTATTGCTAATGAAATACCAATTATCTTAAAGCCAAAAGGCCCAAAAGATAACTTAGGCTGCATAAATCCTATTTTATTATCTTTTGTCGATAAAAAGTGTTATTATTTGATATTATGTGTATTATGTATGAAGTAGGTAGATACCTACGTACTTGCCTTGCCAAGTAAAACTGCGTAAAGTAATGTAACTAATGGATCAACATGGCATCGAACATAGAAATCTCGTCTAAATGATTCAGTTCAATGAATTTAAGTTCTTGCACAAAAACAAACCCTCTCCAGTAAGTTACCTGGCTAATGTGCGCTATGTAGACGTAGTATTCGATAAAAAAACACAAATGTGATGGTATAAAATATTCCCGAGCGATGCGGTGCGTGGCTCACAAAAAATGCACCCATCATGACCCATCCTTGTTTTTGTTATGATGCCGACACGCTGCATTCAACGCTTATGTAGGATGTAGGTAATTTTATGAAGATGTTCAATTCTCGACCATTCTCGACAGAATAATCCTTGCTATCAAGTGTAAAAAGTTAAAAAAAACATTTTTTATTACATAGACAGGCTGGACTAGGAGAATGCCCAAAATGGATCAATCAATGACACAAAACCGAACCGAAAAGAAATAAGTAGGACATAAAAAAAATGGAAACTGCACATTTATGAGATTCTATTTTAGTAAGTACTGCACAGTCTTTGGACCAGTGGTTCTTAAAGACGGACTTTTATCGACAGGAAGCGCTCTCTTCCAGATAACATAGCGTCTAGAACGGTTTCAAGGGTTAGTAAAAAATCGCAGAAGTCTGCACTTTAGCGCAAATTGTAAATTCTGAAAGAACTCTAGCCTAGATTTTCAGTTCAGGGCGTGCAAGCATTTAATCATAGGTTCGACTTACTAAGTTTATTATTAGTATGTAGGTGTGTAATCTGAAATTTAAATTGTGTTTAGTTAGCGTGTTCTAGCAAATATTTTATCTATTTTACAATATTTTTATAATAATTAAGAAATGCTTAATATCATCTCTTCTATATAGGTAAAAGAAAGTCGTGTTAGTTACTCCACTTATAACTCAAGAACGGCTGAACCGATTTAGCTGAAAATTGTCAGGGAGGTAGTTTAGAGCCATAGGATACTTTTTATCCCGTTATTTATTGCCATTAAGGCGGAACAAAGTTCGCCTGGTCAGCTAGTATTTCATAAAACAACAATAATGATCATTCATTTTGTTGGTAATTGCCTCACTACTTATAAGTTAATTAATTTGAATATCTACTTACATACATGCTCATAAAACAATTATACCTATTTTAAATGACAACACTAAAGGAAAAGCGTGAAAATTCAACATTGGTCGATAAAGCCGGCTCTAGCGTCGTTAGATGGTCAAACAATAATTGATTAGCGTCTTGTCTATGAGCCGACAAAAATTCGGGAGGGGTCATTGTGACCCAGGACAGGCACCTGTAGGCAACTTGTTTTGTGCTATGCGGTGACGTCACACTGGCTGTTTGGCTGGCTACCCGGCCAAGAGCGGTGGTTATTTGCATGGTATGATTTGTTGTAGGCGTGTGTGCCTCCACGTTTGGTCACGTTGGTGAACGTACATTTCTTATGGTTGGCCGTACGGTATACCGTGGAGCGACGACCTGGTGCGTTGAACTAAGAGGCCCGGCGCCGCGATCGTTTTTATTAAGCTTTTAACTTGCTCTGCTCATAATAGATAGTGATGGCTACCACGATAAAAAATATACAAATACTTTTCCTTCGCTGCTGGAGGTTTTCGGGTAACTGTTTTGGGAGGTGACACTTGTAAGATGCCTCAGTGTTAACTTGTATTTGTCGTCTGTACAAGAACGATGAAGGAGAAACAACAAAATACAATATTTAGCGACAACAAGCGCATGTTAAAAGGGTCAGATAAGACAATCGTTAAAATTTTCCTGTAAAATCTCCTATCACGCATACATAACACGTGCACGGTTACTAGATAGGACATCATCTGTAAATTGTGTTCATAGAAACGACTTGCAGAACGAAATATTTCTCCAAGGGGAAAAAGAAAAAGGTTATTGGCAAAATACACGCGCTGACTATTTCAGCGCTACATGCTGTCCGTTTTATGCTAACCAAACATAGATTTTTATTTCTCAATCTACTTACTTATGTACTACAGTCGCTTACCGACAATTCCTACACCAACCTGCTGTTTCCTTCTTCCAAAAAGGTAACCAAGTATCCGGTGTCTGCCTGACGTCACTCGTGTTTCTCAGGCTTGTCCTACTAGGCTAGGGTTGTGGCGGTAAAAGTGCGATAGTTTTTTAAACAAAATCATCAAGATATGAAAGTAAAGGGAGCCTATGTCATTATCGTTTCGCTACGCATACCATAAGTGGGGTCTCCTTGACACATTTGTCAAGGAGACCCCAGAGATTTAGATGGTCAGAGTCATTACTCTGACCATCTAAATCTTCCACATGATCATTCAGAAAATCATTGGCAGATCGACGAAAATTCGCCGTTTTGACATCATTCCTTGTTTGATAGAAAAGCCAATTTGGTTGCCGCAACCACCTAAGATATTAAATAATTATGGTAAAAGGAATGTATTGAATTGGAAATGGCCACTTCCTATGCTTCATAAGGCATGATCCCAACATACTTAGCTTGATTGTGTTCCTGTGTTCGACTGTGACCTTTATAAATAGGGGTGTAAGGTTGCTGCATTAGCAGGTAAGGCTTTTAGTTTTTACTTGGGCTTGTGTTCCCAATCTTTGTAGCCTTTAATGTTTAAGGGTACTTGTTTGATTTGACTTGCCTCTACTACGGAAATGAATGCCAAGTAATGTTTACAAAAAAATTTATGCTTAATAGAAATGCATTTTCTTTTCATAGAACTTAGAAGTATTTTGTAAACTCCTCACGGTTTGATGAGATACATTTAGGTCTGCTTAATCTAGTCAGATCGCCTGTCAACAAATAATGTAAGGTGTACGTCTCAAAACGAATGCAAGGTAGTACCCAAGTCTTAAATGAAATACCTTATGTGACTGTAATATTACCGTCTAGGCGGGTTTCCTTTGGGAACCGCTGGTTACATATAATTGTGTGTTAGCGAGAGTGGCTGCCAACCCTGGCTATTACGGGCACCGAGTGCGGCCGCATTATAATGGTAATTGAATTTCCTTTCCGGGTGCTGCAGTGAACGGTCAGTCATAGTCGTCGCACATACAAATAGTTTAAAAATCACGTTCAAACAATTTAACGTCAACTTACTTCTCTCCATATAAAGTAGGAGATTCTTAAAAAACTTGCAAAAAGACACATTGTGTGCAAGTAGACTATCTATTCAGTAGGAAGGAAGTTTCTTTTTACTATTTTCTTTTCAAAATTTATAACAAGTTGAACTACATATATCGTTTATTACACTATGTTATTAACTGAAGCGGTATTAATCGTCCTAGATTGCGTACTATAACATAAACAAGACTACCTGTACATGTACACAGTTATGTCAAAACCAGCACAATTTTCCGCGGCCTTGGCATATAGGCACCTACCTCCTACCCTTATCGCGTTGACGGCTGAATTTTAACTAACTGCTTATAAATTAATACCTATTGACTATTGATACAAAGTAACGCTCTAACGTTACAATATTTTATTTAATCACTAAATGAAAACTAGACTTACCGAAAAATATTCAGTTTGTTAAGTTCTACAGAATACGTAGTTACTTACTTACATACTTGTTTACATAATGAAAAATGATTAATTATGTATATTTTGGTACAGACTGCAGACGCAGATTGCAGCCTGACAAACTAGTTAAGTGACTTATGTCCACATAAAAATAAAGGTCATCGCAGTAATTAACAATTAAGACTAACATTCCACTGCTTTAACAGAGGAGGTTACCTTTTTTGAAGCTGCTTAATTAATTTTACTGTGAGCATGAGTTAATTTTACTACAATTTGTGAGTCAGCGTAGGTGTTTATATGCATTCTGTGTCTAATTGTTATCGTCATTATTAACTCGACGACGTCTTCTATTTTTTATTTGTCCCAATCAGTACTGTAATCTATGTCCCAGTGTCCTTTTTCCAGAACGACCAAATGCTAGCAGTCCCGGAGGGTCCTGAACTACACTTTCTGCTCTTGGTATGCCTTTTGGATAGACGATTCAGAATCATTCTCTACCTAATCGACCGAGATATTTGTACCTGTAATTTTTTACCGAATCTTGCTAACTGAATCACCACGGTTTTTAATCGCCTGCACTAGTCCGTGCGGTCTAACCACTACTTTTCATAATTTATCCATTACAGCCGAAGTAGTTCGCAAGATTAACATTAGCCGATACCGGCTGTTGTTTGCCGAAGAAACAATGGCATTGCGTAAATATATGGATCGTGGTTGCGTCACGTATCGTGTACTTCAAAACAAGATGTTTGCACAAGTGCCGGTTCGACTCCTGTCAATGGTTCAAGTCCGCTGAATACAGCCCGGTTTCACTTTTAATTGCTCCAATTTTAGAGGCATTTTTATATAAAAATGTCAATCGTTTGCTTTGTTTTTTGTTTGATAACTTTTGGAGGGAAGCATGGTCCACCGTAACCTTTCTTCCTGAAATCCTGACAGTAAAACTTCTGATTTACTGATCTTATTTCTTACTATCAGGATACAAAAAGTTCCAGTCATGTTAAACTTTAATACCTAAATACGCTGGATTAACAGCGTATGTTAATCTTTTTTTAATTCCTTAATTGGAAACTATAATGCTGATAGAGTTTTAATTTCGTTGCCATGGTCGTTTTTTTGATGCTTGAATCTTTGCATGAATTTTCCCTCCCTGGTATGCTGGTACTTTTCCTCCACCATCCACAACACCAACATTTACATTATGCCATTGCATTAATCTGGTGTCAGTTGTCACCAGTAAGTAGAATGACCTATGAAGATGAAGTACTTTGGCTGATAACCTTTTAATGTCAGTTGTTTGGTGACAACCGAGAACTGCTTTCATTTCGCAACTTTCGATAAAATCAGACCATCATTAATCGTGAGTACAGTCATCAGCAAAAGTAGATTTGCCCTTGCGCCTATAATTATAAGGCTCTTTTTTCCGACCTGTACTATTTCCAGAGCAATGCAAGTGGACGCTGCCCAAATAAGAATTGAAACTGGTTTCCACTATTCGGTGCGGCCATCAAGATGCAGCGAGGCGCAGTATCGTGTGAAAGGCGTCTGCGTCATTCTGCTAGTGAGGGGGGATGAGTTATGTGAACATCGATGTCTGCAAGCGTTAAATTCGGAATTATTACCCTTTTTTTTCTTTATTTAAAAAAAGATTTATTAACTAGTAAGTACTTAACTAGTCTTAAATTCTGCTTACAACATATTTTATTATGACTTAGCACTACTGTTACGCCCGCGCGCCTGTTACGTTTTATAGCAAAACAATTTCACAAAAGTTTATACATGACTTTAAGATGATATTGTGGCCAAAAGTATATATATTTTTCATTGTAAACGTAGTCGTACTTTGTTTTAATCTGGCAGCATTTAGACCGATTATATCAGGAACTGCCCTCAGAAAAACGGGAATATGTATACTACTATAATAATCAAGTGCTTGCCATTCATTACGAGATAATACTACCTACATTGAATAGTGATCAAGATCATTGTCGATATCGACAACCGGGCGTCCCTACTCGTTTGCATTCCTCTCACCGGGTGCGCGGGCGCTCCACGAATTTAGAGAGTACTGAAACAATTGTCATTCCTCATTAGCACGTCTAGCGGCACATTTACTGCCGCTCATGGCGTGTGACGCGAGCTTGTACTAAATATAGAAGCCTTCTAAGTCAGGCCGACAGATTGATTGACTGCTAAATTGAACCCTTTTTAAGTGCTTTTGTAGGTACTAATATAAATAATAATAAAAATAAAACGGGTCTCACTCACCGGCCAGCATATCATAGCTAGTGTAAACCTATCACACATAGTTTATTTATTTATGGTAGATAGTTCAGAAATTGCTGTTTACATCGCGAGACTGTAAATTCATACTTACTTAATCAAGGAACTTGCGGAAAATCGCTGGCAGAACTTGAATGCGGCAGGCCGAAGATGGGAAAATGGTGCGTTTGTCTGCAGCTGATGGTGTTAATGATTCTATAACTAAAACTGCTCCTGTTAAGAAGTTGAATAACCGTCAAACCATGCTTATACGGAACCAGCATGTATTAATTGACGAGACAATGGTTAATTAGGTGCGACTTCGGATCAAAGTAATGTTGTTTAACGATAACTTAATTATACATCTATGAATGGCGTCGGTATATTTTACTTACAATGAAATGAAGTGTTTGGTAAATGACTCAATTTACTTTGTAATTCCGGTTATAGTTTCAAAAGATGCTATTCATTTAAAGGCACCGGTCGCGGTCAGCCGCTAATGGTCGTAATTTCTTGCAAATTGAACTCGAATTTCCTCCTAACACCTGAGGAATTCTCAAACAAACAAATCAATGAAGTGACTTTGATTGAATGAAAGTTAGTTTTGAAGTAGGTTCAGGCTTTTAGAATATGACGGCGCGTGGCAGTTTGGTCTTTAGTCAGCTAAATAGATAAGTAAAGGTCTATTAATAAAATGAATTACTGTATCATTAGCACACTTGTACCAGCGGTCAGCTGTCGTTATGTCACCGGCATTGTTTCGACTTGTGCGATTGTGCGTGACCTCTGATAACACACTGATAGCTCTTACCTTATGAGCTCGGTGTCTCAGTGACCTCAATCGGCGATTACAGACATTTCCAATTGGTGTGCTTACGTTATAATTAATGGATCACGGTTAATTTGATAAAAGTTATGTGGCTATTAATTGTGTGCAAGAATAAGTACAGTCGTCAGCATATAAATAAATTATGTTTATGGTTGAAAAATCGTGCCTAAACTAATCGCGTAGGCGTAGCCCAATAAGATTTAGTCAAATTCAAAATTCCTTTATTTGCATAGACTATTAAAAAAATAGTGCTTACAAATCGTCAAATATTAATATTAAAAAAAATAAACTAAAAGATGAATAAAAAGATACTAAAAATTTTGCTCTTAGAGACTTAGATAGAACCTTAAGACCTCTTGAGTCCTCTGACTATAGCTGTTTCGATCGCATAGCAACAATAATACCTGGACTATTATTAAAGTAGTTTTCCTTAAGCAACATAATCATCTATTCTTAAAGTATAAGCACTTGTTGTTTATTCTGGCGTGATTTCGTACTGACGTTTTATCAAATTAAACGCCAGTGAAAACCGCTACTTTCACAATCAACTCTCTAAACTTCCGATCGAGCGATCGAATCATGTTTCTTGCTAAGTGTTAACGAATAACTTAAAAAAAATTCTTTCTTTCAATATCTGGCATTGATTTCTTTTATCTCAAAAGTTTTTGAACTCTAGTGTACTTTAAATTCAACTCTTATCAATTCTTTCATTATGCATTTTGTCAACCTCGTGAACTATGGACTTAAGATATTAAATACTGACACCTGAAAATCTTGTTGTAATGTTAAATATTGTAAAATAACATGTCTTTACGACATGACACCGGATCGAATAACTATCAAGTCCACAATAAAATTAATGCTTAAATTTTTATAATACCCATCTACAATAATGTTGGCAGACATCCAAGGATAACATTTATAAGTAACTAATATGAATAAGCACCTGGATTTAGAAGGTTACCGATGAGTCGTAGAGGGGACGTAGTATCTACATAACACTCCACGGCCATTTAATACTAGTTATCTTTATTGATTTATTTCTATTGTTAGCTGAACAGCTTGCATAATTTGTTTCGATCGAAACAGGGTTTTCCTCAAATTTTAAATTAATGACAAGTAAAGATGCAAACGCATGTCGGTTCTAATTTCTATCAGGTCTATGGCAATCATCTTAGGAATTTTACATTTTGCAGTCCTGTTCTAACGGCTTAAAATAGGATCGCACTATGTTAACGCATCCAGACTATCCGGTATGGGAACCTTGCAAACGATACTGTCCTTCCCTTCAATAGCAATAAAAATCACAATACCATCGCATTGTCTTGGTCGTGCCGCTCGCTTGCTATGGAGTCCAAACACATGCAAATGGACCGCTTCTTTCAGCCATTAACATACATGACGCTCGTACTTAGTCATTGGGACCGAAGGTTCACCAAACAACTGCTAAGTCTAAGTAAAAGTTGTTTATTCCATTGTTAAAGTTTGACGTGGAAGTTTATTGTCAACCTCCCATTCAGGTGATAATGTCATTGCAATTTGCAACTGAGTTAATAGATAATTGCTATTTACATAGAAAGTATCATTGACTCGAGAAGTGTCATTATCTTTGTTTATCAAATGATGGTTGTTTTCTTGAACTACTTATGTATTTTTGTTTTTCCACTTAGTCACACACACTTCATATTTATAAAAGAAGTCATACTTAGTACGAGATTGGTCGAAATTCTAGTTACGATATTTTCTAAAGTTTTTCTTTCTTAATAGACAGGTTCTTCTTCGTCGCGTCGTGGAAAATGACAGTCACTTTTAATAGGTTTACCAGTCGCACAGCCAATCAAGTAATTAATCAATTATACGTACAGACGACACATTCGCTCTATTTGCTTATCCTCAACATGCAATTATAATTTTTAATGGCCGCCGCTAGCCTCATTGGCTATGCGCATTCGGTTTATTCGAAGCATGCGGGCGCGCAGAACTATTCGCAACTAGCAAGTAGCAACTAGCGCGCGTTGGCCAGTTTTCACAACATACTGTGATGCAGTAGTGTCCACTGTATTGTTTAATCATAATGGGACCCTGATGGAAATGATGATCAGGCCAAAGGCGAATGCGAGCATGTCTCAATCTCCTACCACAGAGAAATTGACTCCCAATGCCGAAAAACAACCTGGAGATAAATCAACAGCGCTGTATTTGTCTAAGCCTGTTCTTAACAGAATTTAATGCAAAAAACGGGTAACTGCCCTATCTTAAAAAAAAAACAAGTATGGCAGCGCAGGATCCGGCCGTTATGGAAATCCTTGGGGAGGCCTTTGTCCAGCTGTGGTCATCATTTGGCTGACACGGACGATGGCACACACAAATCTAATTTGCTGTCAAAGTAAAACCCTGACTCTTGGAAAACTAGCTCCAACTGATCCAACCGAGTCAGTGTGCATTATCGCTGTTTTCCTTCGCCGAACAGTTATCAGCCGGTTACGTAACTTGGAAAAGCCGCGGACCGCTCAAGGGCTCAACACCAGGTTTTCAATTCATGTTACGGCAACTGCAATTTGCTAGTCGGAACTCTAATTGAAGTCTCGTTAGTAATTTACGTCTGATACGTTTGGATGTGTGTGTTTTATTTCTTAGATGTGTTGCTGTTTGTATATTAATATTCAATCACGCAAATTACTAAAACTACCTTCTATTTTTTTAGACTTCGTTTATTTTCAAGCGACTACCAACTGTTTCTTACTCATGGCATTGCCCTAACTTTAAAAAAGCCAGAAAAATGTGTACCTCCATCAATAAAATTAAGTCGTGCTTATGTGATGCTTATCTGGCTCGTAACCTATTATCGCCCAAGTTAGCCAAATGCGGGTTGTTTGTTGATCACGCATGAACCTCTACAAGCGAGTTTTTAGAGTAAATCCCTAATTTAACCTAAAATTAAAATAAGAGTCAGGTTTCAAACTACTTAATTTTAGAAGCAAAATAATGTCTGGAAACGTTAGCCTTTGAATTGCTTTGGGAGCAAGTTGTCCCACACCATTATATCATCTTTTGACAACGTATCATATTTCTATAGCCCAGTAAAAGGGCAGCTCGCCAAAGAAAGGTCGCGGGTTCGAATCCTACGCAGTCGATATTTAAAGTGAAAATCCAGAGAACAAAATAAATGGTCAGCTGAGTTAAGATGCACTGAAAAATGGCGTTTGGAGCAAGCTTTATTTTGATTCCAAATTTTTCTCACTTACCATGATTGTAAGTTTCAGCAAAAGCATAATATTAAGCATAATAATTGATCTTAGAAAAATATTAGAGCGCCAATCGAATTTTGTGGTGACGAAGCTTATGCAAGCAGCGATCCTTCCTAGTCTTGCACTTAGTGGGCTTGTTACCCAATTAATCAATTTATAATTGTTAATAATAAAAAGTAATAACAAGGAAATGTTACTATGGTAACAGGCGAACATGGCCCTGGTATTCCGTGCTAATAAACCATTTAGAAATGCACGCTTCTACGGACCATCAGGCTGTCGATCACGGAGCTAGACTAAAGCGGAGTTGATGGCGAATAAACGGCATTCGTACTCGTATAAAGGTCGCCATTATAGTATTAAACATTCGGCCGTGGACATATCGCGCGATAACGTATCTGGCGTTCGGTTTTGTAGAGTTATGTAAATGACTTTCGCCGGTGAAACGGATCCGGTTGCATTCTCAAACTTGCATCGACTTCTGTGCAGGGCTGGCAAAGTTACCGTCACAAGCTAAGCTGGCTTAGATATTGATCATAATTGTCACAAAATTAATTTGGTAGTTCGCGTACACAGATATGGATACAATAGAGATACAGCAAGTAGCTCGTCAAATTCATATCTGTGTTCGCGTACCACTTTACGTACCATGCCAGAGGTTGTGAATTCGATCCCCGCTCATGCTTAAACTTAATCTGCTTTTATTTGTCTGTGTATTTTTATGTATGTGTATTGTGAATGTCAACCCTATTCAACTTTAGTCTAAAAACTCAACGATTGGAACGCTACATTTCACTCGACTTTTTGAAAATTCAGGACACGTTATAGGAAGTATTTTTGTTGCTCGTAACGCTAATGTTATACCTACTACAATACGAGACGTAGATTTAATCAGGATGTTTAGGTCTGTGGAGATAAACCACACATTCTATCGGACAAATTATCGGGACACTAGATAGTGACCAGTGACACGGAAAATTAGAAGAAATTGTTTCTTTTAGATCCACAACGGAATTGGCGCAGTGATTGAAAACTCACCAATACAATAGTGCCAATACTCCAGAGGTTGTGGGTTCTAATTCCTATACAATACTACTACGCATTTAGGTAGGTACTTAGGTGCATCGACCTACCTACTATGTGTATCGAAAAATATAATTTTAAAGTCAACATGGCTTCGTAATCTACTATATAAAAATAAGTCGGGTTTTCCTTCCTGACGCTATAACTCCAGAAGGCACGAACCGATTTCCACGGTTTTGCATTCGTTGGAAAGGTCTCGGGCTCCGTGAGGTTTATAGCAAAGGAAATTCAGGAAAATTTAAGAAACGAAATTCCACGCGGGCGAAGCCGCTGGCGGAAAGCTAGTTATTAGTAAAATTAGTAAAAATAAATTAAAGTAAATGTGCCTTGACTGAGTGAGTGTTAGCGAGATAACTTAAAACTAGGATGTTACAAAAACAAAAGACATTGCCCGCGACGATCGTTGTAGATTCACGTAGGTACGTCTATATTATATTTTATTATGTAGGTATAATCTAATCATATCAAGGTGACCTCAGGATTGTTAACTAGTTGCTTGCATAAAGTTAAAATTGTTTTCGTAAGACCAAATTGTCTTTAATTTGACGCCAATATAGTGAACTGATATAAAATATGCTTAGGTAAGTAGGTATTTGTTTTAAATAATTCAACTCGTAATTTGAAATATTTCATGTAACTACTTATAAAAATTTATAAGAATCTCTTTTTCATCTCCTATTTTTTAAGTAATTAATTACTTTTGGTAGTTTTTATTACATACCTAAGTAGGTGCTAGTTAATTATACTAAGTTTATGTAATTCATTTACTGGCTCATTTTATAATTGCAAGCAATCCTTCCAATAATATAAAGCTTGTCTGTGAAACATTAAGGAAAATTTATGTTTTCCTGCATCAAAACTCGTTCGGCACGGCATCCTTATTGTTTCAATTTATTTATAAACTTCAGGTGATTATGAGCGCAATGTTGTTTACAAATACCTAAGGTTTCTGTTACCAAATAAAAATGGTTTAACATTTTTATACATCCAAAAAAATAGAAAGAAAAATAAATTTATAAATTGATTCGCAAAAATGAACAGTGCAGACAGAAATTAACGTATTTGTTAGAACCAAAAATGGCAACCACTCAGAATGTGTCATGATGTATGGTCTACCATACGGATTCTAATCCGTAACCCCATAACGCTGGTATTCTATGAGAACCGCGGTTGAATAGAACATCACAAGTGCCGCAATACATTTTGGCATTATCCTTTTAACTGAACTCCTTTCAATATGTCTAGGGATAAGATAAGAACAAAAAATTCGAGGTCTAACGTTAAAACTCTACAACTTGCTTTAGTGACCATTGGATATGGTTAAACCTTGTTAACACTGGAAGACTTATCCCAAAGGATCTACAAGCATAAACATAACCCTATAATTTTAATATAGGAAAAGTCTTAATTATATGCTTGGGAAGAAAAGCGGGCAAATACCCACAGTGAGCTTGAGATTCATTAGAAATCTTACAACTTTCTTGTACACTCCCGGCGAAGGTTACGGCTCTATTTTTAACTTCATTTACTGTTCACCTCTCGTTGCTTATATTACGTGTTTTGGGTGGCTGAATATCCATTAATTTGATTTTCATAATCGCACCTTGGGGAAGAGAGTGGCCTAATCCCAAATGGATGATTTTTAGATGAAGAGTTAAACGCACGTTTAACTTTAAAGCATTATTACACCTTTATTTCTATCCATTTTACTTTAAATTAATTTATTGAAAAATAATTAATATTATGAAGAAGTTTGGTATTTTTAACCGACTTCAACAAAAGGAGGAGGATCTTAATACGGTTGGTTTTTTTTGTAAAGTATGATTGTAAGGACTCTTAAAAGATTTCAAAAATATTAAATTATTTGTAATAATGAATTAAAGCATGCATCAAACGTCCGTCAAAATGAATTGCAGCTTTGCAACAATGTTAGCGACATTTCAGTTTAATAACATGCTGGATTGCACGCAGCGAACGCTGAACACTTTCGTGACTAATCGCAAATCATATTCACATACAGGGTCGTTGTTGTCTTTGGAAAGGTATATTCACAATAACAGACCATAATTGGGCTTCTTGGTGGACTTATATAAAATTACAAATACTTACGTAACACACCCCAGTAACCACCCCTAGTCGCGATTTTAAAGGTCGACCTGTTAAAAGCTGTAAATGTCAGTATTAACTTATCCTTACCCAAAACATTAATTAATTTGCCTTATAAGGAATCCTTTGCTTTGATTGGAAGTTTGATAGTAATTACATAACGCAAAATTTTCCCAATATAGGTATATTACATACTTTCGACTTCGGGTAAATATCACGGTAAATGTATAATTACTACCTTTTGCAGTTTCTTCTCATCCCCTCATCCCAGGAAAAAAGCAGCAAAAACATAACCCTCCTTCTGGCGCAGTCAGGTAAAAAATGTATAATTCTAAACAATCATATCATTTATATTGCAAAAGTATATTTTGTAAAATGTCTGTCAAGGCTGTATCAACCATGACTCGTATAGGGTCAGGCAGATGTCCGTCAATCTTTTACGCAAATAATGACGTCAAATGACAAAATGAACCTAGTTTTGACATTATGAACTGTCATTCAAATACAAAAGTAATAATTCAGCAGAACTTTGCAGCACTGTTGTAACTTGTAATATCCCAACCCAAATCAATAATTTAAGTAAATTGTGGCTTTTGTTTATACAGGTAACAGGACATAATCATTAGGCTTGTTCGATGCCTCTTAGGCCCAGTTATCTCCAGTGTCAATGTGACGTGTTAATTTTGTGACACCCTGTATAATAGAATTTTAGTCACAGAACATAGAATTTAGTACGCCGTCTTCTTTATGGTCCAAAGGGTAGCCCCATAACTCTATTTGCTCTACCAAGTCCTATCACCCTGTAACCATGGTGTATGAGTTACATAACAGCCCCATGCACTCATGCATACGCGAATCGAAACTGGCGTCCACGTGTGCCTTATCGACGCACCGTGCGATCGCTTCGATACGTTACCATAAAAATTCCATGGCTTACCTAACTACACTGATATGTTCGCTCATAAAGATAGAAATATTCATTTTTAAAACATAAAATTATTAACAGCTTACTTGTACCATAAAGACAGAATAATAAATAGTTGGCCCAGAGTTGATGTAGGGCAAAAGAGGATCTAAATCTAGATAAACATTGAGATCTGTTTATTTTCCTTACCTACTGTAAAATTTAAATCCCTACTTAAAACTTTTGAATTCTATGTAATAAGCAGAATTAGACCTTTGGACGTGTATACGTTTACAGGAGTACTGTATTTTCTCCGTAACATACGAGTAAGTCTAAAAATGGAAACAGGAGAGAAATCTACCAGTCTAGGTCGTCGCGTGTTAAAAATAGATGTAAACATCTCATTTAACTATATCTGACAATCGGCATGTTGTCGGTGCATTCATATGAGGTTGTTGTGGAACTAAATTACACGTTTTACTGTCAGAGATAAGTGTGACCTTTTTACTGGATGACCGCAGTAGTGTGACATTAGGTGTGCTGTTATACATATATTATTATGTGACATTCATTATGTAGTTGTGAAATGAGTCATCTTACGGCGTGTGGCGATGTTATAGTTCCAAAATACTGAACTGTCCTATGCATGACATTGACAGTGGGGCGCCACCGTCAATACCGGATCGCTGGTTCCGATTTTTGCCATGTTGGAAACCATATAGTTGACCGATGGTAGCGCCCCCCTGTCATTGAGTTTGGTGGGACAGTTCAGCGTGGGTCATCTATATTTAGAAATTGAATGTCCTTTAAAAAATCACTAATAGTAATAAGAATATTTATTTGAACCACAAAGTTACATAGAGCATGTCTTACATTCAAACGTTACAATAGCAAGCAATTAAATTAACGAAATTACTGGACTGAAACACTATTTGGCTATATTTCAATGGCTTTCTCTTTATTTATTTATATTGGTTAAAAAAGAACTTTTTAATTCAGTGTGGGCCCTGATTGTGAACCAGTTCTATCTTCAAAACTAGTTTATATTCTTATTGTGAAGGTACTATGTCAGTTTTTACCAGCAAACAGCGGTTGAAACAACGGGACTATTTCCACCGCTGCAACTCCTGTGTAGCCAGGATCTACAGCATGAACGCCAATAAAAACCCAACCAGTGAAGGTCAAGATTGTCCCGGGGGAAAGTTAAACTGTCATTGGACCAGCAACGAAATTTAATCGGAAGAACATAGGAGGAGTTCGAAGCGGTTGAAACTGTGATTGGTGCAAATTGCGCGTGAGTCCCTTACGCCGCGTTGTCGTGTGTCCATTGTCGCTTATTGCTTATATCCGCAGACCAATGCCGAAGGCTGATAAAAGATCTTTCCAGACAAAAGTACCTACTTGAAAGATCCGAGAAATCTCGATGGGTGGCCTTTTTCAAAGATTTAAATCAAGCTGGAAAAAAGATCTTCAGACTCTACTAGAATTCTAGATCCTCTTGACCGCAATGTCGGTACTACAAATATATGCCATCAATTTCTTATCTTCCTTTCAGTGTTTTGCGCTGATGTCTTATTACGGTTCCCAACGACAGTTATCGGAATATCATTTCTAGTGATATCATAGTAGCAGTTAGTCACGTTTAAGTCTCTTGAGATAATAGGCACATTCCATTCTTCCAGCGAGATGCAGTATTCACTCGATAGTCTTGATCAAGGAAGTCGAGTCGTTCGTGATTATGAGATATACTCGCACGTAATCTAGTTGTAGTCAGATTGTTTGCGTTTCAACATTGTAGACTTTATTAGGTTCTTAGATGCAATAAAAAGATTCAGAATCAGTTCCGGATGCGATTTATTATATCATATTGAATGGAGATACTTTGAGCCATTTGTGGTCTAGACTAACTAGCGTTGAATAGGCAAGTCTTCATAATGCAAACAAAGTTTATAAATAGGTAGTTCACCTTTCGAGCTTTCCTCGTCCATTGCTGGCTTTTCTATAACTTTTATACTGCAGTTACCTAGGTATGTAGGTATATTGCATATAAATGTATTTTATTGACACTAGCCATACGGTAAGTAGTTTCAAATACCGTGAAAGTTTTGTCGTGGAATTTATTCAGTTCTGCGCATGGCTATTATGCAGTGCATGCGCAATGTTTCGTACTCTTTACCCCGAGTATGCGTACGCGCCTCGCTTAGCGGAACTAGCGGGCACACCATATAAAACACCAGTTTCTGTGGGCAAATGCAGATAACTTGTTTACACCTCTATAAACAGATCATTTTAAACTGATAGGAAACCTATGGCTGACTCGTTCTTGTTAGAAAATAACGTGGAAGGTTAAGAAAATATACAGCTTCTTCTTCAAATCAGAAACCGAAGCGTATTTTGAAGCTCAAAGTTCAACAAAAAACAATCCTAACTCAATGAACGATCCAGGAAAAATCTTGAAGACCCCATAAATATTTATCCTTACCTGAGTCGATTCTCCATAGCGTATCAAGAGCAATATTGCCCCAAATCCATTTTTGCATTGATAGAAATCTAAACGCACAATAGCGGAGCGCGTGCGCAGTTTCGCTTGAGGGCACCGCGCTAATGCTATAACAGCTAGTGAATCATAACATAACTGAAATATGGACGCCCAATAACGGGACTGTGTTTTATTCGTAAAGGTTAACAACAAAAAATATTATTCGTCAAGATGTCGCGTCTTCTAACTGCTTTCTCTGTAAGAAATTGTTCAGAGGGCTTCTTTGATAAGAGTAATTTAGCTTGGTTATTAAATTCATATTATAAATTACGTAGCCAAATAGGTGCTTATGAATGAATCCTTAGTTTGTTGATGACATGAAACCGAGATGAAAGTTACCCTTTTCAAATTAATTAACTACACTTACGTCAGTTAACTATGTCAGAACAATATGGTAAATGATCATAAGCATAAAATATTCGTAGATTCTGTATAATGTTTGTACAAACATTGCTTAGATAACTGGATTATTTAATAAAAACAGAAGCGAAGCGTGCAGGAGAATTTATTGTGAATTTATTTGAATTTACTCGTTATAACATGATTCAAGACCTTATTCAGAAATCAGGAAGAAGCAGTTTATAAAATGTAGCTTTCTTTTAAACTTCAACCTTATACTCGTAGATAGAAGAATATCTAGCTTTAATTAGATATTGACTTGTCTGCAGAGCTACAGCTTTAGCTAATTGAATTGGCCTTTATTTATAATATGGGACTGCTGTTTTAACGGCTAGATTTTCCAGTCTGAAAAAGAAATCTATGATATTTTTATACAAATTGTCATCGTTATAATTAAATTGCTTATTTCAATTGTATCACTTTTGATCCGTCCATTTTGTTTTAATTTTTTAATCTACAGAAATCCTTTCCTTTCTAATTCGCCGTAGTTACATTAGCCGGTACATTCTCATCATTCCATATCCATTGTACAATGCAATGGTGCGGATCTCCCGCTTTGTGCTGCAAGTTGCATGTCGGACCGGCTCCCACGCGAGTCCCGCTGCGGCCCACACAAACTTGGAACAAGGTAAATGGGACACATCAGTAGAGTCCCCAAGCTTCAAGGGGTATACGGGACATTAATGTACCTATCCTATCCGATCCGATATATCTTAATTGTTTACTTGATTTAGCGTTCTATCCGCTTTTAAATGGCACTACACCACTTTGTGCAATGTGAAGAAACTTTATAAGTTAATGAATAATGTCTCCAACTTACACTGACATCTTATGAGTTCAAGCTCAAAACTAACCAACTAACACAGTATAGCACAGTACAGTTGTGATTTGTGAGTGAATAAAGCGGTAAACCTATTAGATCTTTGTATTTGATATGAATGAAGATGAAGTTTCATAACCGGTAACAAAAAGTCTTTATCTATTTCAATAAAATATACTTGTTCTATAATACAATAGTTTTATCAATGTCCTTATTGTAATTAGAATAAAGGAAATTGCTCTGTCCTACAAATTGTCAGCGGCCTAGCAACACTACGCTCACCGTACTGTCCCTAATCCGTACGGACGGCGCACAGTGGTCTGAAAATGAAGCTCCCATACCATAGAAACTTAATGTCAGAAATTAATAAATAAAAATATGTATTGTGTTTAGTATACCTCCCTTTGTTTGACTAATATAGTATGAAGGGTATGAGTAGCTCCATGTCTGAGAAAAAAAATATTTTAATTTTTTTTGTATGGAAAAAAACACTTAAAGTGGATTTTTTTTAAACTGAATAGAACTGAAGGGCTGGTACTCACATGAGCTATTGCACCATACACGGCGATCAAGATCTCATACAATTTTTGTGCCTTTGGGTGCCGCTTTGCATGTACCAAGCTTTGGAAATTTTGAATTTTAGGTAGGTGATTTTTCAAGTCTTTGATGAAGTTATTAACCGCTTTCAATACGAGAATAGTNAAAAACGCCCCTTTCGGGGGCCCCCACCACTTAAGCACAACTCCGTCGAAGTCGAAAATTTAGGATAGTCTTAATGAGTAACAAATGAAGCCATTAAAACAATAAAATCTTTTGTAGGAATTATTTCCGATTTCAAATGTAATTCTACTGGCCTATCTTAGGCAGTTCGATTTTTTAAGTTGTTTATTTAATCAATATTGATTTCTATTATTTTCTTTAAAAGTCATTAGCAGGTTAGTAACTACTATAACAATGTCAGTTACCAACTGGTTGGTTACTTCATTCAATGATTAAACGTTTTATTTTTTTATATTTTCAAAATAAAAAATATTTAAAAATATCCCTAGTATATTCCTAGTTATATGAGTATTAATTTATTAATTTACATACTATTCTCGTATTGAAAGCGGTTAATAACTTCATAAAATAACATCAAAGACTTGAAAAATCACCTACCGAAAATTCAAAATTTCCAAAGCTTGGTACATGCAAAGCGGCACCCAAAGGCACAAGAATTGTATGTCATCTTGATCGCCGTGTATGGTGCAATAGCTCATGTGAGTACCAGCCCTTCAGTTCTATTCAGTTTAAAAAAAATCCACTTTAAGTGTTTTTTTCCATACAAAAAAAATTAAAATATTTTTTTTCTCAGACATGGAGCTACTCATACCCTTCATACTATATTAGTAAAACAAAGGGAGGTATACTAAACACAATACATATTTTTATTTATTAATTTCGACATTAAGTTTCTATGGTATGGGAGCTTCATTTTCAGACCACCGTGCGGCGTCCTTTATCTTGGCGGTGTTCCCTGGCCTGCCTCTGAGAGGCGATTGTGCTTGTTCCACGCCAAGGAAACGAGGTTATTCTATGTAATTGCGAGTAATTGTCGGATTACAGCAATTATCGGATGATTGTTATTATCCAGCTGTCAAAACTAAGCGCCATCTTTCATGTAGAGTTGCAGTAATTGGTTATTTATTCATTTTAAATAGTTTCCATTTTCTGCTATCGTTTGAGCGCTTCAGTATGGAGACTATTTTTTTTTCCGATGTAATCCACATTACTGATGAGTATGCTGGAGACCTGCCTTTTTGAGAAAACCTATATTTTCATTGAATCTCTACTTGCGATTTGCCGTTCCCCATTTTGCTAGTTTTCTGGGAACAATGTAACGGCACTGCACTTTACTGATGTTAGTCACATGCATTGTTACTGTACAATTGGAGTCGTTAAATCCGCAACCAGACAACTCGTACTTTGAGTCATCGCTTGATTGTTTTGTCACAGGAGACTTTTTCCTGATACGTCATCTAGCGTGTTTTAATATATTTCTATTCCTTCAAGACCTGTGTAGCTAGCGGTATCAAGGATTTTGTCTAGTTATTCCACGCGAAAACCCAAGTTTAATTAACTTGGTTGGCCAATTCTGTGACTCTTGTGACACTCTTCTGCCTTGTAGACCTTCAAGAAATGAGAGGAGATGAATAATCTTTATAAGTTATTATTTTAAATATTGTTATTTTGCGCATTTATGAATCTGCCCGGCGCTACTGTAACCTCAATTGAGTGTAGTGTCATTAGGAAAATCCATAAGTCGAATAACATCCATAATATGCAAAAAGAGATAGTGTTTTCCTGTAGGATAATAGTCTTATTTTGCAGAGCAGGGCAATCTTGGTTTAAACAAGCAGGATATGAGTAAGACAGGATAGGGGATATTATATTGAAAATAATAACGTACGGACCACAGCATATCAAGGTTCACACGTTGGCACCTTATTCAGGTAGAATAAATGCGATTTTGCAACAAAACTGTATCGCCTGAGGTGCTGTCGACTATTCTTTCAAAAAGTTTCATAGAAGGATAAGTTACCTGAACCACAGCGTCAATTAACATCGTCTATCGGCAGCATAAACGTGTTTAAAGTGGGAAAAACTGACACTGCGTGCCATGAAGCTGCATAGATCTCGATGCGTGCGCGCCGGTGCCGCGGTGCACTGCTAGGAATGCGTAGTAGACAACCGAGCACGAGTCAGTCAGAGTCGATTGCGCACGCGATTATCGTGTATCAATAAATCGCTTCAAGTGTTTTCACTAATAAACCGGCCTACGATTGAAGTGGCTTCAAACCACACTTTATGAATGTAACTGCACCGATACATAAATCGATTAAAATCTGTTAAAACAAACTTTCGGTTTTTGAATTAAAACATTTTGTTATCTTATCACTTAATAGATTCCGTGAATGTTGTAATACGAGTATGTTTGTTGTTTATTAATTTCATTGTTACATAAGTAGGTTAACTAGGTACAACACTGCTTAGAGAAGTGTTGTAAAAATTGAGGAAACGATCATTAATCTTCATTAAGTCTTTAAAATAGACAACGTAGTCTTAATCCAACAACAAAACATTACTTTCATTATCTACATTCCACTGAACATTTCAAGTTTTATCGATATTTTATTTGCCTGTGACGTAAAAGCGTTATTACAAATATCAGAGTCCTTCAGCCCACGTCACATTCAAGTACAGAATCCACTTGACAGGTGGCGCGAGTCATTTGAGTCTTTATACACTCTTGCTATAATGGTGATAATGCAGTTGACGTGGTAGCCTGCTACCGGTACTGGTCGACATGACATAATTCTGTTAAAGGCACTATAAACGGTGTCGCCGATCGGTGAACAGAACTGGGGCGAGTCGCGAGTAGAGATGGGTAGTGGGTAAAAACCCATTTCACCCGATTGGGTTTAAACTGGGTGATTTGGGTAAAAACCCGGTTTTTACCCATTATCACCCATTCTGGTGGGTGAAAACAAAAATAGCGTTTTTTTAAAGTGATAAGGGGTATTTGTTGCTAAGGGGGCGTTCTAGTGTTACGTAATGCAATCTGGGGGGAGAGGAGGTCTTGAAAAACGTTACAATGCGTTACAGTGGCGGAAGGGCGGTTCGATTTCAAGTTTTTAAGCAGAAGTACTTTGTAGTTGGTGTTGTTATTTGTAACTTTATACCGTAATGTCATCAAAGAGAGAGTTTGGCATCTTTGGCATCCCCCCCCCCCTCCCCCCCTCCATGTCCTTACCATGATCAGAAATTATTGTGTTCCTACTAAATTTCTTCTAAATCGGTTCAACGATTCTTGAAATAACACCAATTTATAAAATAATTGGTCACATCATCATAACGTGATCAATTTTACGATTTGGCCACGATATAAATGCATATTAGTGTTAAATTTGATTTATTACTTATTAATCAATAAACTTAAATGAGAAAAATTCAATAAAAATAAAGAAAAGATACCAATTGAAATAATTATAAAATTATTTGTTTTCACCCGGTGTAAACACCCACGGGTGGAATGAAACGGGTTTTTATTGGGTTTTTACCCTCATGTGGGTTTTTACCCGGGTGGAAACCCATCTCTAGTCGCGAGTGCAGCAGGCCCACTTGGCCGATGCTCTTATGCTGCAAGAAATAGAGGTCAAAGCTGCTTGATATCCGAACCGGCGCATTGGCCGGAATGCACCACAGATCATTATGTATTGCAACATTCTTGGACGACAGTGACCAAAGATACATTCACTTTGACATCGCTTGACGGAGCGTTTATTAAGTGATTAGACTTGTACTGTATTAATTACGCCCCACTTAAACTAAACACGAAGGTATTTTGTAAATTCTTGTCTGTATTTGCCACTCGTTTTATTTCGAGGTAGGCAGTGTAAATTAGGTAAATTGCCAACCACTGAATTTCTAAAAACACCGTTTGCCATTGCTTATGCACTATCTTTAAATAAAAAAACCTTACTCTTTGACTAATAGGTTGAGAACTTTTGTAACCCTGGCAAATCTGCATTGGCCTGGGTTATAGATAAAGATACTTAGAAGATAATACGGACGACACATTACGCCATCAACCATTGCTCCTCCGAGCCAAAGGCACTGAAAACGGCTGAAATTCATGTACTCGTTTTTCAGCTTCATCAGATTGATTGACTTTAGTCTATCATACTTAAATACATACCCTACCCGTTACAAATATTTTTTTTTTTATTAAATTACTGCTACAAACAAAATAAAAATTTATTGAGGATGAAACTTGGCAATCATCAGCCGGCATTCGAAGATTCGATCTAAACTTGCAATTATTTTCCTTCTACGACCACAATATGATCTTAGTTCATTGAATTGTTATAAATAAATAAATATTATTAGCTAGGATGAATCGTGACGGAGCCAAGGTGCTAGCGTACGTTTTATACTTATAACATCAGATCCTTTTGTGTTTCCTTGTATTTTTATCGGTAGGTTTACATCTGAGTCGTGGAAAAGGATAAGTTAACTCTTAGTTATCTAGGTATTGAAGATGGTGTAAAACACGGAGGTTGATTGTAACTAGTAATTTTGACCACAACTGCAGGAACGCGAAAGCAGTAAAAAAATAGTACAAAAAAAAACTCTTCACAAAAAAGTGAAAGAAAATAAAAAGAGTTCAGTTTGCCACACCTGGATGGACATAAAATATAAACACGAAAATGAATCCCGTGGGAACCAACAATAAGAATTAAACCGGCTAAGTGCTCGTGGAAACACGCACAGTATGAAAATGTCCATATAAAAGTATAAGTTTAGTGATAATATGCATTACTACTCCTATACAAATATTAATAAAAAGTTACATACGAAGAATAATAACTTGTCTAGTTAACTGTTCATCCGAAACTTCATTTAAATTCGCCTCACGAAAAATCTGATTCAACTTGTACGAAAGTTAACTTTTGATACATTTACTTAAATTACCTGTTGTCCGACCTGAAATATTTTTGCGAGCATGATCCAATTACGTACCGGTCCATTTTACCCGTAGGCATGAAAGCAGTTCTGTTAGTTGCAAAATTTGTAACCCACTTTTCGTTGTTATCGGTCTGGGTTTATAATATACACTTGAGCATTGAAACGCAGTTTGTGACACATTTAAAAAAGGTAATTTAGAATAAAAATGTTCACCTATGTATCCTTAATAATACTTAATGAACAACAGAAACTGTTTATAATTAGTTTCGTCTTTTAGATTATGTAGAGTGTAGAGAATCATCTCTATAACTTCTTTCTCGGAGTTAGCTGGCCGAGTAGGTGTGTAATGTGTATTGATTTTAAAACAATTAACAATCGATTTTAACAAAAAGGTATTTAGCCTGCTTTTTAGTTCGAGGTCAGGCCTTGTTAACCAGGCTTAATCAGAATGGTGACTTGTAGGTAAACTTCCAAATTTCTGTTATAATGAGTTTGTTTGGTGCCAAAATTTAGCCCTGTACTACTATGCCGAAAGATTTGGGTTCGAATGCCGCATATCACTATTATTTGTGTCTTTGAATATAAATCAATTTTGGATATGTATGTATTTCTTCAACTGTAGGCTTATTATCGTAATCAATCGCGCCATAAATTGACAGCTACTTTATTCTATGAATGTACCGGAACTAAAAAATGATAACATGCTGTTAGTAGCAGTGTATTAAATAATACAATACATTGATGAATGAATAGTATATGATTGCTGAAGCGTGTTGCTATCTTTTTTCACTATTATAATGTCTACAACTGTTTCTGAAATGAATGTTGCCACTTGTAATAAACTTAACAAAACAAGTAGTTAAGGCCGGCTTCCCGGATTTGTTATTTTTTAAGCGCAAGAAACCTTCACAGCATTGGCCAACATGTCCACTGATCATGATGGATTATGGTTTCCCTGTTGTACCATTGAGCATTAACAGAACAATGCCGAAACATGTCGAAAAGCAACGCTAGGAAGCGGGTTAATAGTGCTTTTCCGGCATTATAACATTGGAAAGCCTAGTCGAAGGTCGCGTAACCGATAATTGCTATTTTTCCGTTGGTACGCCAAAATATTGGAAATACGAAAGTAAATTTTAATACCTACTGACTGAAAACCAAAGTAGGTAACAACCTATTTGATTTAATGCGTGTTCTCGTCAGGACATTGCACACAAGCTTAAGTAAGTTGAGCCCGATAGAATAATGATGACTATACTAAGTGTAATAGTACTAAATATTAGTAGTAAATATTTAAAATCAAACTAAGTAAGAGCTTTAAATCGTAGGATTATTAGATAGTTAACAAGTGAGATAGATTGGTATCGGTGCTCGCTGCCGTGATTATTGGTAAACAACTATGTCGGCAACTTTTTTGGATGTGTCTGTTTAATTAATTGTTTTTAACTAAAAGAAACGCACAACGACGTGAGAACCTGCCGAAACGGTGTGGTATATTCGTGAACAAAAGTACACTAGTCGAAGATTAACACGATGCATTGATAAACATCATAGTTACCTATAATACGCGTTTCATTGACAGGTAAAGTAGCATCTAAAATTTATCAGTAGTTTTTATCAAAACGCATCACTTTTATTAGACTAAAATCCGTCAACTAAAATACTATCCCTATCATCTGCGCTCTACGAAGTCGAACCCAAATGGCCTTATTTTCAGGCCATCAGATAGCCTTTAGTAATAGAACCAAGTGATCAGGTGGAACCAGTTCTTTCCTCATCAAATCGCGTTAATTGTTCATTTGTTAATACTTAATTTTCGGCACGCATAATTTTCGTCACGACTGTATTCTCTCACGTGAACGGCCATGGTATATTTACCAGTGTTTTCGGCCGCACCAACCGGTACCCGACACCGTTACCTGCAATTTACTCAGTTACTCTATCACCATGCCCATGGCCCATGTCTCTGGCGGCTGAGTTGACGGAAAATTGACACAAATTAGATAATACACGGTTTGAGGCAGTCAGAGGTAATGTCTTTATGTGGATAACACATAATAAATGCTCAGGAAGAAGAATAAACACAAATAACTTATATCTTTGATAGGGCTCTACAATATTTGATTTATCGTACCGTCCATGCTTAACAGATCTTGGGAATATTCTCGTTGCAAGTTGTTATTACGCTTTGTTACATGCTTGCTTATTATTGTATCATCTGTCTTGTCATTTTGTTTATTATATTGTGTGGCTTGTTAGTGTTTTTCCTACGCATCGGACCATGCGTCTGGTGAATGAACTTCCATTGCGGCCACCTACTTAGCTGTGGTGCCTGCTTCATTCATTGGGAATTTTAAAATTCTTACTTGTACAGTTTGAAGACCCTGCCATCATCGTTACCTAAATCCATTAAGTTCATTATTAGAATGAAGCAGTTCACAAATATTTGGGTAATTAATTTGGCTTTGTTATTTTGAAAATTAGCGAATTGTCTTTTATTTATCATTACGATGTCTCGGGTTTTTATAAATTCAAGGAGATTCAGTTTGTAGTTTTATGTTAATTCAGTTTTTCTTGTTTACTTATTGTGAATTGTGAATGTGTAAGACACTTAAGAGAAAATTGCTTCGAAAATAAACACGCTTGCCTTCGGACGTCGCTCTTACAATGACCTTTTGCGTTCGAGAGCTGCTGATGAATTACTTTGTATGGCACGCTGGATAGCGGTAAAGTCGCAAAAAACACTCTGCCAGCCGATCGCTCTACGATATGTTCAGTTCAACGACTTTTATACTTCTATTAAATTAAAATAGCATTTTGAACTTATTGTTGGCCAGTTCATTTACAAGCGACAAACCATTTTGTACTTCAATCTTCGACGACAAGGACACTTTTCGAGTGAATAACTGCCATTCTTTGGCCCGGATTCGCTTGATTTCTTCAAGGAAAGAACGAAGCGCTTTGGTTAGGAAAAATGTTTACTATTTGTTATTAGAGCAGTTTTTCTCGTCTAGTTATGCCCGATTTTGTATTGATAATGGTGATCGAGATTACTTTTTAGGTTTTGTTTGGATTTTGAACGTCGAATGCGGTCAGTAAACGCCATGTGCCACAGTTTCAATTACTTCCAGACTATTTCTTGCCTATCGTGAAATAATTTGATTGTATGTAGAAACAGCGTCTGTAAATTCTAAAATGTCATCAAACTCATTTACATATGTTCATTAGATCACGATTTTCTTGAAGCTCGCTTGCAGTTTTCACGTCTCATTCGCATAAAAACGACTTTTAAATAATGCGTATTTAATGTCACATGCAATGTCATTGCAATTGCAATGGTTTGATTGACGGAAAGTAAAATACTTGTAAAGAGAAATACTTCTCGACAACTTTCTCGTAATTATTCATGCGTTTTATGCTTCGATCGTTTGCTCTGAGATGGCCACGATATGACAGTTTCTTTACCTCTTTTCATTAATAACATTTGCATAAATGTAATATTTTTAAGGAATAAATTCTTCACTCTACTTTTTGTTTCTTTTACAATAAATAAAAGCGTATTTAAGACTATTATTACTATCTGGTTAAAGGCAGACTTTAAACTTTAACAATGACGGATGTGACGGTATATGAATGGAACTTAGTTGAAAATAGAAAATAATTCAAGAGAAAATTTTACGATAGAAAATCGTCTCATACTTAATTAAAACTTATTCACTTACTAAACAAATTATTATACAATCTCCCCTTTGAAGCACCTTTCCGGTTTCCTTAAAGGATTTTCCTTCTCGCGATTCGATAACATTTTCAAGGACTATAATTGATACCATGACGTAATCATTTCGCGGGCCGCCGAAAATGGCGGATGTCTCAGATTTAAAAGTTGTATTTTTGATACTTTCTGCCGGTTTCCATCTAATACCGGTTGATTAGCATAACAGGCTGAGGGCGTTCATCTGACATTTCGATTGCCGCCATTACATAGAATAGATATCGGCCATTTTCCGATGTGTAAGTGGTATGTCAAGGATAAGTTACAATGTAGTTAAATATAGGTAACTCCTCCGGATAGCAACAAGAAGGAAAATACGCGTTACCTGTATTAATTTAATACATTTTGCTAGTTATTGTTTGACTATTGACTGCCTTAGCCACGTGGAATTGGAGCTTTTGAATTATACTACTACTTTATCTCTTTCGAGGCATAAAATATAATTTCCTTATAATGTATAACTATAAAGTACATAGAGAACTAATCATTAATCTCCTATTTTCTCCTTCAAGACTTTTACGACAAAAAGTAGGTACCTATAGCTTATGTAATCTAATTTAAATTCTGCGATATCTGAAAATACTTATTAGAATAATAAAGCCATTAATTGGCATCGTGACTATTGAGTTTCATAGCTAAACCCACGTTTTGTTGTCTGCTAGTAAAATAATTTTGAGCGGGTCTATTGAGCTTATGTTATTTTTCAAGCTGTTACAGCTGATTGATAAGTTGCTGATAAATTGGCCGATCAGAAACCAGGTTAACTTAAAGTGTTGATTTAACAAAAGTTGACATTTCACGTTCTCCTTGACTGCTTATTAAGTCGTTAACAATATCATAATTGTACTCTTTTAACCGAAGCTGAATTTTATTTAAATATTTTAACAAAACATGAAAAATAAAGTCGTAAATACAGTAAACAGTTCTTGTATTGTGACGATAAGAAACCCATTTCATTGGTACTGTTTATTGTAGTTGTAAATTACTTCGTTATCTTTATTCTTATACGACAAAATTATTAGGATAGTTACGCCACGGGTAGCTAATAGGTGAACAATAATATTTATTGTTCGTTTAAATAGCATTACTTACATAAGTACACTTTTGTTCCTAACCTACAGTGTTATAGACAGAAAACCCGATAAAAGCAAGCATACCACCTGTGATTTTACTTAATTGTAGCCCTATTGGACTTTAAATTTATCTTTGCAGCAAAAGTCAGATCCCCCTACGTTGTCTAGCACACGTCTTATTAGGTACTAGCGGCCGCCCGCGACTTCGTACGCGTGGATTCCGTTTTACCCCCTTCGTCTATCTTATCTTAGGTTAGGCTTAGGTTTAGATTTTTTCATACAAATGTTTTTTCCCGCTAACTCCAGTTCCCGTGGGAATTTCGGCAATTCCTTTCTTAGTGCACCTCTACGGTACCTAAGCTACGTCCCTTCCAAATTTCAAGTGCCTACGTTTAGCCGTTTAGGCTGTGCGTTGATATGTATATCAGTCAGTCAGTCAGTTTCTCCTTTTATATATTTAGATGTAGAATGATGGAAAGTTAAGGCTATTATTGTACAAGAAACAGACTGCGACTCATAAAAGCTTGTAAAAGTCAAATGTTTCCTACAAATTAAATGGTACATTTCAAAAAATCTCAGCAAAAGAATTCCGGTCGCATGTGATGTGGTCTAACATGTCTAACTAAAGAATGAATGACTGCAGGTCGGGACCGGCGATTGAGGCGTTGTAAACCACGCACCTGTTGCAGGCTGCATTCCGAGGGTACCGTTAGGTGCGGTTTACACGGCCCGAGCCGACGACGAGACGGGGTTGTAGAGTTGTAGTAGCAGTCTTATTGGACAGGATGGAATCTGATAATCGATTTATGTACTGTATGTTAAACTGTCCTACGCCCGTTTTCACTATTAATTCCTAATTTTTAAGTGACCTCTATGGTAATACATAACAGCATTTTTGTTGTCATAGAGGGGTTACTTAAAAATTAGAGATGGTGAAAACGGGCATGAGTCTCTCATACCTACTTACATATGAATTTTGATCCATCATTAAGTTTTGAAGATTCATGTTGTAAATAACCTGTTCATCTCTTGTAAGGTCATTTGTATCTTTTACAGATATTTATAAAGTTCAATGCTACGACTTTTTAGTAGAATTTCTGATCAAAATCTGAATAATTCGAAACAGAAAATGTTAGACTAGTAATTTATGCCTAACATGATCATTAATACTGTTAGTTTCTAAAACTTAGTCATCTCCATCTGCTGGTGTTTATAATGTAGAGTCGCTTTAACACAAACTAAAAGAAGTTAAGGCGATCGTCCTATTGAACAATACGTGTTATTTCAATAGTTCATTTCAGCCGAAAGACGTCCACTGCTGGAACAAGGCCTCCCCCAAGGTTTTTCACAAAGACCGGTTCAGCGCCGCCCGCATCCAGACACCTCCCGCGACCTTCACCAGATCGTCGGTCGTTATTTCAATCGTACAGTGTAAACCCCATCTTCGTCGGCGTCCCGCATCTTCGCTCGATTTGCTCTGTGTCTGACACCGAAGCTATTTATGTCGATCTGACGTTTAGTGGACATCGTAATCGCCGCGATACAATTTTAACGTGCCACTTGCTTCAATCGAGTCATCGTTCACTGATGCATCAATCAATCGATTCTATACCGAGACGAGTGACATTTTTATTTCTGAATCGTGAGTCGGTTGGATTGACTGTAATGGCAGTTAAAGTAAGATACGATGCAATAGAAGGGCAGTAGATTACTTAAGCTGGTAATTTTGTTTGAATCAGAATCAGAATCAGAATCAGAATTTTATTTGCGTAAAAACATGGTATATAAAGATGTTACATGGTATATATAGAATTCAGTAGTGCACATGTTTCGCCATTACAAATAGCATGCAAAATTACATTTCAGTCAGTTAATTAATTATTTATATTATAATAAGTATAGCAATTTAATTTTACATACATTAATATTAGGTTTTGATGTCAATAAAATCTTTAATGTCATATATTCTTTTGTCAATAAGCCATTTATATAATTTTGATTTGAATTGGTTAATATTTAATTGTTTAATGTCATTAGGGATATTATTATATATCTTTGTACACATTGTTAGGCAACTTTTAATGTATTTGGCTGACCTTGGAATAATGTCTAACACAAGTCTGTTAGGATCCCGTTTCAGTCTTGTGTTCCTGTCACTTGCTTTCATAAATAGGTTGATATTTCTCTTCACAAAACAGCCTATTTCAAAAACATACAGTGCCGGCAGCGGGAGTAAGTTTAAATTTACAAAAACTGTTCGACAGGACGTACCGGGCGGCAATCCACAGATAGCTCGGATACACTTTTTTTGAGCTATAAACGCATTTTGTCTATTTGTGCTATTTCCCCACATAATTATCCCATAACGCAAAATGGAAGCTATATATGCGTGGTATGTAGTGAGAGCCGTTTGTAAGTTTGTCACCTTCCTGATTTTGTTAAGGGCATAGACAAAGCTATTTATACGATTGCACAAAGTATCTATATGCAATTCCCAGTTTAAGTTTTGGTCTATGACTACTCCCAAAAATTTGGTGGACGTTATTTCCTTTATTTTGTCAATATTCAGTTTAAAATTGGACTGATTATGATTGGATTGATTAAATTGGATAAAATGTGATTTATTAAGATTTAATTTTAAATTATTTATGTCTAGCCATTTAATAACGTTGTCGATTGTTTTATTTATGTCAATTTCATGGTCACGTATAGATTTATTTTCAGATGTCACGATAATAGATACGTCATCGGCGAATAAGATGCATTTATGATTTGTCACTACCGTTATGTCGTTAATATATAAAATAAACAAAAGAGGCCCTAGGACACTTCCTTGAGGGATACCACACTCAACAATTTTCGAGTCCGAAACGTAAGGTATTACTTCGTCCTCTACTAACTTGCTGACAACTACGCGTTGACTACGATTGTTTAAGTAGGATTTTAGCCACTGATGAGTGGGTCCTCTTATCCCTATCGATTGTAGTTTTTTTAATAAAAGTTTATGGTCAACAAAATCAAAAGCCTTTGACATATCAAAGAAAAGTCCTGTAGTTAGATATCTGTTATTTAGATTATCTAATATAGTTTTTACTAGAGTAAAAATTGCTAATGTCGTAGACTTTTCCTTCTGAAAACCGAACTGTGCTTTATTAATAATGTTATACGTGTTACAGAAGTTCATTAATCTACGATGCATGCATTTTTCGAAAACCTTAGATAGTATTGGAACTAACGTAATTGGTTGGAAATAACGTAGTTGCTTACCTCATTTTTTGCACCTTTTTTGTACAATGGCTTGACTATGGATTGCTTCAACAACTCGGGAAATATACCCATTGAAAATGAGAGATTTATAAGATGTGTTAGAATTGGTACAAGTCCTTCAGTACATTCTTTTATAATTCTTGTACAGATTCCGTCAAAACCTTCGGAGTTTGTGTTATTTAGACCAATGATTTCTTTTTTAACTTCATCTTCATTCATTGGAAGAAGAAACATTGTGTTTGACATGGTATTGGTATTTTGATTTTGTTGTGTATTAGTCGTTGTCGTATTTTTATAATTAGTCAATTCAATAAAATAATTATTAAAAGCCGCAGCTATGTCAGGTGGGTTAGTCAATATTTTATTATCAAATTTTATTTCAGAAATGTCTACTTTGGAATAGCAGGTTTCATTTTTAATTATTGTCCATGTCGCTTTACATTTATTTTTACTATTATTTATATATTTCATATTAGAATTCTTTTTTGAATTGTCTATGCATTTTCTTAGAATTTTGGAGTACTTTGTATATTCGTTTTTATTTTTGTCCGTTTTGTCTTTATAGTATCTAAAACGTAATGACCGTTTTGTTTTACAGCTAGTTTTTAGCCCGTTGCTTATCCATTTTTGTTTGTTTTTATTGGGATTTTGATTTATCCTAATTTTCTTGTCTGGAAAACACAGCTTGTAGAAAAGACAAAGTTCCTCATGAAACTCTACAAATGCCGCGTTCAGATCAGTGTTTGCGTATATTTGACTCCAAGTCATACTATCTAAACACTCCCTGAACTTGCGAATGTTTTCATAACTGTAGTCCTTTCTAAGTATCGCATATGACCTTGGTATAAAAGACCGACGAACCGGAAAACTCAAAAGCTGTGCAGTGTCATGATCTGATAAAAACAAGGGGAGTACTTCAGCAGTGGCATCTTTAATATTGCTAAGCACATGGTCTATACACGAATTTTTGCGAGTTGGTTCATTAATATGTATATTCAAATTATAGTTACGACATAAATCACCAAAGTACTTCGCAATACTACTTTTTTTTAAGGTATTGATATTAAAGTCGCCAGTTAAGACAATTTTGGTGTCACGTTTATGTTTTTTCAATAGGTCAAATAGTAATTGGTCTAGTTTATGTAAGAAAACTTTTGGGTCTGATGTGGGTGTCCGATAGATACATATGACTATCAATTTATGCATAGGTATTTCAATTCCACAAATTTCGAAAGTTTTTTGGCTTGCATACGTTTTTAGTTTAGTCAGTTCTCGGTAAGTATATTTTTTTTTTATTAGTATACATGTGCCACCCCTTTGCTTATCCCTACAAAATGAAGATGCCAACTCATAGTTAATCATATTTATATATTTTTCGTTGCCTGTTCTCAAAAAGGTTTCAGAGAGACATATCAAATCTGGTTCATTACCAGACTTGTTTAGTTCCTGTAAGGTTATTTCAAGAATATCTTGCTTTGATAGTATACTGGCAATATTTTGATGCATTATATTGAAACGACTTTTAGTTTTATTGCTTTGAGGCACGAAAGGAATTGTTTTTATTTATTTGTGGGAAGAACTGATGCAAAGTAGTTTGAGTTAATTGCGATGACTCGATAAGCTCAGGACCTTTAGAGTTATTATTTCTAGTTTGAGCTCTAGCAAAGAAATATGGAATGGTACCTTTCCGATGTTCTTTTCCAATGTTTTTAGTTTTTAGCATACCGCGCACTATATATTTTTTCAGCTGTTTAGGGTCGAGATATTTGCGTTCATAGTCAACACAGTCGATTACATAATTGATACATTTTGCTAATTGAAAGACATTATTAGAGTTACAATTGATATAGTGACAGTTTTTATATTCAGTACAGATTTGATTTATACTGTGATTCAAATCAGTTAAGTTTAAGTACCTATTCGACAGTATATTTACTACAATTATGTCATGTTTAATAAAGCGTTTAACTAATCTGTGTAAGCTTGCAGCTGTAATTTTTTTATCATAATCGTTTTCCCCAATACAAATTATTATTTTGTCGCTAGGATTAACTTCTAAATTAAATACGTTACTTAATACATCTGGGGATAGTGCGTACGGCTTTGTTTGTGCAGTAACATTATATTTTTCATATTGTGTGTGTTCCCGTTCACGCGTTAAGGCAGCCGATAGACCATTACAGCGTTGCGTTCCGAAGATGAATATCCGTTTTCTATCGTCAACAAGTCTTGAGCATTCAATATTCGTGCTTTTCGTTCTTCCAAGAGTCTCTTGTGAGTCATGTGATAATTTCTGTTCCAATGAAGAGATACATTCTTTCAGATTCAGTATCTCCTTTTCAGCTAATTTTAGTTGCTTCTGTAAGGTCTTGATTTTATCGCTGAGTGTCTGCACGACAGTTGAATTAGGTTCAGAATGTGTCATCGAAAACACAGCCTCGGACTGTAATGTTGAGCGCCTGTTACTTTTTTTGGAGCAGTGACTTGCATGACTGTCATTTAGTGGAGATTGGCATAATGCTTTCAGCATATCATTTTCTTTTGCTAATTTGCTAAGTTGCTGACGAAGGTTGTTATTTTCAAGAGACGTATTATCAAATTCATTCTGTAGTATGGCATACTCTGACCGCAGTAAAGTGATAGTCTCTTTCATTTCCTCAATTATTGGAGTTGGGTCGGTCACAGTGCAGTCCAAGCTTTTTGATAGTGGTTTATCTAATGAATCGAGGGTCTCCTGCGTTAGTGAGTCATTAATCATATTAGAGATGGGCGATTCGAATGACAATTGTGATGCAACGCTCCCGTTCGGCGACTGTGATAGTTGTTCATGAGTGTGTGATGACATGCCCGAAGGTGTTCCCCGGTGGCAGTCCATTCTTGAGAGCACGCTCGCTGGTGTTGATTCTGGGGACCCGGGTGCAGCCTCCGACAGGGTCAGACAGGGGGGAGGAGTATTTTTTGACCTGGCGATGGTGTCCTTTTTCCTTTGCGTCACGTAAGATGTAGGATTTGGTGTAGAGGTCTCCGTCGCTTTTTTGCAACATAAGTTACACTGAATTGATTTAATTGATTCACGTTTTGAACTTTGGGGTAACATTACAGTGTTATAGTATTCACAAGAACATTGAAAAGTAGCTCTACAATACACTAAACTGTTATCAAAATAGTTTTGAGTTTTTTTGTCGGATCAAAACCGATTTTCGTACCTACCTATGTGATACGATACTAAAATTAATTCTTACTTCAAACTTGTTTCGTGCGCAAAGGAAGTTTTGTAGTATTCGGGCTTCCCCGTAGAAGTAAATCCCAGCGTCCATAGTAGTTTAACATTGCCATTATTTTGTTTACAAGTTCTGCTTGGCTCTTTATCTGTACAATGATACTACGGTACCTATGTTACAAGTATGTGCTGTTTTTCCTGCACTTGTATCTTTCCATTGTCATTGAATATGTAAATTGAGGCTAGAATTTTGACTTGTGTTTTTACTTTTTATGTGAATTGGCATCAATACATGATTGATTAGGAATTTAAATTTTAATTATTTATTTTACACGCATTTTTTTATATTTTTCTGTGTGATATTTCTCACGGCCTCAAATAAGATAATGATCGATTTTAAATTTGAAATAATTTCGTTTTGAATGGGTGACAATGATTGATCGTAAAAGTACACGCAGCATTAAAGTGTTTTTATCATTGGATAAGAAATAACAGACTGATAATAAATTGATAGGAGATAAAATTAAGTAAGCCCGCGTTTTGACGGCCGCGCTGCCTGGTAGCCCGTGCACCGCACTGCAAACGCCAGAGTTTTGGATACGAATCTCATCGAGGGCAAATTAGTATGATGACGAGTTATTATTAATAGTCCCGTTAACCCCTCGTGGTAGGACGCTAAATATGCTTTTTTTGCGAGTAGGTTCACCACAATGTTTAGTGGCGGCGGGGATCGAACCCGCGTTACTTGGATCATGAGTCGGTCAATCCAACACCTTCACCATTCGGCTATCGTCGCTTCATCGCTCGAATCCAGGCTGTATGCAAATGTGTATGTGCATTTTGGAATATTACAAACTGCTAAATGCTGCTGCCCTCAAACTCTATAGTACGAGTATTAATAAAATAATGATGTTGGAAAATAAACAGGATAAGCTTTACGTTCCATAACTTTCCACATAGACACTGGAAATTCATTATTTGGCAGCGTTCTATTTCAGGCTAGTGACTAAAATGACGGAAGAAAATGTTTCCTAGAAGCCATACAACCGACGTCCCGTTGCAACGCTTCCGAATATCATAGAACTTGCGCACATTTTACTGATCGTAAAGTTTATGGGAACGCTCACCCCATCACCTACAAAATACCTATTACAACCTACGTTCTCATAAACGTGCTCTAATTGCGTTACCCATTATTTGTTAGTCACGATTTCATGAAAATAGCTTTTTTCACACGTTCGTTTCAGCCAAATGACGTCCAATGCTGGACAAAGGCCTCCCCCAAGGTTTTTCACATTATGAACGGTCCTGCGCTGCCCGAATCCAGGCTCTTCCCGCGACCTTTACCAGACCGTCACTCACTTTCGTTCGTTTTTTCGCTCTCTTCCTAAGATTTATATTTTCAGCCACAGGATCTCCACTGCTGAATATAATAGGCCAAATCAGTAAGATACGAAATCATTATTCACATTGTTCTTTTTAAATGAAGTAGGTAAATCAAATTTTTCGCTTTATTGAAAGTTAATTGGGTTTTCTGATGGACGCAATTTCGACGCCTTTTGAATTGAAACATAGGTAATTAAGATTCGTTTACAAAATTAATAACTTATTGTAAGCGTAGAAATGGTAACAAGGGATTAAAATCATCAGTGAAATTAATGAAAATTGGCAATAATTTCCGTTAACTAAGCTGTGTAGTCCCATGGGTTAAAATGCTCTGAAACCAGAAATGAGTTAATCAGCAAATTCTCAGCTAAATATGAATCCTTGATTGACTTATGGTCCTATGTCCCCTAGATGGGGCAGAGGGCGTCCACAACAGTCCTCCATCTCGTTCGGTCTTGAGCTTCTCGCTTGATCTCGCTCCAGGTCTTGCCGATCTTCTTCGCCGTCCGACAGTGCGCCGTCAAGTTTGCCTGGGTCGACCACGTTTGCGTTTTCCTTGGGGATTCAAATCCAGAGCCTGCTTAGGGATGTGATCGGGGTCCCTTCGGAGAGTTTGGCCAATCCAGTTCCACTTGCGGCGCTTGATCTGCTGGTCGATCGGAATTTCGTGGCAGCGTTCCAATAGCTCGACGTTGGAGATCTCGGGCCAGTAGGTATATGCCGAGAATTCGGCGAAGGCAGCGGTTGATGAAGACCTGCAGCTGGTGCGAGATAACCTTGGTGACTTTTCCGACCTTTTTTTCACACCCATAGAGCATAATCCTTGATGCTTCAGATGATTTACTTAAATCACTGGAAAGAGAAGTACACCGATCGGTATAACTCGGTGTCAAAGTTATTTGTGAGATATCTTACCAGCTTCCAAGAAAGCTTTCAAGCTTTTGCCCACAGTTTCACAGAAAGATTATTGCGCTCGTGTTCCCCTTTTAAAAGATAAGGTAAAAACTGTCCTATTCAATGGTTTAATTATGAAAAGGGACATACCTAATCGTAACTTAAAGACAAGAGTTACTTTCGCATTTATAATGTTAGTATGGGTTAATTTACAATTTGGAAACAAACGCCGTTTCAGGCTTACTTTAATTGCAAATTACAAGCATTTATCTTGGATGTAGCGGCGCATTAAACATATTATCAGCGGCATTCACTTCGAAGGAAGTGTCCTAAATAACCAAATCGAGGATAAGCATCGCTGATAATCATTTAGCTTCGTTAATCTCCGTTTTGCTTTGATGTTGCATGTAGGCAGTTGAGCAGTGCCTACTTTTACTCAGGTAAAGTTGGGGGCAAAAGCTATGACTTTTGGTATAAAGGTAATCCTCAACCCAGACAAAGTCAGAGAGTGCTGCTACTCTCGAAATGAAAGTAATACGATTTACTTGTTTTATTTGGTAAAACATTTTATTCTAACGTTGCAATTGATCATTCCACTGCAATCATTGAGAGGTGGTGAAATTGTGAATGTCAACTTCAGTCTTGCTTCGCTGTCATTTGTAATTGTAACATTATAACAAAACTTAATATCGAATTACGCGGTGCAGCAAAAACGCAAAGTAAACTGTTGCAACGCATAATTCTCGTTGCGACACCGGGTCGTCGACACTTGACGCGAACAATCAAATTGTTTTGTCACCTTCTTCTGGTGGGTGGAAGGGAGTCAATTGTCCGCACTCCCTTGGAATTACTTTTATAATGTTATCTGGCGCTGTATAACCGCAATTAGAGGATCGGCTTCCTCATTTCTTGACCGAGACTGGTGATTTTCCACTAGCTAATATTTTATCATGGCATCACAACTCTTTTTATTACTTTTGGCGCTCAGTTTTGTGGTCTGCTTGACATCGGCCAATTATATGGCCCATTCCAAAGGATTTAGAGAAGCTAATCTTCCGCTGGCCTTACTCATACAAAGGAAAAGGACCTGCAGCAGTATAAGGCTGACTTATCGTACCTACCATATTTCCTATAAAGTGGCTAGCTAACTCAATGATGAGACTCAAAGAATTTGCTTTTGCTTCTTTGAATGAACTCTAGGAACATGCTTTGTATAATTTGCGTTTAGATTTTTCCGAAGCCTTCCAATTTAAACGTAGAGATGATTGAAAAATTTGCTGTAAAGAAATCATAATAATATTTTCTTTAACCTAGTTAGGATTCAGTCCTTAGAATTGATTAGTTGCATAAAAATTGTGCTGTAATGTTTGTGTAGGCTTGTTAATTAAGTACATTTTTAACTCTCAAATACATACCTACATGTTTTGTAGAGTCATTAGTGTAATGGTATCATATTCAACTCAAATAAGTATAATTTATGTTTTATGGGTATAGATAGAGTCATCCATCGAGTGATATTTTTGTCATTATTATATCTGCTTAACAGCTTATCGAGAGGACACTTTTTGCAGTTGTAACTTATCCCCAAATCTGTTGGCAAGTCATTTTTATAAACAGGTCATTGACCACCCATCATTTACTCCTGTATCCTATCACTGGACACTGGATCTTTTATCCGAGCGGATATGTCACATGTGGACGCCATCATCCCATAAAGGGACGTCACATGGCACCAACTGGTGCATGGAACCAGAATTCGCATGGTCCCCGGCGATTAATTAGTGTTAAGTTACTTCGTTAACGCGCTTTATCTGTTGATAACGATCCATTAGTGGCAATACATAGTTGATGTTTGGACCGACTGATTGTGGCTGTACAAAAAAATATATTTTATGCTATCATTAATATGATATAGAGCAAAAATAGAAAACTTTCCAAATCTTTATGATATGTTATGATATTTCATGGACTACTAGATGGATATGTCAACGTGAAATTATGAACTAGGTCAGTTTATAATATAACGCGTTAGATTGTAAACTAAAAAAAAAAAGGTTAGATTGTAATTTAACTAAGTCAGATACACACGAACTGATTAGCATAGTTCTATTTTAGTAAATTGTCTACAATTTTAAACTTATCAAACTTGTATAAACCAGTTTTATTGAGTCAATGTTACGTTAAACCTAATATTTCACTAATTTCGGTGCCTAGTGCTAGTTAATTTCATTGTAGACTATGTTTCTAGTTCCTTTTCGTTTGAGCAAGTTTGTGTCAGCAGCGGAAACGCTGCGTTATCGTGCGATAACAGTTTTTATGCTAATTGTTCTTACTTTAATTTCCCGTTGCCATTTCAATGCTTTGCTTTTCAAAATACGATTTGTGTGGGCGTTACGTAGCTCGGTAAAAAAAGGAAACTTCAATGCCACTGGCACGCAGAAATAAAAATGAAACTTTTTCTTTTTCATGATGCTGGCACGCAGATATAAGAAATACATAAAAGGTTTTTTCTTCTTCTTGATGGTTCTCGCGTACTGCGTACCTACTTACTTATAGCCAGGACATAAAATGCATTAATAAAGATTTGTTTTTAAATGTGGTGTCTTTTTTTTCAGGTAAGTTCCTGACAGAGTTTTTAATATCGCTGAATGCAGTATTTCAAAGTGTCCAAACTGTGAGTACTTACCTAAAAACTTTATCTCTTAATATAGCTGCACGTGTGATTATGAGTAATTTCCCCAGTTAGGTAGGTACCTATATTTATCTTTACATATTGGTTACATAATCGGAGCGATGAAAGAAAACTTGTGCTACTAAAAGTACATGAATTTAGATAGGATTAAAAATGGACTAACTCCCAGGATTAAATTGACACTGACGTTCTTAATTATTAAAAACTTGATAATAAGTGTTTCATTACAATACAGAAAATAAACAATAGGGATCAAAAGTAGAGCAGCAGGTTTTTGAGCAAAGTTCTCTTTTTACATTGTAAAGAGACGCGCTAGAGTGAGCAACTAAACTTAGAACTTCTCTATAGATTATTGCAAAGGTACACAGTAAGTAAGTTTTTACACGTCGTTTTGATAAATAAATAAATAAACTAGTATCTGTATCTTACTATGAGATGATGGAGAGGTATCTAACTTTTTCTGCATACAACTGTTTGTCATTGTGTCAGTTCGACTAAAATTGATTTGCAAGGATCATTTGTTTGCAATAGTGTATTATATTTAACCTTTTTGTTATTCGTTAAGGTCAATATAAATGTTAACAATCGTGCTAACATCATAAAGTTAAGTCGCTAGTGTTACTAACAAACAAATAGCCGATAGTTGGGCAGTCACGGGCGGAGGACCGGACCACGGTGCGGTCAACGACCTTCTAAATTGCCACAACAGAACTGTTATTATTTTTCCTTTTTCAAATCGCGGACTTATGTAAGCGTGGATTTGATAGAATCTGAGACTAAAAGCTATCTGGGATATCTAACTTCTGTAACAGTTATAAATTAGATACGCTCCTCTTCTAGGAAAGTAAACATTTTAGAACTTAATTCAACATTTTCAAGTTATGCATTTTTTATAACTTCTAAACCTAACGTGAAACAATGTAACGCATTGTTGAACGCATACATGGAATACTAGAAGAAATGTTAGGTTAGTTTCTAGTAATTTATTGTTGTGTGATCAAGGAAAACCCGACCGATTGATATTACCTTCATTACATACAGTGTGTAATAAAGGACATAGTATTAAATTGATATTTTTATATCTTCCTTAACTTAGAGATCATTTTTTATTTTTTTTAATGGCTTTTTACTTTTCTTTTTCATTCTTTTTTGCATTTATTTTATGTAAATGGATGTAAAAAAATACTTCCATGTAGCCACAACCAGGAAGTTATCAAAAAATGCTTTGTATAGCCGGATGGACGGACGTACTTTAGAAGCATACAATAGAAGAAATCGTCAGCTTTACCAATACAACTTAGGGTGTGTAATAACATAGTCATATGTTTTTAAATATCTAGGATTTGCCCGCCCGCGGCATCAAACGTTTGTCTCTATTACTTATTTATTTCCAACCACCAAAAGAACTTTGCAATAAGTAGTAAGTAGTTCGTACGCGTGGATCCCGTTTTACCCCCTTCATCTATCTTGCGCGGTTTAGATTTTTTCATTCAAATGTTTTTTCCTGCTAACTCCCGTTCCCGTGGGAATTTTGCAATATCCTGTTGTAACTAAGCTTTGAGTTTACTAAGGTACCTGCATGCCAAATTTCAAGCGTCTAACTTAAGCAGTTTAGATTTTTCATACAAAAGGATTTTCCCGCTAATTCCCGTGCCCGTGGGAATTCCTAAGTATCCTATAACCTGCCCAGGAGTACGAAGAATAATTGTACCAAGTTTCGTTAAAATCCGTCAAGTAGTTTTTGTTTCTATAAGGAACATACAGACAGACAGACAGACAGACAGACAGACAGACAGACAGACAGACATTTTACTGATTGCATTTTTGGCATCAGTATCGATCACTAATCACCCCCTGATAGTTATTTTGAAAATATATTTCATGTACAGAATTGACCTCTCTACAGATTTATTATAAGTATAGATTTTTACCCGACTGCGCCGGAAGGAGGGTTATGTTTTTAGAAAGTATGATTCTGTCATTGGCAAGAAATAGAAAAAATAGAGTCTAGTTCTTATTTCCAAATGTCATTGTCATAATAAAATAATTGAGACAAGTACAAGAGATGCACTTACTATTCAGTTTTCTTAGTTTAGAATGTAAGCTAGTTTCGTCTAACAGGAAAAACTAACCGAAAACCTCAGTTTTGCAATGCCCGCCCGTCGCGGTTTTTCGTGACTCGTCCGTTGAAATATTTTTGCATTCTTGTCAGTCGCCGAATGCGGGCAATCCATCATCGCGGATGCGGGCAACACCGTTATTGTTATTTTTATCGTTATTCTGCAATTCCCTTGCGTATTTTTTCATTAAATAAATGCTATCAACCGATAACCAATACTTTCACGTTCGGTTTAAACCGCTGAAGTAATCCCTACAATTATTTTTTTTAGTAATTAATATAACGTGCGAGTAAATAATATAGAGCTAAGCAAATCATTTTTTTACTGTTATTTACGATAAGATAAGATGTGATCAATGTTATTCTTCCTAAAACCACGCGTTATGTCATTGACACAATGTTTACGAAAGACGTTTCGGGCGAACCTTGAAGGAGTTACCGGCAAGCAGGGTGAACGAACTTTTTGGCGCAACCTGTCCCGTGTGAAGATAACACGATTAGCGCCACCCACCTAACTGAATGATAAAGTTTTCTTTATAAAAAAAGAATAAAAAAAAGATAGAAAAGTCGAGATTTTATTTGTGTTCTTTTGTTTTTTTTTTCATTTATTTTTCATAATTATTGTGGTTTCGGTTGAAAAAGTTTTACTACAATATAATTTTATTGTTCTGATTGAAATTCGCGGTTAGTTAAATGTTATTAATACGGTTTCTTTACCCACACAACTATAATTTATGCAAACAATAGCGTATTGCCTTATTTTCCTCTCCCCGGCACAACTTAAATGCTTGCGTATTTTATGTTATTATTATCACCAAGGAAAAAAACATACAAATAGTTTTACTACGATTATCGCGTTTTTTTTTTCACGCAGCCAGCGTATCATATTATCATTAAATCAGTCCTTGAAAAACAAGTGTTTTACTTAAACGCGACATTATAGCAATTTTCACTACACCAAGCGCTCATTTTTCACAGCTTGACATTTTCAATTTCATAATGGACCGTGAATTGTGAAATTAAAAAGAAATTTTCACCCGCAATTACTTTTAGAAAACAATGGAAAAATTACGAATTGAACACGTCACGGTGCAGTTAGCTACAGGAGATAGATTGTCGTAAATTCGTAGATAAATACTTTTTGTGATGTTTTGTCTTATACAACGGCTGAGAGCGTTGTAGCGAGTGTGACATATAAGTTAGTTATGTATTTTTCCTTGTCTAAACAAATATTATGTTTGGTAACAAAACTCTATAAATAGCTAGGTACACAAAGGCAAAGGTTACATAACTAACTGGAACTGATTTTTTGTGTGAGAAGTAGAACATATTTCGATAGATATTATGTAGGTACTCGTACATGTTTCTAATAATTTGCTTTAACCGGAGTTTAAGCTTTGTTGAACCAGAGGAAACCGGTATTAATAACCGGGATTGTAGATTAAAAGCTTCCCACCTCAATCCAACCTAACCGTCTTCGGAACATTTCAACACGTTAACTTTGACAGTTGCGAGTTAATGTGAAAGTCTACGCACATACCTCGATAGCAGCGAGTCACGATCATACTCTTGCGCACACAATCCGTGCTAGTAAATCAATCAAGCTGATGCGGTAAAAGCTTCATTGGAGACCGTTAATTTTAACTATAAGTTAAAAAAAACTTCGTAGCACCTACTAAATAGTGATGACTACATGGATTCATTTTATAAAGTTGATTTTTGTAAAATTTTTCGTTTTACAAAAATGACTCCATTTCGCAATGCAATTTTAAATGTCAAGTAAATTATGATTTTTATATTTTTAACGAGGATGCGAAAAATAAATTCAATATTTATATGAATACTCAATGTCTATTCATGTTCTAAGCAGTATTATTAAAACCTATCAAAATCAATTGAAATACTCGTATTTTATAATAGTTAGGCCGATAATTGAGGTATTTTAAACAAACATTTTTTAAAAGTTATTGTCTGTTTTACCAATATTGACTTAATAAATTACGTGTTTCCTGTTAGTTTAAATTGGGATTGTGTACCTACATTCATTTCGTTGGTGTCTTAATTAAGCAGGAAATAATTTCGAAATTATTATTTCGATACCAAATAAATAGAAGTAGAGTTGCCCCCCTCGTTCCTAATTTACCTTGCTAGATAAGAAGATATTTTATGGAAATAGAATAGAGATCATAATAATTCAACTTCTATCCTCATCTTCTTCAGTCCTTAATTTTAATTATTTCAATTAAACATGGAACATTCTCTGTAACTCTATTTCTCTATGGTAACTTGGGTACCAACTACACCTATATTTGAAACACGTTTGTATCAACTCGTGAACTCGTTGGAGTCTACTGACTCCCGAATGTTACCCTCGACTCGAACCTTCCGCTTTTTCATCCAATGCACCCAACGCCAATATCGGTTTTAATCGATATATCGTAGAATTTTAGTAAAAAAAAGTATTAAGAAAAACATTTTTTAGACACGACTGTGTACAGTACAACCTTATTTAATCAAACCATAACAATCTCACATTCTCCCAGTCGCTCAATACTTTGTAGTTTATAGAAAACGACAATACGTGCAACATGCGCGCGCGTCCATTGTTGATTCATAAACGCGACATTATAATTATGAGCTCAATTAAAGTTATCAGTGCCGCCACGCGCTGACGAAACCGAATAGATAAATATTTAGTATTTACTATTACAAACCAGTGGACTGATTATTTGGAATGGGTTCAGGAATAATGTTAACCTATTGAATAGTTGTATAGTTCGCATTAGGTATGCTTGTATGCTATTCTTGATGACACCAAATGATCGGACTTTATTACTGTCACCGTAAAATTGCGAATTCCGTCGGATTATAATCTGACGTAGTTAAATTACAATCTAACCTAACCTAACCCACTGTTAGTTTACAATCTAACGCGTTATATTATAAACTGACAGAGTTCACAATTTCACGTTGACATTACCACATCTACGGACAAAATCTTGGTCAATGGATGCATTTTTAACTGAACATAGTTGGGTATTTTACACTCTACTTTTCTAGCAACAACAATCTAATTCGTGTCATTAGAAATTCGCAGTTTAAAGCCGGTTTATCAATGAAACTGAATTGACAAAGTCAAATGATGGTGAGATCACTGAGGCGGTTATTGAACCAACTAACAAGAGAAAACTTAGTTTTGGTATTCATCATAAAGATATTTATCTTATTTAGATACTAGACTACTAGATAGAACTATATGTAGGAGTTAGCTAGATTTAATCTAGCAAAATATGACGATTTTGGTATTTAAACCGTGCACAAAACTGACACAGTTACATTTGCGAACAAATTGCTCCACCTACTCTTATCGCGGATCTAACGGTAATGTTCTTACACCGCGGATTATACCGAGGTATCAGATTATTGTGGTGATAAATAATATCAAACGGTTTCGCACGAATTACGAAGTGATAAGATGCTAAGTTTGTCTTTACAGGCTGTAAACTTTGTAGTACATGTGCGGCAGTTGAACTGTAAAATCAGACATTTTATGTAACGGCTCGCTGCTACAATCTCGGGATAAATGTTACCGCCAGCTTACGCTCGTAGCTAGCTAAACAAGCTGAATAACTTGTAGGTAAATGTGCGATTGAATTGAAAACGAATCGTCTAAAATGCCTACTTTACTAACTCTATCTAGACAAAATGTTAACCAATGACTGTTATTTCGAACATTTTATTAATTGGCATGTTAACACTTCAGCTGCGACTACAACGGAACTTGTGTTAATACCTCGGCGTCTGTCGGTCTGTCAGTCCTCAGACAGTTGATCGCAGCCATTCATTATTAGAAAGTTTGGATTTTAACCGGCTGGTGGTCGAAGTGGCCCAATCGTTGTAGCATTCCGCTGTGCACACAATCAATTAAACTTTGAGTTGATGTTGATTATGTTTAGATGCGCATTTGATTTGAAACTTGATTAAAAACCGCTAGGCAGCACACATGCGTCTTGTAATGCCTTGTAATGCCAATGTAGTGTTATGTATTTTAGTACCATGACTAACATAAAAGTAACCATTTCAACTGACCTCTGAATTATTTGGAAAGACTCCAGTTTGTAAGCATACACATAAATGATGTTAAACGCGGGTAGACAATAATAATCTGAGGTAGGATAGGTATCGATTGGTTCTACACCGTTGCTATTTACGTAGTTATTTGCGTAACGTTAGCTAGCTAGAACCTCTGAACAGAATACCTATCTAGAGAAGTTTCCAAGAACATAAGTAAATAAGGAACTGCGCACACTTGTCAATTTATTGTTTCGATCAATTTATTAAAAACGTAATCCAAGTAAAAGATTTATGAGTGAAAATCCATTAAACTCCAAATTAAATGTAGCAGAAATCCCATAACAAGTGTAATTACATACCTAAGTGCTCGTTAAGAGATTGTAGCGAGTTTGAGGTCAATGGTACGCGGTTCGATGACCGCCAAAAGTCGGACCCAGCATGCGGGCTATTTATTTGTACACTATACGTTACATGCTAATGCCCTGCGTCATTTCTACAAGAAAATCTATGACACACCGAAAATGGCTTATGTTGACTTTGAATAACTTGCTAATGTGTAGAGCTCTTTATAAATTCTTCAAATTTAACTGGGAATCCCATTGAAAGTAGGATGTGGGTGTTAATAAACGCGTAACTGCATGGCCTAGTAGTTAACATAACGGACTACTGCAGTTGTGTGTTTGAATCTCGCCGGTGACAAATATGAATGAATTTTAGGGTAGCTGCATTTTGTGCACCAAACTTTTTGAACACAAAAAAATGAATTAAAATACAGTATTAGCTGTTATCTAGTCACGTAGGCACCACTAATGCGAGATTTCGAATTTATTTTCACAGAAGAAAAACTACAGTTAGATCGATTCATTCGCGATTGCACTTCTAAAGATCCAATTCATCACGACAAAAATCTGCTTTCTCCCATCAGATACGCGGAATCGGTCATCGCATTGTGTTTGAAGAAAAGCGCTTTGTATAGCCTAGGTACAGACCACCTTGGAACAAACCTTGCTATCTTAAATCAAGCACAGCAAGATCCAAAATTGAATGTCCGATTAAAGGAGAACTGTATCATTGTGCTGCACCGGTATCTAAAACATTGGCCAGACTGAATCGAGATCGTAAACGTCTCTATTTTGATACAAACAAAAGCGTTTAACTTTTGTTGAAGACGTATAGATAGCAGCTTTCATCTCGACACCTTAAAGTATTTGTAACAATGTCTAAACCACAATGTTTAAAGTACACTAGTTTAATGCACACTTTCCCAAGAGTAAAAAGTGTTAGTATGGTAGGGAACCTGAATGGTTATCCTTACTCGTATATTATTTATGGAAACAAACACACACTTTTTAAACACAATATAAATAAATAGATTTTGCATGAGCTGAGCTTAACACATTCATGACATTGAATGCTCTTACCAAACACATTGATCAACATAGTGGTGTAAATAGGATTTATTTCTTGTACAAACGACAGCACCACATCAAGCAAAACACTGTGTTTTTCAACCAAAATGTTAGTCTGATCTGCTGTTGACTGTACACAAAAGTTGTATTGTATTCATTCAATGGTATCTTTAGGTATTGGATTGGATAGGATCGTTGAAATGATAATACTTTTATAAAAAGATGTCATTTTTGTTCCGCTGCCGAGCGCCAGACGTGGGTGCCAGTCACACGCGACGACCGAGGGCTGCCAAACACAAATAACTTATTTTCTTTATTCAATAAGTATTCAATTTGGTAAAATTTATGATTACTTATATTTTTAAAAGTTTCTACTTACTGTAACGCCTCAAACTTCACGAGTAGATATTTATCACTTTATTAAAGACGAATTACTCGTACATTATAGTGCATAATATTTTCGTAACTTTCGTTTATACATCATAAAAAATATCAATTACGCTGTGCAGCTGATATTGATATTATCAGCGACACAAATGATGCATATCTCCCAATTCAGTGAAGTAAGATTACACCATTAAAATTATAAATACTTTTGTTTTAATCAGTATGTAGTGTGCAATACTTATTTATCTATTTAGATTTAGATGTTCCAAATCTCTTGCTGGACAACCCTGCAGCAACGTAGGAAAGCGTATCGGAGTCGAGCGGTGCGTCGAAACCAGAGTTTCCCTGAGGCGCCGTCACGCGCTATCGCCACTAGACCTTACCTTTTTTACGGGAAACTGCTTTAAATACCCTTCGTCGGTCGTCCTATGTCCCTAGTCTCTACTAACGCCCTTGGCCCTTCAAGGGTAAGTAGGGGGAGGTAAGAGAGAGATATTGTGACTTATTGTTACATTTGTTAGTGTATGTTGAAGTGTATTTTCAGGCACAGAACGTCCAATGCTGAATATAGGCCTCCCCCAATGATTTTCAGATTGACCTGTTGGAAGCTGCCCGCATCCTGCCACCTTTCCTATGAGATCCTAATTTGAGTGCAATATGTAATGTAGCTAATGAGGACTATCGTTTTTATACTTAACAGTTGGCACCCCTGGCGATTGACAGGACCTTACTCTAACAGTGGCGCCATCTTGATGAGTGCAAATGCGATAGTCCTCCTACCACTTTAGCGCTCACCAGTTGGTGCCACTGTCTTCGCTACTAGCAAGTGTCAGGACCTTACTCTACAGTGGCGCTAACTGGTAAGCGCTAAAACGATAGCCCTCATTGCGTCTGAAGGAATGCTTTTGCCTTTTGGATATTAATCTATTTTGATAGGAATCAATCTAAATTACCCACTTACAATAACCCCATTCAATAGCATAGTCGTGGTTTTCCACCTACTTATTTAATATAGATATAGGAGAGATAGATAAACGATATAATTTATTGGATTTTCTAAAAGATTATCTATCTCCGTACCATAGCGAGCCACCATTATATCTGATCATCTAGTTAGGAATTATGCTATTTCATTGACTAACTAGGAAGTTAATGTTTTGCCATTTTCTCCGTCGTTCAGATGCCGTATAAAGGAACTTTATTACGTTTAATCTAGGAACAGTCTGTCTGTATACACTGGACACTCCTTAGCCGTCGGTAGATGCGTTCAATTCATGTTAGTTATTGATAGACTAACTATGTGCTTTGAGAAATGGACCGTATATTCAAGGGATGGATAGGAATAAACGTCAGCTATAACAAAAGCATAACAAAAGTCGACTGCTGAACGCCACAGCCAAGTTTTGAATTGCTTTGCTTGGATCTGCTGCTTTCTGCAAGTTTCATTGTGGCTTCTACGTCATCTAAACTTCCATTCAATTAAAAAGTAGTTTAACTAAATAACGTAACCCTCCTTCTGGCGTAGTTGGGTAAAAAACTGGACTTCCCCGATATATAACTGAGGGAACGCAATATTGACGTCACGCGCTCACCTCTATCTTATCGCGCACGGGCAGTATCCACCGACCATATTACATTTTGTAAGTCACTGTAGAAAATCTATATAATTGTAAATAAATCAATTATGATCGCTGCACGCTCACTCTAACACACATACCTATGCACGTTATCAGAAACATTCAGAAACGCTGTTGCCATGGCCATTTTAGATGGTGAATTTAAAAATTATCGCTGCTGTACTAACTTTAAGTATAATTATAATTGTTTAACCGATACACGAATTCCATGTTAATTATTTCATTCAACTGTTCTCATGTGTAAAAAAATATTGGCATTCAGAAAAATTATGTACACAACAGCTAATTACGATTTCTCGTTTTAACAGAACAAAATCGTTTTCTGATCACATTAATTAATACATTCCCATTATTAGATAAACAATGCTATGATTATCTTCGGCTTGGCTGAATAATCGATTTAAGTTTTTAGTGCTGTCACAAACAGATGAGAACTATAGAAAAGTCGTATAGGGAAAATCTATTTGAGTTTTCCTAAGGTCATAGATTTTTTCACATTAAAAATAAGCAAAGATGAAATATCTTGAATAAAGTGTTATGTACTCGTATGTACACAAAGATAGGATCCTGAAACCTATAAATTCTTTTTTTTTATAAATACCCTTTTCAGGGTGTCACTTAAAGTTTAAACGACGCTCTATTAGTTTAGTTACGAAGGTAGAATAGATTTCAGGCCTCTGATTTGATTTTCAGCGAAGCTTTAAAATACGATCCTTTTAATAGAAACAAAGTTTTTAATTAGACCAAGTCACATTGTCTCATTAAATCAAAATCGCCATAAAAAGATCGTTCCGATGGAAAACCGATATAATCACGGCACGAGAACGATATTGAAACGGTATTTCCCACGGGTGGCGATCTGTCTTATCACCATCATCATCTGCTCACTCGCGCGACACATCCGCGTTTCGCGTGCGGATCGCTGAAACGCCAATAATAATAGATAACAAACAATATAAATATTGTGGCGTGTGATCATTGCACAAAGTCGAAACGAAAGCGAGGAAAATAATGTTACCTAATTATTATTCGCCGATGCATACAAACGATTTAGTTTTAGTTAATTGTCTTGTTTACGTAGCTGGAACTTCAGGGTATTTTTCCTTTGCTCTTATCTTTTTGTATTCCTCAGACGTCAAAATAAATGTTTTTTCTTTCTAATCAATCATAGACAAACTAAACCCATGAATCTTATGCCAACTTTAGTAAAACTGCAACTTTTAAACCCAGAGAAGTTTATAGATAGAAATTTGAGTTTTGTTAACCAATTAGGTATTTATGTAACTACACAATAACTTACTTAAGCACATTCATTCCTCAAAGTCATCTAACAAAAACATTTAAGTATGTGCCTTACTATGATTACAATTACAATTCAATCACAGTGCGTAAACTGTCGTAGAGTTAACCTCACGACCCGTGATTACGGGCTTACCGTGAATTCCCGCTGGGACTTCTGACTTCGCAAACACTTCGCCGAATACCGTGATAACAACCTGTTGACGTCTGTCTTATTTATAGACGCGAAAAAATAATAATATGAGAACGAGAACTTAAAAACTATTTCATCTATACTTATAATAAATCTGTAGAGAGGTTAATTCTGTACATGAAATATATTTTCAAAATAACTATCAGGGGGTGATTAGTGATCGATACTGATGCCAAAAATGCAATCAGTAAAATTTTTGTCTGTCTGTCTGTCTGTCTGTATGTATGTTCCTTAAAGAAACAAAAACTACTCGACGGATTTTAACGAAACTTGGTACAATTATTCTTCATACTCCTGGGCAGGTTATATGATACTTAGGAATTCCCACGGGAACGGGCATTAGCGGGAAAATCCTTTTGTATGAAAAATCTAAACCGCTTTAGTTAGACACTTGAAATTTGGCAATCAGGTACCTTAGTAAACTTAAAGCTTAGTTATAACAGGATATTGCAAAATTCCTACGGGAACGGGAATTATCGAGAACAAACATTTGTATGAAAAAATCTAAGCCACGTAAGATAGACGCTTGAAATTTGGCATGCAGGTACCTTAGTAAATTTAAAGCTTAGTTACAACAGAATATAGCAAAATTCTCACGGGAACGGGAGTTAGCGGGAAAAAACATTTGTATGAAAAAATCTAAACCGCGTAAGTTACACGCTTAAAATTTGGCATGCAGGTACCTTAGTGAACTGGAATTAGCGGGAAATTCCTTTTGTATGACTGACTCACTGACATACCCACGCACAGCCTAAACGGCTAAACGTAGGCACTTGAAATTTATAAGGGACGTAGCTTAGGTACCGTAGAGGTGCACTAAGAAAGGAATTCCCGAAATTCCCACAGGAACAGGAATTACCGGGAAAATCCTTTTGTATGAAAAATCTAAACCGCTTAAGTTAGACGCTTGAAATTTGGCATGCAGGTTCCTTAGTAAACTTAAAGCTTAGTTACAACAGGATATTGCGAAATTCCAACGGGAACGGGAGTTAGCGGGAAAAAACATTTGTATGAAAAAATCTAAACCGCGTAAGATAGATGAAGGGGGTAAAACGGAATCCACGCGTACGAAGTCGCGGGCGGCCGCTAGTATCTAATATTTTTAAATACCTACCCACCTTTTTACTCTTTTTGAATAAATTTAAATTTCAAATACCAACCTCTCCCCTTTTTTTTTATTAAAATGCTGAAGCGAAAAAATAATTTCACACATCCATTTGCCGTTCAACTGAACTGATTGCTGATTTTTCATAGATCGGTGATGAAAAATAGCTGCTCGTCACGTCTGTCTTAATATTTATGGTTTACACGAGACTTAAAAACCAATGAATGGCATAAATATAAACGTGAGTGATAGTCGGCCGTTTGGTGTAGTGGTTCAGAACGGACTACTATGCCGAGAGGTCCCGGGTTCGATTCCCGGCCGGGCAGAAATTGAAATGATGAATTTTAATTTCTGTGACGGGTCTGGGTGTTACTATGTATAATATGGTATGTATTTAAAAAAAAAAGTATATAAGTAGTGTATCCGTCAAGCTAGCACCCATAACACAAGCATTAAGTTGCTTACTTTGGGGCTAGCTGGCGCTGTGTGAAATTGTCCAAAGATTTATTTATTTATTTATTTATTTATTATAGACAACGTGTAAAAGTTGAAATCATCTCTAGATTTCAACTTTTACATGTTGACAAACCTGAAGTAAAATGTATCTATATTACCTAATATTATAAGTATCCTTTCCGTCTAGCGCATCATTAAATCGACCATGATGACTCAACATTCATCATAATTTGTTTTCAATTTCATTTCACTTACGTAGCGCACATAAGACAATACAACGCGCAGCTGTTTTGTTATCATAGGAATGTTTTTTCAAGCAACAGCTACTTTTCCTCAATTCGAACCGCCTGATTCTGAGAAACAATGTCAGAATCAATAACTAGCATGCTTTTTTCCCTTTAGAATTTAAAAAACCCTATTCCTTAATAGGTTAAAAATCCTGTTGGTTGATTCCAGGAATCTTTTCAATCATGGTTCCGAATTCTTCTCTGACTCACTGCAAAAGTTCAAAATGAGAGAGTATCAAAAATAAATCTAGGAACTTTTGACTCAAAATTATAACAACTAACTCCGAACAATGCATGTGCTACTTGTACTATGGATAAACATATGTAAATATTACATGTAAACATGGTTGTTTGTACTCATCACATACGAGTATACATGGCCATTGACTTCAGTCAGCGCTAACCAGTATTGATTTTGGACTCTTGTCGAAGATTAGTTTATGAATTTTGAGCGTTAGAAACAGATTTGTTTTCACTGATTACAATTATGATTTTCACTCGTGTTGGCAGATTGCAAATCTAGTGTTACTCGTAATAAAGATTATGAAATAAATAATTGATCTTGAATCGTTCTCTATCTAATAAACTTTTTAACAACGTGATTCTTGGATTAATGACATTGAGAAATCGATCCCCAAAAATGTAGAGTTTGTAATAAGGCAATATTTCCTCTTCTCCTTTTTACTGCTGCAATTCTATGACTAATTTTGAAGCATTGGAGTTACTCTACTTGATCATTTTGTAAAAATAAGTAAGTAAATAATAAATGTAGACATACCTATTGTAACTTTTAGCATGTTATTCAAAACAAACTCATTGTAATTAGTGGCCATGTATCTGTTAGGCTGCTTTATCATTGAATACATAATATTTGAATCGTAAATATGTATAGACTTTCCAGGTTAATTAATAACAAACGAGTTACACGTCAGTCAACGTAACTCTGATGGAGTCAGCTAGGCTTAATTACAACGAATTGTTTGTAAAATCTTCAAATGTGTACCATTACCAGCAATACCAGCTCGAATGCTTTAAAGAACGAAGATATAAGGGGACTACTCCCACCTCTCGTTCCTATCGCTGCAACTCCTGTGGAGCCAGCATCTATAGCTTGACCGCCAATAAAAACCCAACAGGTGAAGAACGAAGATAATCGACAAGGCATAGCATAGCAAATCGCTAGCTTATCTTCTTCGTAGATCTCTACGACAGACTTAATGACCCTCCCATAGGTATTTTACTCCAAACACCCAACCAAAGCACGGAATTATATTTCTTTTCAAACTTGAAACCGAGCATAAAGTTTTGTCGCACTTGGGAACTGAATCCAGAACCTCAAGAATCGAAGTAGTCTCACTTTCAAAAAATGTCATTAGATGAGGATATAGCATCGTTTAGTTTATGCTGACACTAATTAATGTGTGTGTGAGATGCTAAATAAATAAATTATTTATTAGTTATTTTATAATGATTGATTGATTTCTCGCATCATGCGCGCGACACTGCCGAGTTCCAGCGATCATGATGTGTATCGTGAGACAATATTTAGAAAGCTCTTGCGCAAGCACGACAGCGTTTGATTGCGTGCAGGACACAGTTGTATGAATTATTGAGGGAGCACACGTGTTTGGCAACATGTCCATTTATTTCGATTGACTAATGCAATAGTGCAATAATGCAATAGAATTCGCATTACCCTATTTTTCATGTTTTTGTCTTTTAGAAAGGCCAAATCGAACCGTTCATACCATCTACCATTTCCTAAGACGGGAAACTGAAAACTAATAACTTGAAATAACAATCAAAAGAGAAAAACATTCTTAATTGAAACTAATTAAAACCAATCGAAATTACTCAATTACAAAAGCGTGCCAAGGAGGCGAATGCTCTTGGATTTTCTACCTGAAATTGCTTAAAATTTTTTTGTGTGTACATGTTCGTATAACATGAGATAAGATTGCCTTCGGAACATTTAGAAAGATGTATTCATTTCGAAAGTGCCAATCACAATATTATCAAAAGAGATATCAAATCTCTCGCTTAGAACTGTACGCACGTTTCCGAACTCCAAAACAATGCAGTCACTAATTAAAAGTATAATTACAACAGTGATTTACTATTATGTTGGTGCGAGAACAATCGAGACAAAGATGGTCCATTTGCAATAACTACCGATGCGAATGGATGCCAAAACAGTCGGTTTACCGTTTGGTCTTCACTTGGAAATAATGAATTCCGTAACACATTTAATACTGTTAGTTACTAGTACCACTCTAGTACTAATCGCATATAGTCCTGTCTAGACTTAAAGAGAAGCCTTATACAGCTGTAGATCTCAGTATTTAAGAAATAAACATAATATGTAATATAGTACGTAGTTTTTTTTACATGTGGCCTGACTCCCCCGGATTATTATGCTAGTGTATTTAGTTTTTTGGAAAAATCTTCGCACAATATTCTATCGATCTCAACGAAAAATTACTAACGTGTATTAAAATGTGCTCAGGCATGCAGATATTGACAAAATAATTGTACTGTTGCAGAATTGCCTGACCCCGTATAGTTGTTACGAAATCACATTGATTGCGATTTGTAAACATAGAACGACACATCAAATCTTGATGCTTCTTTATTCTGTAGTCCATCGTTTCTGAAACCTTTTATGGAGCTACTAGTGTAAATCTAGATTAGCTCTACTGCAGGTTTTACAGTCTATAGATTACAGTTTAGATAGAGTATGGAGATTAGAAGGCGTTTTTTGGAATTTGCATGACCTCATATCGAATTCTAATGTTTCAAACATACGTCTTAAGGAGTTTCTTAGGACTCAAAAAGCACAGTTTGAGAACCGGTGCTATCCGCTCAAGTGATCACAAATATAATAGCTTTTATCGATAGTCATCATCTGTTTGCGAAACTTGTAACAAAGCGGATCGATCGCAGCGTTATAAACTGTTTGTCTGTGCGCCGGCGCAATTAAACATGTTACTAGTTGCATCACGAACAGGGTTGCCAAATTATCGCGATATAAAAACGTTACACTATCGATATGTCAAAATGATCATGAATTTTAATAGTCACTGATTCAACAATTTAAACTTTTACTCCCCTAAGTAACTATTAAACTTTTATTCCTAAGAACTAAAAAAATAGAAACGGGTAAGTTAGTAAATTAATTCTGATTGTCTGTAAAGTAATATCATTTCTTGCTTCGGAGAGCACGTTGGGCCCTTCGGGCCGAGTAAGTCATATCAGGGCGCCTATGGGTCATAAAGGCTCACATCAGGTTAACGACCCACTTGTACATTCCCCACGTCTGAAGAAAGAGATAATTATCACTTCAGATTTATGGTTTTTATTCTATACAAGAACCTGTGACCAGCTCTATCCTGAAAATGTCAAACTGACAACCTTAACCGCGTAGAAAGTGATACGGTGACGCAATTGGTAACGAATTGCCATATTACACACAACTGTCGCACGCTCTGGGCCGCAGAAATCGTGCGTCCCTGTTCAGGGAATTTGTTATGTATGCTGTTTTCACGCAATATGCGTATTTATTCCACATCCAATCGCAACTGCGTAATGACTATATTAAAGACTGGCCATTGCCCGCCACCGCGATTCTCTTTAACTGAATAAGAAATTATAGGATTGTCGGGAGACTGTTGCACGAGTTCGGAGAAATTTCATTATTGTCAGAACGAAAAATAGCCCTGAAAATCCGGGGAAAATGAAAGTTAAAATTGAATAGCAGTAAATAAATATCATATTCGTTCTACAGAATTTTCCGAATCAGTTATTAGAATCTTGAAAAGATGACGCCTTTTCCTTTGTTTTGTTTATTGTTAATAAATTGTAACAAACCAGAAAGAACAAAAATATTTATAGTAACTCAATAGCTTGGCAAAGATTTGGTACCAATCCAAATGCCTTGTACAATATTGTACCTCTTCATTAATATTCGATAGATCCTTAGAAATGCCAATTTCGTAATCTGTCACCACGAGCGTGCGGTGCATATAGGCATTGAGCCAGTACCTGGCAGATGCTGTTATAACTATGCTATTTTACTTTAATATCGTTGGTTTTCAATTTGTATTCCCTCTATGCCTGCCACGCATTCCAATAAAACGTCTGAAAGTTGGGTAACCAATAAGCGTAACGAATTTCTTCATCATTGCTCTTAAACTTGCCATTACATTACATTGTAAAGTTCCCGTGTTGTCATCGGTTAAACTTAACCGCGTTGTCAAACCATCAGCACTTTCACTGCGATCCAGTTGAGTAAATCTATTGTCCTTTTGGTTATACCGCCTCACTTTCACACGCCCACTCACTCACCCAATCTGATTGATCAATGAGTGACTAACAGACAATTTACATTTTAATAAACACAAATGGGACAGCTAAGTGTTTTAGACCTAAACTCCGATTCGCAAATAACCGGCGAAATCGGTTAACTCGATGAATGGCTATTTTTATCTTTTGTCTATTGCTTAATAAAATGTCGTTTATGGGATCGTATTGGTACGACGAGTTTGTACCGTTATTTATGTATAACCATGGGAAAGCTTCGCAATTATGGCAATTAAAAAATCAATCAACTTTTACACGACCGTACCTCAAAGCTGCTTTATGTACTTGTATTGACGTAGTTGGCGCTAATATCTAAATGTATATTACTTGTGGACTTAAAAACAAAGTGGATTTCTATCCCTGAGCTTAACTATCTAAAACCTACAAACAGGTATTATAATTCAATCAATAAAGTAGATCATTAGATGTAGCATTGGACGCGAATGCATTGAAATAAGAAGTCTAATGCCCGTTTTCACCATCAATCCCTAATTTTTAAGTGATGAATCCTATGGTAACACATAACAGGCATTTTGTTTTCATAGGGGTTACTTAAAAATTAGGGATTGATGGTGAAAACGGGCATAAATAGATTAGTCTTAGTGTTAAAGTAAAAGTAGCGATTGCGGACGAAGTCGCGGGCATAGCTAGTTTATTGATAAATCCGTAAGCACGTGCGCACGCGCCCCAAACTGGATCTCGGATCATTTCGACATGGCGTGTAAGTTCATGAATATGCATAATGATCTCCATACTAACGATCCAAATTAAAAGTTTCTAACTAATGTATTAATTACTGTACGATGTTACTTCTCGTAAAATCTTTTCGATAGAAGATTAGTACATATTAAAGAATGCAGTTCAAAACTTTTATTTCAATATTTAGATCACGGTACAGAATCTTTGACTGATATTGAGTCGAGATTTTTTAATTTTTGGTTGACATTTGCCCCTATTATAACTACATAAGAGACTGCAGAATATGTACTGTCGTCTGTAATGTATAAATTTTCTCTACGAACTCGTAGTCAATATCTTATGCACAGGAGTTGACCTCCGCGGGACTAGTGCAGCACTTCTGACGTCATTCCGCCATTTATAGAGTCCATTCGAGCATTTAAATTATACGGTCGTTTAAAATACCGGGAGAAAGCAAGTTTTTAATTATTCACAAAATAAAGAAAAGTATACAAGATTTATTGAGATTGTGTGTAAGAAAGATGATAGGTTTTTCCCAGCCAACGGAATTCGAACCCGCTACCGCTACGGGAATTGTATTCCGTTAAGGGCACCACTAAGCCAGGCGGAATTTTGACTTTTCAGCAAAACTTCATCACACCTCTTTTTAATTAAGTTTAATCAATAAAATCCTAAAAATGTTTGCCATATCAATTAAAAAGTACAAGCATTAGCAATTTTCTCATCTACTCTTCACGCACAAGATTTGATTGCGAAACCGTGATGGCAGCAACCTCCAAATCCAATTAATATTTTCTCCAAACGAATATTTACTCGATAAATTGATTACCTAGGTATTGTGTTAACCTAGATCCGTTACGAAAGCGTTAATACCTAATCATTTACGACAGCTAGACTGCTGACCTAAAGCCAGTCCAGTTTTTGGCTAACTTATTGCTTTTTGGTATGGCGCAGTATGTCACTTGTTATTTTGTGTAATTTTTTTAACAAATCATAACCAAACCCAGAAGTTTGAACCCCACCTAATAAAACGTTTTCATGTAAAACGTTGCCAAGAAGAGACTATATGGCTCGCATTCTTATGTAGAGCCAAACTTTTAACTTTTCCTGAAAATAAGTAGAAAATAGGAATTAACTAGTCTACCCCGTACGAAATGTCTAAATACTCGTACTTATTGCTTATTCTTTTAATTACTCATACTAGTACATAAGCAAGGTAATAATGTAGAGTCCAATATAACGAGCATTTTTACACTATTTTTTCAGGAAATGCAACGTCAAAAACGGCAAAAACCCTCAGTAACAACAGGACAGTGTACAATCTCTTCCTCGTTTCATTATGGTAATGATTTTTTGTTTGTTTATAAAATATGACTCATATAAATCATTTTGTTTCAGGTAAGCATGACTCTACCAGAAACCGCACCGAATTTAAGTAAGTTTTTTACAGTGTATTTCCCTGTCTGTACTATGCTCAAATTAAGTTTGGTGTAACGTATTTTCCTTATTATTAACATATGAAACGTACTTACTTTTTGTAACATTGAAAATGTGAGAATTGTATAAAACAATCGCGATTATAAAAGCAACAGAATATATAAAGATATTGCTGATGGTGTAAATTAGAGAATAGAATAATTATTCAAATGAGACTTCGATCTAAGATCAACAACACAAAGAGCAAAGACACCTAAAAGCAACAAGTTTCATCAAGCCTCCGAGATTCCCGTTAGCAACGCCAATCGATGGCTTCAAGGCATCACGACCCGCCTAAAGTTGTCCTAGATTTTTTCCTATAAGTACTTTTTTATTGTTGCCTAATGTTAAGCGATATTGAGCCTTAACACGATATCTTTCAGGTCAATCACATTCTTTCCCCGTCAATGTTTCGTCACGGCAAATTTTTACTCGTTAGTTTTTGTCTTTGGCTAAATAAAAAACAATCTTTAATAAATATTAAGTTGCGGTCAGTCACATAAAATAAACATTCTTGATTTAATGCATTGGACGATCCATGTTTTTGACATTGAATAATTTTCACAATATTTTTTACGACGGTTCTTGACCAAATGCAATTTCGGCGAATTCCTATTGCCAGTTGCCAATGCTTTAATTATGTTAAATTATTCGAATAAAAAACCCAAGTGAAAGCTATTTTGTTGTTCCACCAAAAATGTTTTAATACAAACCCCGGTTATGTTCAACGCTTGCCTACCAAAAACGCTAAAATCCCCCACCTCAATTTAACCCAGCTTATCCGGACGCCATTTTCAATTTAATCATTTATCGGTTAAAAACAGAAAATTGTGTTTTCATTTGTGGGACCTTCTACCGGCAGCTTTCTTCAAACCTTGGACTAAGTGACTAACCAAAGCGGCCAGCCCAAAAGCTTATCAAAGCTTTACAGAGTGCACGCCGCACGGCCGTGATGAAGTCCCATGAAAAAGGAATAAAATATGTTTTGTCACGGTTAGAAACGAAAAAAAAAATTTTTTTTATGAGTTAAGTTTGCGTTAGTTACTTATAAAAAATTCTATTCATTGATAAATATGTGCACGGGACGTAATTAAAAAAAAAATAAGTACAAAAATAAGAAATTAAAAAAGCCCCTTTACGGACTGTATTGGCTGCTTTCTTCTGGCATTGGAGCCTTGAGTAAGACAAATGATGGATTGTTTTCGTTGGGCGTCCTTCGGCGGCAGCTGACTTAAAGCCCAGGGATGTCTATTTTTACGCGTGTAATGTGTACTTACTTCTTTATGAAACCTTTCATGAGAGTTAGCCCAACTTTTTTTCCACGTAACCAAATGGTTTCCCATTTGCTTCAACTTTCATTCTGTGTCAAGTTCCCTTCGCCATTGACGGAGACCTTCAAAGTTATCTAAATACACTTTGAAAGTCGCCATAAACAAAGGAAAAAGCTTGAACCTTAAACAATACTTTTCTATAAAGTACCTACCTAAGGCTTTTTAAGGTCAAGTAATTTTGTTACTTTTTGTATGGTTTCTTAAATGAGTAATTAACTTTCAAGTGAAGTTTTAAATCATTTTGCGTCATGGTTTTGTTTGTTATAGTAGCGGACACGTTATATGATTAATTGGAAACCAATTAAGTTTAATTTATCATCAAGTGTCAGCCCTGAAAACCTGCTAGAGAAAAGACCTTGGATGTGCACGTGAATTGCATTTAATAGGTGCACGATGACAAGTCATCTGATGGGTTTCGCGTCCCGTTGGGATACCATAAAGAAACGAGACAGGCTATATCTTTAATACCTTTTAACAGAAAGAGACAGGCAATAGGCGTGTCACGGTAACCGAGCTAGGCTTGTCATAGCATAAAAATTCATTGCGATAATATCAGTGTAGCGAAATGTGACTTTAAATTAATTTAAAGGAGCCTTTCGAGACGGCATTGAAGTTTATTGCAATTTATTGATCTGAAGAAGAAGTTTACCAATCGAAAAAGTGTCTTTCGTTCGGAATTTATGTAACTTTATTGTAATTTGACTGGTATTGGGTTTATTGCAACGATATTTTCCCGGCCAGACGGGAATTCTCTCGTTCGACTTAAAGTTGCAGCAGTTTACTTTCAATTTTATTGAATAGTTGGTAGGCAGTAATCTGCAACTTTGTTGTAACCATTACAGTTAACCGATAAGATAAACGATAAGTTGGTCGACATAATAATGATAAACTTAAACATTTTTTGAGACAGCTTAAAGTCAGGTTAAGTGACATTAAGCAACCTTGCCTGAAATCGCTTGCAATCATACCCACATTTGTAGGTTCTTACAACCTGTTTGAGTGTAAAAGTGATCGAAGACTATTTAGGTATATTTAAGTTTTGCCAAACCATTAATTTATTCATCATACCTACTTTGATTGGTATTTCGACGTCCTTTATTAAAAGTTGACTTAAAAGTTTCATGTTATGCCATAGCCTTATTATGAAAAGTCGCAAAATAATTTTAACTGCTAAGTGCAAAATTAGACAAAAGTCACAATAGTATCCAATTTTAGACATTTTTAATTGTTTTATCTTACTGATCCAGTAGCTTTACTTAGTTTATAGTACCAGATATGACAGCAGGAACTAATTTATTAACATTCAATATAGTAAATTGTCGGTCGATTTGTCCGCGATGGCAGCGTATTGTGCTGTAACGAGCGCCGATTAAGATCTCCGCGACAAGCATACTAATCGCCGACTAATTAGACTACTGAACCCCATTCAGGTGTCAGACACACGTTAGGGCATCGATGGCGTCGACGACCGGAGCTGGGAGACGTCACCAGTTTGAATTCCAATTAGGATTTTAAACTATCTAGTGCGCTTCGTCATCACCACGACGACACCGTGAAAAAATTAGACCCTTTTAATGTTAACATCTTACATAGTGTACTCCGGCAGGCTAAACCTTTCAATGACCTCGTTACGCGTACCTACACAGGAATTAATTAATTAATTAATTTATTTTATTAATTAATTAATTATTGTACTGGTAACACAGATAGGTCACACTTGTAATTTTCAAGATTAATCATAATTTATAATTGAGTGCCCATCTTATAAATATAGTAGATTTTGAAGACTATTCTTGATGCCTATAATTAGTGAATCATCAAGCAACGATGTCTTAAAACCTGTTAATGGAATTTAGACTAATTATAGGTACGTTAAAATTCCTTGCAAGCCTTCATCATAAAATGTTTCACGTGGAGTTATTTTTAGAATATTATCTGAAAAGTATTAAAATATGTTATAGATGAACCAACGCTAAGTACCTACCTATACAATCTCTAGCTGAGTTCTTTGTAATCAAAAGTTTCTAATAGGCTACCAGGGTTATCAACTCGTGATTGGTGGACTGGTAAAATAAATATTTTTCGTGGAAACTTATTTTATAATTGCTTTCTTTCGGTGTCACAGACACAACAACAATGTCGTCCGGATTCCAGACTGGCATCTAACCTTATTGTGCATTCCCTGAGCATCTCCCTTTCTAAGTCCAGAAACATCGTAATATTAGGCGCTGCGGAATGCGGCTTTCCCACGGCCTCTTTGGGCGGCATTATCACGTACTGCGCACGAGTGTGAAAATATGCCAATCTTGGCTAGGGCTGTCGAACAGAGACATCTATCGGCATTGAGGTGTCACGAATGTTCCTAATGGTTCCTAACCACTAATAAATAAATAAATAAATAAATAAATTCTTTATTTTCACCACAACATTACATGTTCACTATATTGCATTACATAATGAAGTTGAGAGTTGTTAAGTTGAAAATAGGGTAAGTAAACACATAATATTGGAGAGGAGGGGATTAATAAAAGTAAAACACCATTCTAATAAAATATTGACACTCACTTAAACTCGAATTTCTTCAACGCGCATTATTTTTGTTATTTTAATTATTTTTTTTCATTAGTGGATAAACTGATTATGATTAAGTTTTAAGCTATTAATTTCCCTTATTAATAATGAAATTCAACTAATACCAATATTCATCAACTAAGGTCAATTGGCAAAAATATTATCGTTTACAAAGCCCCAACATGTCACTCTATCTATGTCTAAAATAGGCTTTTAAAAGTGCTACACTGTTGTCACAACCCTACTCACCGTACATTCACCGCCTAATTGTTGCCGAACTCATCGCGGTGTAATCCAAACTTTATTCCCTTTGATATAAAGCACACACTAAATCGATTGATAAGCACCTATGTGTCGAGTGTGACACGAATAACAAACTTAAATAGGATTATCACCGTTCGTGCGTTACCCAAAAGGCAAATAACGGTAATCGTATGTGTATCTATGGGGATTTCCCTTATTAGTGAATGACGATCAACATAATCTTATCAAATTAATTATTAGTAAAATTGCAGTCATTGTCGGAAATACCCAGCAAAAGGGTGATTGGTTCTTTATTAATAGACTGGAAATTACAGCTGGAACAATCTAGAATTCAAACAATAAGGTATTTTGCTGGCAGTCGACCCGTCTAAAGTTGTTTAGTATGGAAGAGGGATTTTACATTAAAGTTCTTTCTTATTTCAGTTAAAATGATGACTTTTGCGAAGTTACGTATAATATATTTTTAAAGCGCGATTTTCTGTGCGTCATACTAATCACAAATACTTAAGGGGATAAGTAATACCCAAATGATTAGGAAAAGATATAAAAAGATAAATTGAATAGAATAGTCATTCGGACTCTTACATAAAGTCTATCATAATAAAGAATGATAACAGATACCTAGTGCCTTTATATCACGTTATCAGCGAGTGCGATACGGAATGCAACTGGCGCAATGTCACCAAGGAAACTGGGCCACTGGTACTACGCACCTACTACATTGCTATGCTAGACTATGTCATAGATATGGCACATTACAAAATCTACTAATGTGTTGTTAACGTTTCTAATAATACAGTTTTATAAATCAACATCTAACATTAACTATGACGAAAGTTAAAAAAAAAATATTACCTGAAATTTTTTACGATTATTAACTAGTGCGTAATTTTGAAATATGTAGTTGTATTGTATTAAAAAAATGTGTACAGTGTAGGTAATCAAATCGTATTTTTTAATAATTTAATAACAAAAACTTAATAAAACTTAAAATTAAAAAAATAATAGAATATATTTCGAAAACACACCTACTTATTTCAAAATAAAACTGACCATCTAACTAACATGAGTTGCGAGCTTGCGAGGCAACTTAATTCCGTCCGTAGTGAACGGTGTGTGTCTAAAAAATATTAATTTATGATACGTTTGTATTGCGCGTTCTGACATTTCCAAGAATGTACGATTTTCCAAGGCACAGTAACTTGCGCTATCTATCATATAAACCGGCTGATAGCGGCCTAAATGTTAATTGAGCAATTACATTCCCGCAGCATGCGTTTACCGCGTACGACACTTTGTACGAATCAATTGACGGCAGGGCTGGCCACACTGTCTGCCTACACACGCTAAACATGGTAACGTAGTAACCCAGCAAAATCCGGTGGATATGCTCCTAGACATGGTAACTTGGAAAAAAAATATTGCGTCAACTCAGTAACTCGTCACTCACAGCTCCTGGCGCGAGTTTAAAATGGGATTGACAGAAAAAAGAAAAAATCCTGCCAAACGGCGTGTTTTTTAAGAACTCAAAACTTGTTTTTTATTAAAAGTCCACTACTACAGTGCTGAGTAGTTAAATAATGAAGAAACATTATAGTAAAAGTACAGTTAATAGTAACCCTGTGAGGATTGCCAATTGTAAAAAATAATTACCAACTTATTTCGCTCTGCTAGAGTGACAATGTGCAAACCGTTAATTTATAAGAGGAAATACTTAATTTGACAGCCCTCGTTACAATGTTGTGGCACGCCAGTGTGTTACTCTGATTTAACCAGCAAGTAGGTGGTTACATGAATACATTAACTGCATGCACTGGCAGCAAAAGGTAGAGCTAAAAACTTTTCATAACTACTTTTTATCAGACAATACTGCATTATGCGCAACTCCCTACACGTGGAAGGGTTTGTGCGGTTTGTATTGTAACAGAAAGGGTGCTTTTGTAGTTGCAATGATCTTTGATATTCATATAAAAATAATGCTCATGGGTGGTATGCGCTTATAACTTCAGAAATAGCTGAACCGATTTGAACGGATTTTATTTAAATTTTGCGAAAACTGAATTGATTCAACTTTATATTTACAGACCAAATCTCTTGGTTCCGCTAGTTTACAAACAAAAATAATGTGTTAAACTAGAATGTTTAAATATGAGCAACTAAGAAAATATTTACGATCTATATTTTTCTATCGCACACATAAATCTAAATATCTTATCTTTATTGCTCATCGATTTAGCATTTATTTTCTTAATACGACAATAGTATTTTTAATGGTTATAAATCCAATTTTTCTAACGATTTGGACGTGTTACGTAAAAAAAATATACGAATTTCAAACTAGAGTTTTACAAAAACTAGGACAAGTACCTATATCCGTGAGTTAACTTCGTTTGTGTTGGACAATAGGATGACCATTTTTGCCGATGTAGAGATAACCCGCATCAAGCGGGAATTCGAGATGTTATCTAAAAACGAAATTAATGTGAAATACACGATAACAATGGACGGTCCCTAAATAAATCGATTCTTGGGATTTTTGTTATTTCTGAAATCATTCGCCAAAAGTTTATGGCAAATAACGGACTTTTTATACCCAATTTTATATGTGAAATTTCCTATAAAATCGCCTGTAAAGTTTTATTTTGTTCTCTAAAGTTTTGAAATTAAAACACATTTTTAACGATGTCCTATGACACCATATTATTATGTTACCATGGTTCAGATGTTCAGATGGGATTCTTGAAAATGTCCTAATAATCACTCGAAGGTATTAGGTACTCTGTTCGCATATTACATTTAAGTATCTACCTACTCTTGAGGTGAGACAATACGGTTACGGTTGAAGAACCCTGTACCCTGTCCCCATTAGGCTTTACTATGAATCTTGGAAAACCCCGTAAATCCATAGCATTAGCATAGCGATAACAATCTTATGAGCGACTACATGGAATGCTGTAGCCCATACCGTTGTCTGCCAGCACGTGACCAGCCTGCAATGCATGCTCCACTCGGTTACCGAACTGCAAGGTACAGTTGCGTAAGAAATGCCGGTTAACTGTGTCAATGTACGAGTGCATTTTCCGATTACTCAAAGTGAAAATAATTACTCAGTTTTAAAAATAAAATTGCTGATCAAAAGTTGAATTTGTTTGCGTCATTTGAAACGTGCGCTCTGAATTTGGATGCATTTTTGTAATACATAATTTCATTACTCAGCCAATTATTAAAGGATAGCCGGTAAACCACAAGTTTAATTGTGTTGAAGAGAAACTCCGTTAGAAGTAGTACTGAATATACAATTACTTAATACGATTGCTGAGCGATAATAAAATAATAGGAATGGTTTGAATTCAAATAAGGTGTAGGTACCGGGTAGTTGCCTGCCTGCGGTTGGATTTGCATATTAATGTTTTTAATATTGTTAATTCCCAGAAGAGTTCTATTCCGGAATACTAAATCGATTCTCTTAAACAGTTAGTAGCATTGAGTACCTATGTAATTACAGTAATTTAATTCAATACAGTATTTGCAGCGATAACGATGACGTAAATACCACCTAAATAATAAATGGTATCTAATTTACAATTTTGTAGAATATTCTGCAATTTTATCGACAAAGGTTTGCGCTTTACACTAAAGATAATAATAAATAATGATTTATAGTTTTTATACAGCATAGTGAACCATTATTACTTTAGGCGCCGTTTAACATTTAATAATCTTACTTCTAATAGCTTCAAAGGTGCAGCTGCTATAACTTAACAAAGTGTTTCGTTTTCTGAACAATAATAGTCAGGTACTTTACCTTTTAAGTAAACAAACTTGTAAGAAAACAGACAAATAACAATTGATGCATACTAAACCATGTTTGCTAAGTCAATACGAATCTTGATGTAATTGTAACAAAATGTTGAGATGAGTTTCCGTTGATAAGGGGATTTCCTTCCTGCGCGATGGCATAAGCGTCTTATCACGGCCGTTATCAGTTCTACACAATTATGTTGTTCAAATTATGCCGTTTGTTGATTACGCGGTGTAAGGTAAGCTTATCTCTCTAGCCGACATGTTAAAAACAATGATATTGACTTTAAAATTGTATTTGAGTCACATGACATACTCGTAAGTCGATAGCATTAGATTCGAAACATTGAATCCAAACAGTAAACTAATAAAACTTTCATAAATATAAAAGAGTACGGACCAAGAGTCTGTAGGTAGACAGAAGTTTAATAAAGAAAAAGCATTGAATCATAATGATTTAGTTCAAAGTAATCAAACCTAGGAGACCTAAATGTAGAGTCGAACTCTCCTGGGTATTGCTTCGATCCTAAAAATAAACCCTAAATAAAATTCTGACCTTATTTAGACATCACAAAGTAATAAACTAACAAGTAGACCTGCCATTTGTCATGTCATAGATTATCCTATTCTAATTGGATCCATACATACAATTAGGTTTCAAATCTGTCTAATTACACTACATACGACAAATCTTGCTACACGGACTTCAACGATCACGACGGAGACCCTTCGATCTAAGAGTTTAGTATGGTGTTCTGGCTCAAGATTTTCTGGTCGTGTGGTGGGTGGTATGTAGTATGTAACGAAGAATAATGTCATTAGTGTGGAAGCCGATTACGGCATCAATAATTGGGTGAGCAACAACGGAATCTTGCGTAACGCGATCCGCGTAGCGAACCTTTGCTAGGAATGCCTTGGTTATGATATTGTTTACTTAATACCTTCGCAAAAAATAACTTTAAACTAATTTATGTAAGCATCGAAAACAATCATCAAGATAATGAGTCATAAATTAAATTCTATTATCACCAAAATGCCTTTAGATTAAGCTATTGGGTTTGATAAAAATCGTGATCTATTCGATGCGTCACCTTTTATTATAAAACAGTAGGATGTTAGTTATAAAACTTTATCTACTTAAGAATGAATTTACTTACTTTATCTAGTCTAGATAGAGGTTTTCAATGAAAAAATAAAACTTGATATTTAATGGCACTTTAAGGCGGTTATCACACTGCGCCGCGCTCCGCGGCGGAGCGCGTGTTTTTCATATAAAAAATCACGCGCGCGGACGCGTTGTCAGTGTGAAGTGCCGCGCGTGTTTTCTATACAAACTGAGGTACTTGCATACAATGAAAAAATCTGTCGCCCCGGAGCGCGGCGCAGTGTGATAACCGCCTAAAAGCGGTTCCCAATAATAAAAGGTTTGTAGGAGTTCTCAAATAACGAGAATGACTTACTGCGCCACCCCCGTGATTACCCCGGTGGTTGGTTACAAATAGCTTCGAATTGGTATAAATAGAAGCAGTTCCAACTTTTTCCGTTACGTTAGCAGCGCTATCTGGTGGGCGCAGGCGGCGGTAGACGTGCGGAAAATTGAGAAAAATTGAAACAGATAGGGTTGTACTGTCCTATTTAATCGGACCGGGGGCTTAAACAGTTTACGCCTACGTTTCTAAGGCCCGTACTCTGAAAGGACGTCACAACTAGAATTTACTTTAAGAATACATTTTTAAAGCTGGATACAATATTGGATGACTTGCTAGAATATTAAAATTTCATACATTCACCGAGTTTCACAGTGCCTATTTATAAATTGTAATATTACTACGTCACTTTCTGCGTAGGTAATAATAAATTTCTGATGTTTTCGTAAATTCAGTAATAAGTTCCTTGCATTAAATGTCTTTGTATTTGTTTTTAAGCTTGGGAAATGCAGTCACTTTTGTTAACTTATTTCTTTAACACAAGTAAAAACAGAATAATTTAAATATTCAGAAAGAGATTTAAGAATGGCAGCCACGATAGTAAAATAAGATTGAACTTTCACAACAAATTAGTGTAAAATTGGTTTTAACTCTTCCATTTTCTCAAGTTACTTTCTTATTGCAGCCCTGAGATGCGTAGGACAGACGCGGGGGCGTGTCGTGTCGTTTGCCCGTGACGTCACGGGCCCACAAACTGCCAACTAGTTATGATAAAAACCTTTTTATGTAGCGCCCATGTAGGCGAATCTGTGACGTAATGTACTGCGAGAGTGAACATTTTTATCAGGCACATCAGGAACATTTGCGAGTGTAAATGTACCGTGGCCTATTTCAAGCCTCTGTGAGTGAAGTGACGTCATGGAGATAGGACTGAGCACAAATTCAGATGGGAAAATCGTTTTTATACTGTGACTCTATGTAATCTAGATTGGTGACGTAAACGAGTAGGCAGCGCGTATGATTGTTTTATTAGATACAGTTTTAAGTGATATGCTGTGGCTTATACTAGCACTAAAGTGTGTATGACGTCATTATTCCAAGCTGAGATCATCTCAACGACAAGTTGTTTATGAAAGTTAATGTACTTTTCTATGTAGAGCTTTCCCTGGTAACATGTCTTAACACTTCTCAAAACCCTTGTTCTTTTCAGTTTAGGTACTGATTAGGAAATTGACATCAAGTGTAATTTTGTTTCAACATCATCACGTCATTTGGTCTTCTTTGCAGGAATACCACCCTGTCCAATTTTCCAGATGTAATTGGAAGATTTAGCCTAGTTACTACACTTCCCACGCTGGCCAGATTTTGTTTGTAAGAGATTGGATATATTTTTTTACAAATGTAAGCACGTGCGAATCGGACCCCAACAACCTGTTGGTTGTCATTTCGGGTGCGAGCGGAAAGTAACTGATTATGGTACATCCATCTAAAATCTATCTTAGGTAGCTGTAATATGAACTACTTTTGAATGAATGACTAGAGCTTATTACAAGTATACCAGCTCTCAATTTTCGGCAATTTTCACATAGGTAATTTTGTTTTTCTTTGGGTCTCTAAACTATCTCACCAATTCACATCTAATCGGTTCAGTATCTTAACAAAATAGATGGACAGACAGTAACTTCCGCATTTATAATAGGACCTTCTATGTAGTTAGATTCATTCAATTTTCAAATATAGGCCACGACGCCCTGCCGATCCCAAAAAGTGGGCGTTGAGTCATTCGCTTGACTTGATAATGATAAGCGCTGACGGCGACTATCATCGCCCTATGACGTGTGCCATCTAGACGGAATTTATAGCGTGACGTCATTGCTCCTACGCACCACCCAGGCTAAACGACAGAACCTTTGCATTGTAATAACAACCATTGATAAAAGCCAACTGGAAATTAGGTACATAGAAAATTTTTAGGATGGCAGTTTAACTTCTTTTTGAAAGTCTTGATTTTAGTGCTGGTGATAAAATTAACATGATTCGTATCTAAAAGCCTTTTATACAGCTTTCTCAAAAATAACTCCAAGCATTTATTAATTGTGTAAATATTATGTATTATTCAGCTTGATCGAAGATGGTAAAGGTCATGTAAATACACAGTCACGCAACGATCCAAGGTTTCATTCAATACGTGCAATTAAACACAATCATTTGACCACACAACGGAAATAATGGAACTCTTATTCAGCAAAAAGTTGCATTCTAGCATTAATATTAGCAAATTATCCTTCAAGCCAAAGATTTTCTAGCCTTGAGTATTCTGTTCTAAATAAACATGAACAAAAGTGAAGATTGTGTCCCATATATTTCTCAGTAGGCGTTAATAACATGGCGTTAAAGCCTCCACAAAGGCCGCCCAGGCGCCGCCCAGTCCTGCGATAAACCGCCCTAGCACTCTATACATTTCGGCTTTACTTAAACCTGAAGAAATCCCTTCAGTGGAAAATCAGCAATGGGTTTTACCCTGATGGATGTATCCAATCTTCGCCAGAGACTTGTATAGTAATGAAATTTGTGAGGCAGTTAAAGCAATTATCCTTTTCTATTGTCTAGACAAGCCAGACACTGCTTACTATCAACTACAGTTTATATAAGTTTAATCTATCGTTACAAACGGGCATGTATCTTCGATTTTTTTTAATAATATGTTGTTAGGTTCCTTTAGAGAAGTTTACACCCAAGTTTGCAACACTGAAAACCCTGTGTTACTTCCATGACGGTCGAAAAACTGGGAAATTTTGGTTCTTTTTTCACTTATGCATTATTTGTTAATGATGTGTATCACATTAAAATCTTACACACGGCTTGCCTAGTTCAATATACGTAGGTACTTTCAGTTCCCGCTTGAATTATTTCAGAGAAATGTAGGGCATGTCCTTTATAAATACATATTGCCTTTGACAACTTTGTTGCTTCCAATCAATATTCTCGAAGAATTCCTTTTGAATCTATAAGAAGGACCACAACAACGTCAACAACATTCTAACGGGCTGTGGTCCTAAAATGGCTGACTACTACTTTTAGAAATTACATTAACTTTGATGTCGAACTAGAAACAATAACCGTTGTTTATTGTTACATTAAAGTTCAGTACTAACAGGTTACATTTAATCTGTACATAAATAGTTCACAATTAAAAATAAACCTTTTACAGTATCATAAATATGCTACATAGTTCAGTATCTTACAATGTTCCAAAGGTTATTTTATGACAGTTATGATCAGAGATTGCTCGTGGAATTATGACCTTTGCCCAGTAGTAGAACAATAAGTTTCAGTAAAAACAGAATTTTACGAGACGCACAATGGTCAAGATATCAAGTATTTAACTATAGGACTGTTTCACAAAAACTATCGAAATGCTAAAGGCGTTTGTAGATGTGATTAATTCAGACGTAATTGGCTAAGACCATCAAGTCACAACAGTTATTGTTCTGAGAAGTTCACATGCAGCTCCATTACTGTGACCTATTTCGCAGCAACTAGTTGCTTCGCGACTGGAACTCGCAGAAACGTAGCTCCAGCGCCGCTACATTCGCAAAAACGTTGGCAGATTGATAACGATAAATTTTAATATATTGAAAGTTACATGTCTGTCTGTCTGCACATCTGATTATGTGCTACGTCACCCTTAAACCACCTCAGATAAGCTTTGGAAATACGATAACTGGATGAAGAGAGCTGTACCTGCTATTTACTAAAGACAAATATTAAGTACTGCATGGTCTGCATCACATACATTATAATTTACTGTTTGATTAAAATTTAATTTAGTACCTAACTGTACTTTGGTCAACAAATTCGTTTTATTTAACAGTCAACCTATGTCTGTTCAACCATAGTGTATCTTCTTAGAAAGAAAACAGATTATACCGTGAAACTTATTCGTGCTGGTCTCAAAGTAAAAAACGAGCATGACGCCCGACTCAATCATGACGCTCTACATTTGCAATTTCAATGGTTGCACCAGATGTTGGAATGCCTAATAGCTTGTACAACGATTGTTATGAACCCAATCCCTGTCTGTTTAACCAATTCATAAAAGATCTTTTCAATAAGCTTTACTTAAGGTATTAACCTCTGAAGTGGCTTAAACATGAGGGCTTTGTCTGTCTCATTCCACGCTCGCGTGTTTTGTTTCCATTGTCATCAACCGTCTGCCTTGTAATAACAAAGCAATCTTCGACACTTCGGGATTGCGACATCCCTCATTCAGTTGAGGCCGCAATTAAAACCGCCGAAAGGTTAAATCTTAGTTTATGCTGGTCTAGACGGCCTTACGCAATCCGCATGCTTCGTGAGAGCACGCCTGTCAATCGCATCAGCGATATTCCCATTAACCTACTATTCGAATCACCTTTTCCCGTGTTGCGATGTTTGAAAAATGTTGTAATGGGGTAGTTGACACCATCAATCAATTGACATAATTGTTATGAGTGAGCTGTAAAACGCAATTCTCCCATAGATAACTGCATGACAAAGGGAACTTACGACACCACCAGTTCGCAAAAAAAATATTGGTATCAAAACTACTAAGTCGGTTTTCAGGGGTAATTCAGTTTTTAAAGAACTTATGTCTTGTAATGATTGGTTAATGTTGTCAACTACCCAATTGTGAGACTCGAACTCGATTGTGGAAGCTATCGACGTATCGTGATCAAATCGAAATATGCAGTGGCACTCGATCGAAATAATGGCTGATACGAGAACGGTACCGAGGCAGCCGGATGCGAATCCACTGCGCGGTGAAAGTAGATCTTACAAAAAATGCTCCCATTCCTGCGCCGGTTGATATTTCATGAGACGTTCACTTGGGCCGGTGTCGGGTGGAGTCACGCCTCGGCAACTAAACCCTAACCAGAAATACATAAAAACATGTTGAAAAACGATGATAAAAATGGCCAATCTCACGCAAAGAAATGACGCATTTAAAGATTAACACTTTCCCCGAATTAATTATTAATTCATAAACTTGAATAACATAAGAAAACAAACTACTATTGCGAAATTTAATGTAGGTATAGTATGGTTTTGAATTTTAAATATCATACGCAACTATGTATGTAAAATTGTAAAGTACAAAATAAAGCCCGAAATACTAAATGGGTTCTTCAAATAATATTGTTGACTTCAAAGGCTGTAACATTACCCCATCAAACATTATCCTTATCCTTTTTGCGGCTTTTCAGGTCAATATATCGTTTGTCACTGAAAAGAAGTATCTTCGTAGCTTCACATTACATAAAAATTGTAAAGAGCGATTTTAATCATTGATCATTTTGTTTTAAATTCCGTTATCCTTTCGTTATTTTCGTTTTTCGTTTATTATCAGCGAAAGTAAAAAATCTAGAGTTAACCCAAACTAATATTAGGCGCACTTTTATTGATTAAGTTAATAGAACTTTATTACAGGGGACAGTTGCCAAGCGCTACTATACTGCCCCAATAGTCGCTTATCCCATTATTATCTCTGAATAAAGCCTACTAAAAGTTCAATCTAAATTCATAAGGGAAAATAAAATTACTTAGCAATGTCTGATTTGTATCCAACATTGTATTATTGGTTTAAAACTATTGTCGCAACTGTCGATAAGCAGTAAAGTCAGCAAAGTTCATAACAACACGAACAAATAAAGACAAATCAATCTTAATTGCATCTTTACATGAGAACAAACACAGTAATAAAGTATAGCCGCTAATCGATGACTTTAGTTTTAAACTTGTTTTTGCGGGCTCTTCGCGTCCCTCTCTAACTTCCGAATAACAGTTAAGTCGAAGCGGGATGGGTGTGTTGAATGTCAATTGTTTCCAAGGTAGTTTCTAGCTCTCACAAGAACTCGACAATGAATGAGAGGATGATAAATTGTTTTGATAAGGCCCGAGGTATCACAGTAGAAGGGAATGCAGAAGGGTTGTTTATTGGTTAGAATCTCACGATGCATTGCGTTGTGATTTCGACGCATTTTACCTCACGACTCGAGCACCACATCCTTCCATGTTTAGAAAAAAAAATTGTGAATTCTTTATAAATATCTGACTAGGTATGTATGGCCTGAACAATGATGAACATGAGTGTTCATGATCGTTCAGGCCATTTATTCTACATTATAAAAACACGGCCCTCTCCAATTTAACACAGTTAAATCCAGGATATCAGACGGTTTGGGAAGACTACGTTTAACATTGTCGTAAAAGCTGTGAAAATCAACAAGAGAATATCATAAATTGTTCATTATGGTGTCCAGTAATTTAAAGGTATATAAAGCCTTACAATAAGCGATGCTGCCTCATGTTAGCGATCTCATTGTCATTAATAAGTATTAAGATACTAAGATGCGATCAGTTTAGGACTAAGGTCCTAAACTGATCGCATCCGATACAAGTCAATGCGCCCGATCTTCTTCCATCTTCTTCTTCTTCCACTACCAGCAATCTTCAAAAAATACCGAAGTTACTCTCTCCTGTCTCTATTACAAAGATATCGTCATAACGGTAACTAGCACTCTTTGTAACAGCCGAGAGAACCTTAAGCGATGAATTAATTCTCATAAAGATAGATCTTGGAGTCGGTGTGCAGAAGAAATGAACTTTTTGTGATATTCTTCGTTTTTATTTCATAGAATGAAGTAAGTCGTGGGATGATAGTCAGATAATGGCATTACGTAATAAAATCCGGGATAATTGCCAGTCAACTTTGTATCACACTGAAAAAATATAGAATAATATAGATTAAAAAAATATTTTCTTAATAAAAAGAGTAAAAAATCAAAATTATTTTTATTTTCAGACAAATTGAAAATGAGAGGATAATCAATGGACACTCAAAAGTATTCATCAAGTTTACTATTATTTTATGTAACGACGGCATCGCCTATTTAATTTTACGAGTCTACTTAATGATTGTGCGAATAAGATTTAGCATAGTAGGCTTAAGATACTGTAGAGATTCATGGGTACTAAAACCAACACCATTCAATGTAATTTATTGCAACTGTAAAAGTCGTTTCATCAAATCAAAAGGTCGTTTTGTAAAACAGCTCTACCTAAAATTGATATTCTTTGATAAAATATTGACAAAATAATTACAGGTCTCGATAACTTTGTTTGTTATTAATCGCTGACCTCACAAATCCAATTTATCTTGGCAGGTTTAATGAACCCTCGAATGATGAACCGAAAGTTCAGTCCGTAGAGAATCGAAATTTCCACAGAAATAACGTGATATTTTATTTACCAACATGAGAAGACCAATTACATATCGACAATGAGGGACTAATAGAAACGAACTCGTATACAATCACAGAATAATCATCTCATACAAAATATATGTAATATGTAGGAGTAGGTATATTACATACATTACTTACATCCAGAAAAAGGCCATTTCTCAAATTCTTATTATTTGAGATTGTGTTTTACGCCTAAATCAATTTGACTACGTGACTTTAATCTCAAATATATTTTGTATAAACATAACCCTCCTTCTGGCGCAGTCGGGTAAAAACAATATAACTACATAATAGTACACATAACAGTATAGGTACATTTAAAAAGAATCAAATCAAGCTTCACTGTTAATAAACTGCACAATTTATAGCGCACAAATATGTAAATCTTTCACCTATATGTCTTCAGCGCTGTCGAAGCGGTCGACCTTTCAAAGTCTTGCCCCAGAAAACTAGTTTCGTCGACAAAAAAATCGATTTGATCGTAAATCGTGCAATATGGCCCATAAGAGTTATGCAACGGATAGAATGCTCGTGGACCGGTCGCTATGCAAATGCACCGTTGTGCGTACGCATGTGTGTGGTGGACTCGAAGCGCTGGTAGGGCCCAAAAGATAAGGAGACATGTAAAGTGCCCCATAAGGGCTACCTTTTCTTTTTTTTTATTATTTTCTATTGACGTTCATAAGTGCCACTTGTGGTCTAAACTGAATAAATATTTTTTGATTTTGATTTTGATTTTGACCCGATAGATGCCGGGCCGCATTGTCTGGATGTAGACTTTGAGGGTGTACAGAATAACGATATTAGTGGGCAGATCAATGCGCAAAGTAATGCAATAAGTTGCTCTCGCAATGAGGTTCGGACGATATAGAGTATCGAGTCACAGAATATGTAATCGGTGAACTCAGGGCATCTTAAGTCATTGTAAAATTAGCTAAACACTTTACGGTGTTTTGAGCGTATTTCAGAATTCAAGCCTTTATTTACGAGTACTAAATTGATGATTATAACTCTCGGGTTCAAAAATTACTTCTATTATTCTGAAAACAGAATCAAATTCGAAAATAAACTTCAAAAGAAACTCCATTGTCATTGAATATTGTTCCATACAGTAAAAAGTTCCAATATCGCCTGTCAACTAAGTTTGGAAACGATCACGAAACCTTGTGAAGTCTAATATAGGTCAGTAGTAATGACCACTGTAACTTGACCTTTTAAAAAAAACGCGTACAGGGTCCCGTAAATTTATTAAACGTATCTTATGATTTTTAGCTGTTTGTGTACTAATTTTGATAGCATCGACAACTAAAGCTGTTTACCAAAAATTACTTGTGTGTGACAGACAAGCAATTTAAAAACAGACACGTAGGTACGAGCGAACTTAAAGTTCCCGTATTTACTCGTAAAACTCTTACGGAACCCTAAAAATCAGCTTCAGTCAAAAATAGGCATCTTCTTACTTAAGATGAGTGTGAGTGTTATCTTTGCTAATTTTAAAATGTCACCTGCTCTGTGTCAAAGGCAGTGGCTCAACTGGCTGGTTTTACAACTAGGAGTTTTGTTAATCGTATACCGTTTTAAATTTGACATTTACACAGGTTTTCTGTATTTTAACCAGACGAAATCAGGTTTTTTTCTGTATTAGGACTTCTATCTGCCTGTCTTTTCTTAAATCTAGGCCGCTACTCAGGAAAACAATTTCTACAAATTATAAAAAACGTTATATACAGCGTGGTCGACGACTATTCATTCATTTATCAATTCTATGTACAGAGCTGATCTACGAGTATTTAATTATTTTTTTTATATAAAATTATTTACGAATAAAAGGCGAGATTGAAAGACTTGGTGGCGCCGTGTTGAATTGCCTCAATAGAGTCAATCATACGAGACTGAAACCCCATTAATGTCCTTTTAAGGAATGTTAAGATATTCCACGGTTGTTATTGACCATAAAGTACCGATACAAACATTTTGTTCTATTATTATACCACTTACTTCAAGATCTTCAAGTTTAAAAGGTCTACATCGGGGGATGTTCACTTTCGAGAAATACAATTACGATACCCAACGGGAAACCAATACGCCGCCACATATCCAAATATAGCTTTTTTTAAGATATCGAGCAATTAAGGTAGAACCGACAGTATGTTGATTGTACTTTTGTAAAGTTACAAAAGGGAAAATGATTTACTGACCGAAATTTGGGCGCAAACAACCCCGAAAATCACGTTTTGCAAACTTAACCAAGCATACAAACTCGTCTCTACATCTAACGTTCAACGTGACCATGTTGGTATTGGCAGTAGGAAAGTTATGATTACGAATAAAATTCACATGGCCATACACGCGGTGGATTCGCCACACCGAAACTTTACTATGAATGTGTATGTAGTGTAAGTACAGTCGACAGCACATTAGATTATTTAGTGTTATCGAAAAACCGCATCTATTAACACTTGCATAAAATCCCACTGTGCTCAACTTAACTACCGTACTTTGCCTTCTAGTTATGATTCGCCGTAAATGCGTAAAGGTCACTCATGATACTAAAACTTCTATTTTTCGAACCTCTAATCTCTAATGCAAACTACATAACTGCGTATAGCTAAAGACATTTGCAGAACCCGTTATCACAACCTTTCCAATGAATAATGGCTGTTTGATCGGGTTCAATCAATAGAAATCGAGTGTTGTTGAGTTGGCATAATTAAAACGCTGTGTATCTGACTCAAATGTCATGGCTGTGCTGGATAAAGGCAAATTCACAGTGAGGCGTGTCCAGTTGAAAGAACCGGCTAGGCACAAGCATTCTTATTAACTTCACATTGATGCCGTAAGAGACAACTAAGGGAATATGCGTGCGAAAATTAGGCCCCATACCCGTCTGGCCAGAGTAGAGAGTGTAGGCAGGAGGTAAGTCCTTCCTTTTACCTCTTAACACTGCAGTACACGCGCCCCTTTTTTTACACGAATACACGCGCGGCCTACTCTGGTAAGCCAATTTAAAATCACTGTAAATCAGTTTGTAAGCAATTTATGAATATAATTATTATGTAAATGATAAAAGTGTTTATTATAGTTATTTTGTTAACAAAGTTTCTTTATATAACTATTTGGGATCAAACATTGTAAACTGATTTAAAAGTTGTAAATTTTTTGGACCAAAATTGCACTCTGAGAGCAATGTTAACAAAAAAAAAATTGACTGAAAAAATATGATTAGTTTTTTATCTGTCATAGTATTTATGACTTTCTACTGCCTGGTACACGGTGTAAATCTGTTTGTTGCAAGTCTTTCATAATTTTTTTGTCGAGTGATTTCGGGCTTTTGAGTAGACCCGCAGTTTTGACGGCCAATTTTAGAAAAGTGCGCAGACTCTAGCGACCCAAGTTTTACTGGCTTACTGACAAATTTAGTAAACGAGGCTTTCCTGGAATGCCAGCTCTCTGGCGCAAGTTTTCAAAAAGTTATAGCGTAAAATGTTACCCTGGTCTACTATAGTAGTCCGCGCGTGTACTCTAGTGTTAAGAGAAGTAGAGTCATCGGTCCCAGTTAGGGTGGCCAGGTGTCCGGCTTTAGACATTTTTGGCTTTTTAGGGTCTTGTTCGGCCAAATGTTGTCCGGCCTGTCCGGCTTTTGTGAGGCTTTTTATGTGGCTGCTGTGCCAGGTGAAAGTCGAGCCACAGAGTAATTTCAAGCGCATGCATCAGGATATTGGGGAACCGATGTGACTCGTGAGATATGACACTAATTGCTTGTCCGGCTTTTGTGGTTTTGGACCTGGCAACCCTAGTCCCGGTCATCTCCCTGCAGTGTAGCCCTGCAGTATGTAAATGATGGTGATGATTCCTAATAAGGCCTACGCCATGTTGCGTTAAAGCCCCGTCGTTTTGTGGCTACACCTTACGGATTTCGCGAGGCGTGGGCAAGTCTACCTAATCTAAAACGCAGATAAGTTGCTGGATTAATCAGATCAAATCCGCATAATATTGTAGTTACGCATATGAGTCTAATTGGTAGTTTATTGGACTGGTTGCATAAATAACACGACTTCGCGTGTTTTCTTAAACATTCGCTTGCAAATCTTGTAGGTAAGTACTTGCTCTACATTGCATTCTTTGCATTTTTACTTATGTACTATCGTCGGCACATTATATTATATATTATTGTTGTAAAATAGCACCTATTAGAACTATACAGGGTGTTAGGTAAATGGGTATATGAGCCGACACTAACCCATGTTAACATGGTCATATAAATGGTATGGTGAAGTCAGAAAATTGATATCTTCATTTTAATTATTTTAATTTTCATACAAATCGGATTTTATAATTTTTTTTTTGTATGAAAATTAAAAAAAATAAAATGATGAAATCAAATTTCTGACTTCACCATACCATTTATATGACCATGTTAACATGGGCTAGTGTCGGCTCATATACCCACTTACCTAACACCCTGTATAAGACAGAACATAGTATAAGTATGCAACTACAGTTCGATTTTCTAAAAACTTTATTATTTTGTTATTTTTGTCTGACATGACATCTTACATTTTACTTGAGTGTTAATCAGTTTATAAGTAAAAAAAATAGATTGCACTTGCATTTATGCACATAAACTTATTTCCCGTTGTATCGTTAATGATGAATGTGTAATGATGAATGTGTAATGATGCAAAAATCCGTTAACTTCATCATTTTTATACATAATTAGCAACAACGAATAGAACGTACCTAATTTATTATGAAGACCAACAGGTATTTTAGTGATTGGTTATTGGTTGCTACAAACGACGAACTTAGACAAAACCACGTCGGCGGTGAGTGAGGAGCCTTATTTTAATCAGAATCGGAAAATTACTCGATTTTCTGTTTTTAATCGAAATAAATTCGAGTGAGACTTCCTTTCCTTGACGAACAAATGAAAATGAGTTCTTGTTTGGCGAAAGTAAACGTTATGGACGGAACACGCCGCTACCTTTATGCAAGACTTAAAATAACTCAATTTATTAGTGTTTCACTAATGATTCTTAATGATAAATAAAGTAATCCGACTAGTACTAGTGTTCCGTTTATATTTATTCTTGCACCAGCACCAACTTAATTATCCTGTCAATTAAAAAAATAAGTTTTCTAAATTGGTTATGCTTTGAATGTAGATATTGTATAGATACGTGTTAAGTAAGTAAGTACCAACATAGTTATAAATAAAATATTTTTATGCAGTACAAGGTAGGTACTTAATTGACCGCAATCGCATCTGAATATTCCGGACAAAATAATGCTCTTCGATAGCCACCAGTTACGGTATAAAAAATAATAATAATTCGTAACTTTCAGTACGTCAATTGGCGCGTCCGACGCATCATATTTATTCTTATGATGGTTGTAACAACTGAGGTCACAACTAAATTATTCAATCAGACTGACTTAACGTTCCCGTCGAAGCATGAAATCGTATATAGAAATTTCCAGGCAATAAGACCACCAAAGTAGGAACAGCTTCCACTATTCATATCCCTAGGGACATAGTTAATTAGGTTTATTTTAGTCGACCTTTAGCAAAATTGCCATACCACTCTAAGGCCCGTATCATGAAACAGTACCCAACTACACTTAGAAAAGAGTTAAGAGCGTTTACGCGAAGCGCGGCGTTTCAAGGGGCATCATTGGAAATGATTCGCGCGCGGCGTTTTTTAATAGTTTTCAAATGTTTATAGCAAAACAATAACAATGAATTAAATATCGTTTCAAAGTAAATATTTGAAAGAAGATGTTGTTTTATTATATTAAGCTATTTTTATGTTGAATAAAGGAAGAATATTGGTGAAAAAATCACTTTGATTTTTGGGTATTTCACGTTCTTTTAATTTGTGATTTCTTATTGTAAAATGCTTAAACCTAAAAATTTTCTCAGATAACTATTTGCCCAAGGATCTATGCTATAGGATATAAATGTTTGTTAAATCGTTTTCACAGTATTTTTATAAAAATTTCATCTTGTAAACTGACGCTAAAGTGGAAATTTACAAAACCTGTGTGGACTTATCTTGATAGAATTCTTAAATACTAAACTAATCGCAATATTTTCTCAATTAACTATTTAGACGACGAAATTGCCTAACTATTTATGCCTATAACATATTTGTAGTATTACTGGTTAATGATTGTAACGAGTTGAAAAAGTACTGTTTTTGCGCCAAACGGCGTAAACGCTCTTAAGTAAACTTATTGAAATTCTCAAATCTATGCTTAAGTTTCAATCGAGCTGTTTGAGCATAGTTTTAGTTATAGATTTGGAATCAAATAATAGGCAGACGCGATAGTTACGTCACTGAGTGTAATTGGCTTGCTCATGCATACTTCACCGTCGAGTAACTACGAAAACAAACGGTAATGATCGGGCTATAAACATCAACCCGGCTTCTCGAGTGGAAATTTAATTATGCTTGCCGCGACGTGTGGTACCCTTCTGACTGTAATAGAACATAAGGCATTAATCAACGAATGAAATGACATTGGTTAAGTCTGCTGGCTGTGTGATAGATCTACCATTCTACCAGAGGGCTCTGTTTTTACAACAAACGACAACTGAGATTAACAAGAAATGCGAAAATTGGGGCGGAATCCCAGAAGTTAAAGTGAATTGAGATGAACATTTTGTAGGTACGAACTCAGATTTATGCATTTTCTCCTCAACTCGCATATTTTTTATATTATGTGAAATGCGTAAATATGCTGGTTGACGGTCTAAGACACACCACACGAACAGTAACTAGCTGGATCCTGGCAGTTATTATTATTCATAAATAAGTATTACTGTAGTTATGAGAATGTGGAAAATAACGTTCCCTAGATTATTATCGTAGGGCGTGGCTAGTATATTTTATGTAGGAATAATTTTGCATGTGACGAATGACTGGTTATTATAACTCCTGATACTTAATACGTATAATAAAATTGTACCGTACGTGTGTATAATTTCCTTTTTATTTTAAAACATTATTATTCACTGTTTAATATCAGTTTATTTTCCAAGTATAGGTACACAACAACCAGACGTTTTACTGGATTTGCGACTAGAAATAAAAATAAGCCATCGATTACTTAGGTTAATTTCGAAATACGAGTATAATTAGATCTAACTATTTTTATTAGTTAATTCAATAGAGACCACTTCGCATCCATCATTTTATCAAACATTTCGAAATGGAAAAGTAATTGAAATATTGAGGACAATAACATAGCGTTCGTAACCATTTAATTCAATAGTATGTCTTGTATGAAGATTGATGAGAATTCGTCCAATCTTGCACCCATCTTACAATTTCTTTGATTAGGTATAGCGTGGTCATAAATACTCTACAGACTCTATGAGTGAATAATAATTTTACTAGTTGAGGTTTAAAATCAAGCATTTGATTATAAGTTGTATCAAATCGCAAACACAGTAATTCTCTTACTAGCCTTTACATAGGAGCCTTTGCGTTATTCCAAATTTAATAATATGAGTTTTTCAGACAAGAAAATCAAATAAACCAAAAAGTACCTAAATATTTATTGCTATAAATAATAAAACAGTGATCCAACCACTGACCGCAAGTGCAAAATTAAAATAGCTATCACGTTCCACCACCATCATCGGTATTTCCCAACGAACCTGTAGGTAGACGATACCCATATCTATACAGGGTGTTAGGTAAATGGGTATATGAGCCGACACTAGCCTATGTTAACATATGCATATAAATGGTATGGTGAAGTCAGAAATTTGATATCATCATTTTTTTTATTTTCATACAAAATAAAATTTATAAAATCAGATTTGTATGAAAATTAAAATAATTAAAATTATGATATCAATTTTCAGACTTCACTATACCATTTAAATGCATATGTTAACATGGGCTAGTGTCGGCTCATATACCGATTTACCTAACACCCTGTATATGTATTATATTATCTGTGTCTATATCATATCTGCAACCAGACCTTAATTTCGACCTACAAGATTTTTGGGGTCCACGAATATGCGTAGTGAACCCGATTTTTTTTCTTCATTAATGAATAATAATGTACAAAAATATAAAATACAATCTGGAGTAGGTGAGATTCAAACAATTTTCACTTTGCTTAAGTATGGCAGAGCATACTAAATAGTTTGGGGGCTTTCTGAGTTCTGCCTATCCTTCTGCCTAGAGGAGCGAGTTCAATAGCCGAATACACTTGGTCTTATGTGTACCATTTTCGCGGAGCCTCTAATAACCATTTGAACACAATCCCACAACTTTGTCAAGCCTAGAATCTAATTTGCATAGCTCTTAAACCTTTTAAACTGTGGTCAATGACCACGTTTTGATTCGGCAAGGAAACGTGAAGGTCCGACTTACTGCTTTCGTAAGTTCAAGGAGGTTCAACTACGTGTTTGTTCATTAAATTAGTATGCCAGTAAACTTTAAGTTTGTAGTACCTTTAGTTATTTTAAACGCGTCTTTTTGAGCACGCGTTTTAGTTCTAAATAGAAAGTTAGTGTGTAAATACTATGATGAATACTATGCCGTTTGGTGTAGTGGTTCGAAACGGACTACTATTTCGGAGGTTGCGGGTTCGATTCCCGCACAGTACAAACATTTGTGTGCATGAACATATTTGTTTGTATTGGACTGGGTGTTTTCTATGTATAATAAGTATGTATTTACAAAAAAAAGTATTTAAGTATGTTTATATCCGTTGTCTAGTACCCATAGTACAAGCTTTGCTTAGTTTGGGACTAGAAGCGCAGTGTAAAATGTCTAAGGATATTTATTATTATTTATTATGAATACATTTCATGATCTAATGTTTACATTAGAGATAAGAGTACTTAAAAATTATCTAGTGCGGCGTCTGGTACACTCTACATTTGTAGCATCACTGGGGTAAATAAACAAAACAGTTTATGGAATGTGCAACATGCGTAGAATCTCAACGTTGTTGAACAGAATGTTGATAGGTAGTACCTATATTGTTTAAATGTTTAGTTTATATTATTTATGGAAGCGAAATGAATAACTTTGAGTCAGCATTGGCTAAAATTATTTACAATTTTAGCTTAGTTAGAATAGTGATTTTAGTTAAAATATATAAATATTTTCTTTAATGCAATTAAACGTTGTAATAGCCTGGAAAATCATAATAAACAATGAAAAAAGTTTAACATTCTTATTTTCAATGTACAATGTTGTGATTTTGTCTTTACTAGTCTTTGATAAGATGTTTTACAGTCCAAACACCTAGATCTTGAAATATGTAGCTGCTTTTTATTGCTGTTTTATTATGTGTCATCAAATTGAATGCTCGCGCATTGAATTCTTAAAATGCTCGTGCTGCGAGATGTTTCGTATTTTCGTGCCAACTAAAGCTACCTAAAGGAACCCTTTCCATACTCTCCAGAAATAGTAGTTATGTATCGTCAGGAAATTCATCAGCATTCAGCAAGCGTGAGGGGTCGCCGACCGAGTTCGGCTCCACGGCCGTTCGTTCACTCGCTCCTGCGTTTGCGCACAAATAGAAGAGTGTTGCCAATTTCTGAGCAATTTTGGTTTGAAAATGGGAGATTTGAGTGGTCAAATTGTGCTAATTCAATTTGCATCGTACATTTTAAGATTTTCGGCTATTTTATTATCATGTATTAATAAAAAATATCCATAAGTATTTCTGTTTTCAGTACATTCACACTGTCCATATGTAGGATGTATTACTTTCACAGGCTTTTGAAGTACAGAACCGTATAATGATAACTAAATTCTCATGCTATGTGGACGAATATTATTTATCTCTTCACCAATATAATTTTAGTCAAGCTGTATTGTTTATGCAGAGCATATTTATTGTAGTGGACCAAAGTGGAGAATTTTAATAACATATGGGGTAATTAGAGTTACAAATAAACAACACCAGTTATTTTCGCGCCAATTCGCGGCCGCGGACGCGCACCCGCAAGGTGAGGGCCGCGCGTATCTCGGCGATGCGGTGATAATGACCCCGTTAGTTTGTTACAACACTTGTTTTATTACATTGGCATGGTGACGAAGACCATGAGTTTTTGAAGATCAGGGACGAGCGAATTAGTTTTGATTAGACTTAACATGAACAAGCCATAAAATTATTAAGATTAGTTCTTCTGTTCTATCCTCAAAAACGTTTTTTTACACATTTGTATTTCCACTACAACTTATCGCCTAGAATTTTCATAAAAATTCAAAAAGTTGGAAAATTCATGTCCAATAGGTACTTATACTTACTCTATCTACCCTTAAAATCTACCCTAATAGATTTGAAGAATGAATGTCTTCTTAATTTAAAAATTTAAAATTGTAAAATTTACAAAACATTTGGAAAATATTTTTATTGCAATAATTCGCGACATGATAGCAGCAGTTAAGAGCACATCCCATCATGATGTAAATTAGAGGCCAGTGATAATGACCCCGTTGTTTAGTTTGCTCTTACGCGTCCGTCTATGGCGTCGACATTTATTTTCGGACCTGATTGCGTATTCTGCGAATGTCTTATTTGTGTAAAGACAATTTTGGCAAAATATACTTACTTAACAATGACTAAAACTCTTCAGGAAATTGAGAACTGTTAGTGGACTTTTAAGCTTAGAGAATTAATTATGTACTAGCATTAAAAGTTTAAAGGATAAATAAATAACAAACAAACATTATTTCTCTTCTTTCTCTTCTTTAAAAACAAGCGGATAAGAACACTTAAAATGGTTAAGTAATAATTCACCATTATTTCCTAAGAATATTCGAATAAACTTAATTTTACAACAAAATTGCTTAAAATGAAATGATTCACTTTCCCGCCAAGAAAAGTCCAATTAGAAATATGTATTTGCATTGTTGTTAGGAAACGTGAATTTTATCCACGATTCCCCTCTTTAGCCCTTATTCTTTTATTTTAGCGTGGACATAGCGTTATCACAAGTGCAAATATTTGAGCTGTGAAGTTTCATAACAAAGTGTTTTTATCGGCATTTTTATCTGCCAAGTAGTACAGACGACATTTCAAGCCCTAGGAGAGCTTAAGCAGTTGTAATAAGCGTGATTGTGAAAAGAAACACTATAGTTTTGTGTTGTTGCTTGTACACCGAGCAATGACCAAGGTACAAACATCAGATTGCATCTTTTTGTTGCTAAATAGCATCTTTTTAATCTACTATTAAATAGCCCTTCTAAAACCCCAAGTTGTTGCCAAAATAAAAGAAGAAGATGCCATAGTGTTTACCTAGATATACTATCGTTCGCAGCAGAACAAAAAAAACAGCAACCACTTTTTTGTGTTCATAGCCTTTGTTTCTAGGAAAAATTAAACTAAGCTGTTGTTGTTCTGCAGGAAGTACTTACAGCAGCATCATAGAAAAATAATAATAACAGCTCTGTAACTGTTATGGAAAACTTTACTACTTAGTTTCACAAAACCCCGTATGACGTAAAAGCCATCACACGTCAAACAGATAATGCTGCAAATTTTTTGACAGCCCGTATGACATTTAGGAATGCTTGCCAAACACACTCGTTTGTGTGACATTCAAGTGTTCGTTGAAATAATGATAAAAGAAAATGCTTTTGTAAAAGTTGCGTTTTTTTGTTCATGGAATGAACAAAACCAATTTCGCAACAACATGATGGTACTCTCTGTTTTTAGGTTTTTCCACCAAAGCATGTCAAGTACTTGTTACTTGTTATTCAAGACGTTTACATACCTAACCGTTTTTTGTCGTAAAGCTATCTACTTAGGTGATTAGCTTCTAAAATTACGAGTATCTATGAGCCATAGTGTCTATTAAAGGTGCACTGTAACCGTGCCCACATAACACCAATCATACCAATAATATGATACGACTCTACTTTACTGTAGTAGCGAACGACATTCACGCCAGTGTAGTAGTGAACGTAAGTCCAGTCGAACGAAGTAGACTAATAGAAGAATCGTTTACAGGACATGCAAGAAGTTCTCGACGAGGACTCTACTATGAACGACTGGCTCATCGACTCCAAATCCGGCGTGGTGCTGCACGATAGGCTCATGACCGACGCGGCCCTCGGCGCGGCTCCCATCAAGACAGAACACTCCTACAGCCTACACTCCGACGTCGAATCAGCACCCTCATCGCCACACCACACCAAAGTCGACGGTAAGTGTTCAAGAACCTTCTAGTGGAATATGCTAGAGAAAATCATCATGACCGACGCGGCCCTCGGCGCGGCGCCCATCAAGACAGAACACTCCTACAGCCTACAGTCGGACGTCGAATCAGCACCCTCATCGCCACACCACACCAAAGTCGACGGTAAGTGTCCTTTAGCGTTCTCATATCATCATGACCGACGCGGCCCTCGGCGCGGCGCCCATCAAGACAGAACACTCCTACAGCCTACACTCGGACGTCGAATCAGCACCCTCATCGCCACACCACACCAAAGTCGACGGTAAGTGTCCTTTAGCGTTCTCATATCATCATGACCGACGCGGCCCTCGGCGCGGCGCCCATCAAGACAGAACACTCCTACAGCCTACACTCGGACGTCGAATCAGCACCCTCATCCCCACACCACACCAAAGTCGACGGTAAGTGTTCTTGAACCTTCTAGTGGAATATGCTAGAGAAAATCATCATCATGACATCATCACGTCATTTGGACTCTATTGCAGGAGCATGTCTTAAGTAACCACTCTAATTTAAAGGCTAATGCCCGTTTTCACCATCAATCCCTAAATTTTAAGTGACCCCTATGGTAACACATAACAGGAATTTTGTTTTCATAGGGGTCACTTAAAAATTAGGGATTGATGGTGAAAACGGGCATAAGTTACCTACGAGTACGTTTTAAAACTGAAGGATAGAAAATGCTTTTATCTAGAGTAAATTCGCAATATTGGTGTCACTGTCCAAATTGGTTTGTTTGGCGTATCCGCCTTCAGTCCATTCCTAAGTATGACAAATACATTTCTTGGAATGTAACTACCAAACTACTTTCTAAACTACGACACATATCNTTTTAAAATCGGTCCAGTAGTTTTTGAGCCTATCCATTACAACTAAACAAACAAACAAACAAACAAACAAAGTTTTCCTCTTTATAATATTAGTGTAGACTAGCGGCCGACCGTAACTTCATACGTGTGGATCCCATTTTATCCCCTAAGGGGTGGAGTTTCGTAAAATTCGTTCTTAGTGAGCACCTACGTTCTAAAACGAACCCCCATGCAAAATTTGGGACTTCTAGCACTCGTAGTTTCTGAGATTTCGTGATGACTGAGTGAGTCAGTCAGTCAATTAGTCAGTGACCTTTCGCTTTTATAAATATAGACATTAATTTAAATTCTTAGAATAGCTAAGTTTGTTACAAAAGTTACAATTTAACTCATTATGATAAAAACATAAAGTACGTATATTTCTTACTTCAATAACTTAATTAAATCAGAGACGTCAGAAACATGCACATACCTTTGTGCAAAAAAAATAAAAAGCAGCATAATAAAAATCAACAATCGATTTTCGTTCTTCAACAGTGTCGTTTATCACCAAATGCTATGCGAAAGACGACGAATGCATAACGAACTCTACAAACGCAGCTATACCAGTTTTCACTGCTGGTGTCCCTGAGTATGGTGTGGAAACATTGGACCCAGTAACCTTCGAGACCATAGACTCGTCTGCTCCAAACCTCAATTTGATGTTAGACTCCATAACCCTCAAAGGACTGAGAAATTGTATCGCAACGAAGGCTCAGTAAGTGAAATAATTCAATCAATAAATGTTTTAAAATTTATGTTTTTTCATAATAATATTTTAATCAGATTTCTTATTCGTGAATTCCAGTTAAGCTTACAATGAAATCATTGAGTTTATGAACTACATTGACTGAAAATTCTACTGAAAATAATACTTATGTATCCTCTATTTAAACTTTAAACAAGGTGATTTGAGTAAAAAAAATAAAGGGTTACAGTCTAAAGCTGTTGATTTTTATTTAGCTGAAATCTTTAAATTCTCAATCTCAATTCTAGTTGTATTTTCTAGCCGCGACGACAGTAACAGCAGGTTGTTGTTGACAATACAATGCAACGCAACCCTGGATGGTCACTACACCATGTCGGGTCAACTGCTGATGTTGTCCATTGAGGGAAATGGGAAGGTTCACGTGGATCTTAGTAAGTTTCTTGGCTATACATACCTTTTTAGCGCCTTTTGAGAATTGGACGTAGATGAAGATTTAGATTGTAATTACTTACAGTCGGTTATGTGAGGCTCTCTCTGCCAAATGGGCAGGGCCTACTCACTAAAACCTGGCGGTGTCCTCCCTAAGTCTTTGGGACGGAACTGCGAGTTATTGTCCGAGCTAGACGGCCTAGACATTCTTTCGGGGATTGTAATTCCTACTTGCCGTATTACTAGTTAAACAAATTTAAACAATACATTTAGTAGGTACATACACGTGCAAATGGGCTATGTTATGGTAACGTTACTCGTAATTACGAAGAATTGAAGCGGAAGAAATATTTTGTTTTTAAACCATACTACCTACCACCAGCTAGCTAGCCAGCTTGCTAGCTTTCTAAAATAACAATACCTCATGGCCCAGTATTTTTGGCATCATTTCAGACAGCCTTGATTTATATTGGCGATCAGCTGTAGATTCTGGCTACACAGGAGTTGCAGCGCGAGCGGCACTAACCTCATTCAATTTCTGGTTTCTGGTTCTAGATGAGGCATCATTTGATGTCATATTGAATGTGAAAGATGTGCAGGAGAAAGATGGGAAGAATCACTGGGATGTCCGGAGCTGGTCATACAAGTATCAGCTTATTGGGAAATCCAATGTCCGTTTTGAAAATCTTTTCAATGGAAATAAAATTCTATGTAAGTTAAACTTATTTAAACACACAGTAATAACAGTGTTCCCGAAGAAAATTTTAATGATACCAGAAGGTTGCAAAAGGAATGTTGGATCACACACATAAATTCAGTAATATTGTCGATCAACTGTTTTTCGTTGGTCCAATGTTAAATCGCACCATTATGCTTATGTCGCGCTAAACATGCGCCTACAGTTGGATGCGCATCTATCCGCGCCGTACGCATCGAACGCTTTTAAGAAAAAACGGCTCGTACGGCGCGCTATGCTCTTTACTATTTCATCTAAACATTTAAAAAATGCGATGACTGCGTCACGCGCGGCGCTGTCAGGTGTGCGTCCACCTTTAAACGGCTATGTTGTCTCGTCACGTCAATGTCAATATATTTTCATAGATTCTTAATATGACCTTCGGCGTGACGTCAATAATAATTTCATGAAGACAACAGATAGTGACTCTACTAAAAATAAACTACTTAGCTTTTACCCGCGGCTTTTTCCGCGTGAAATTTATAGCCTGTGTTACTGATACTGTAAATAAATAGATCTGACCAATAATACTGTGCAGTTTCATCAAAATCAGTTCAGTATTATTAGGGTTTAGTATGACCAAATAGTATAATCTGAACTATTATTTTTTGACAGCAAAAGCGGTCGAAGCAGTCATAGCAGATAATGGAAACGAAATCATATCCACGGTCGGGTCGCCAGTCATCAAAACTGTGGTTGTCAGAATCATAAACACCATCAGACCCTTCTTCCTAGCGGTTCCTATAGAAGATTTGAGCCTTGATTAGGATTTAAGGTCAAGGTTACAAAACGTTAAGTGTAAAAGACAGGTTGACCAAACCTCAAAAGTGCATTTAAGTTTAAATAGTTTTGTGTGTTAATATGCATGTTTATATTGTAAAAAATACAATATCGCACATGTAAAATTCTTCGAGCTTTCCACTTTAACCATGATTACTGTTAGTGTCAAAATATTTTCCAACTTATCCTTTGTACTGTCTAGGCTGGCTTGCACCGTCTGACTTTAACTTTAACAAACGTCAAAAATCTGTCAAACTCCATACAAAAAACACCGGTTGTCGTTATAGTTACGGTGAAATGAAGTGGTGCAACTCAGCTTATAATTTAATTTTTATAATAAAGAAACTTTGTGGTGTTATTCTTTTACTTATTAAAATTAAATGGTTTTTTCCCTTAATTAATGGCAATTAAACCTCTGGGGTTAACGTTAAGGCTGAGTTGCACCACATAACTTTGACCGTAACTATAGCGATAACCGATGTTTTTTGTATAAAGTTTGACAGATTTTTGACGTTTGGCAAAGTTAAAGATGTGTGAGTTAAAGATGGTGCAACCCAGCCTAAGTTTCCATGACAACTAAAGTTTGGGGACGTGAAACTAATAGAATATTCGTGTACTGTGTGTAACGTTATGTAAAGAATGTAGAATCCTTTGAAACTATAAGTTTAATTATTAAATCATATTTTTTTACTTTTGTTTTATTTTCGTCATTTACCTAGTTTTAGTATTAGATAATTTGTATTACCTACTTATTTATAATAATTATGTAAACGTATGTAAAATGATTGACATTTTAATGCCTTCAAGAGATGTCTCCCACATAATTATTGATTTGCAAGAGGTAAACAAAGGTTATGTTATAAGTTTTGTGTAAGTATAAACAATTTATTTAAACACAAATAAGTAGTCAATGGTATAGGTCGTGAAATCACATAAAATGTGGCATTATTTATTATTTGTGAGTTTGTTCGCTATTGCAATTGCTGATCCAGGTAATGTGCATAATAAATGGCAATGCCAGATTTTGTATGGAAGGTGGCGTCTTTTTTTTTTCACGCGGCCATCGACCAATTGTTTTTTGATTACAAAATAGTGTAATAAACCAAACTTACTATGACATGTATACCTCTAAACTCAGTCTGAACTGAGTTACGAGCGTTAGAAGTTTGATTATTTACATACTAGATTTGCTTTTTACGCGCAAGTTTTGTAAGAAATTCAGACTTTCGCGTTTATATACGAGTATTAGTAGGATTATTTAATGCGAAAGTAACTCTGTATGTCTGTCTTGCTTTCACGCCTAAACCACTGAACCAATTTTGGTGAAATTTGGCAAAGAGATCTTGAGTCCCGGGAAAGGACATAGGATAGTTATTATTCCGGTTTTTGAAACAGGGACGCGCGCGAATCCGCGCGATAGTTTTTCTGTGACAGACCAAATTCCACGCGGGTGAAGCCGCGGGCGGAAAGCTAGTCATATTATAATTGATTCTTCTATAACACGTTTGTTTTACAGTTTGTTATCTGCATTTCTTACTAAAGCAATTAAAATAAAACTTAAAGGAGCGCTTCTACTTTATATTAAAACGAATTCAATTTGTACGGTTTACAAAAAAAAAAACCTATTGTAAGTTGCTTTTCAAAAACCTATTTCAAATACTGTCTGCAATATTTTAGAAGCCTTTTTTAATTTGACAGTTCCTTTTATAACTAAATGCAACGCAAGAGACGTGAAATGCCTGACGAATACTACAAACGCAGCTATTCCAATTTTTGCTGCGGGATTCCCCGAGTATGGAGTGGAAACATTGGACCCACTATTCTTCGAGACCATAGACTCATCAAGTCTGAACATTAAACTGATAATGTATAACACCACTGTCAAGGGTCTTAAAAATTGTAAAGCGAGGACGGTACAGTAAGTATATTTTCTTTAAATAAATAAAATTCCTGCTACCTTCACTATGTCGTCGATCCACCTTGTAGGTGGACGCAGGCTGCTACCAACCGGACAACATGGAAAGCATTGAGGGAGGCCTAGTATGTTCAGCTGTGTGGACGTCTTATAGAAGAGATAATGATGGTGATGAAATACAACATGAATACACACACCGTAAAGAAAATAAATTAGAAATTGTAATTTTGATAACAATTTAGAGAAGCATTATTCAGGGTCACATAACAAAAAAAAATTTGGAAAAAGTGAAGATTTGTGGCAACACGAGCAAAAGGACCGTCACCTGGAGTAGAATTTTTTGATTTTATTTAAATGCCTATTATTTTTAAAATATGCCACATAGATTTTTTTTTATATTTTTCTAATAACCAGCACAACTTGCCTCAACACCCAGTTCCGGCTTGACGTTACATTACGGGACACCCTGTATATACGAAAATAGTGATATCTATTATTCACGTATTTACAATTAGAATAAATACTAAATCATATTTAATTTCACATTAATAACCTACACCTGATACAAAAAATATTTATGGTTAAATCATTTTCAGGCGCGACGTCGTTAATTCAAAATTATTCATCAAAATTGAATGTAATGTAACTTTAAATGGCCTCTATGTAATGTCAGGTCGACTTCTGCTAATACCAATTGAAGGCAAAGGAAAGAATCACGCGGATATTAGTGAGTTATTTTTTAATGTTATTTTATTTTAGAAAGTTAGCCAGTCGCACTAGGTTAGGTATGCAACTGTTCTGTTTTGTAAAGTTTTATAGTATTCATTCAATTAAAGGCCACGTACCTGGGATTAGATTTCTTATTTTTTTTACCTAGGTACAATTTGTAACTGTGTACCTACTGAGGTGGTCTTAAATATGAATATTTTTTACTTACTTCTGCAAGTCTCTCAGTCAGGTTATTATTTATTTTGTTCTTTATTTTCAGATAGATTTATCACTAGCTTTAATGTAACCCTGAAAGATGTACAAGGGAAAGACGGGAAGAAACATTGGTCTATCAAGGGTTGGTCGTACACCTATGAGCTGGAGGACCAGTCGCATGTCCGTTTAGAAAATTTATTCGGTGGAAATAAGGTTTTAGGTAAATATTTTTTTATTCGAGTCTTTGCCATCGCAATTCTATTAGTAGGATAAATGATTGCATCATAAAGTAGGGTCCAAGCAACGCGGGTTCTATCCCGCCGCTGTTTGACTGCTGTGGTCATTCAATGGCTGTGGTGAATCCTGCATTTAACGGGACTATTGGTAATGTTTAAAAAATGTGAAAGTTTGCCAGATAAATGAGCCGATGTTTGTCATTCTTTTACTTTCTTTGTATATTTTGAGACTCAGGAAAAGGACCGTTTTAGCCCCAGTTTTGAGAGGACATCACGTGTGCGAATCTCATTCAGCGCAGTCGGAATTTTTATGGATTTACCTATCATCATTGAATTTTTAAAGTTCATAGCGACATTTTAACTTTCTAATTAAGTACATACCTTATTAAAAATATTAAACTTTTTATTATTTTTACAGCCAAAGCAGCTGAGATCGTCGTGGCAGCCAATGGGAATGGAATAATCCGGGAAATCGGATCACCAGTGATCAACACACTCGTTGTTAAGCTCGCAGATGCAATTCAAACCTTTTTCCATGCTGTTCCATTGGAAGATTTAATCCTGCAGTAGACTTGAAATAAATATAATATTAATATACATACGACATACATATTATATCTTTAAAAATATTATGCGTTAATGGTCGTGTAGAGCCACACCTACTTTTCACGTGAATATGAGAATATCCTTCCTATAATAACCAGCCAGAGCTGGTTGTGTCATGTAACCTTGATTTGCCTTTAGGAATTTAGAGATGATGATGATGATGCTCCTATAGTAGAAACTATATGACCAGAGGTGGAATTGTGTAAAGCAATCGTAATCATTTGACAGTTCATAACGTACGATTATTCTGTCAAACGCTTTGTTTAACTGACTTTATCGTACGTTATGAACTGTCAAATGATTACGATTGCTTTACACAATTCCACCTCTGATAATGATGAAGTATGACGCAGTTTTGATAAATATTAGTAGGACATTTAAGGAGCAGAATCATCATCATCACCATCATCTCAGCCATAGGACGTCCACTGCTTTCCATGTTGCCCAGTTGATAGCGGCCTGCGTCCAGCGCCTTCCTGCTACCTGTATGATGTGTGAAGGAGTAGAATGTAGTAGTAATATTAGAAATCGTCACTGTTAACATAGCATACCTTACACTTGAATATTATCTATACAGACTAAGATATCTACTGAGAACACACTGTTTTAAACCTTAGGAACAACGTCGAGAGTATATTTTACTAAACTAGAAGAAAAAATCAGCTGGTGACGTTTTTTAAATCCTCCACACAAACAAGGCCAGTAGGCAAAGGTCGAGTATGTTTTGTAAACTATCAATAAATAATAATAATATTAGTATCGTCATCTTCAGACCGCATGCTGCATATTAACTCCTTTTCTTTGAACTTGTTTATCTTTAACTGTACATGGCGATTTCTATATAGGCAGTAGGCTTGTACAACAATGGTTTCTAGTTTGTTGTTATATTTTGAAGAAAAAAGTCATAAACTTAAAAAAGGCATTCAGTAAGAAAATTTGTTTAGATTAAAAACATTAACGTTTTTATGTGTTCCGATGCTAAGCTCTCGGACGTTTCTGGTTACATTTTATAGGAACTTATTTCCTAGGTACCTACCTTTTGTTTTGATTGAGGTTGTTCTTCCATAACATAAAAAATGATTATAGACGCGAATAATATAATTTGCCAAATTATTCCGTTACTAAAATGTACAATTTGTAGAATACCATATTAAAAACTGTGGTTATAATTAAAAATCTCTTTACTCTTTCTCAAAATTTTTTTCGTGTGTCAGGGTTCCTCAAACTTTCCGCTCCACGAACCCTTGTTAAAGTTTCCAAGTCATAGCGAATCCCCCAAAGAAAATAATAAAAGTGACTAAGTATTGAAAAAAAAAAGTTTTTATTTTCAATAAAAGGTACCAAATAAAGACCTAAAGACAATATATCTTTTATTATTCGGCATGTGACGATGCACAGCATCTGGTGAGAGATGCGTCTACTTCCGGTGTAGTTTTTAACCATTTTATACCTTAAATGACGTCATTTCCGCAATTATTTAATAGGAATTGATTTGACTTACTTCCGTTTGCCGCCATTTTAGTCACCTGGGGGCGAGCTTGCTCGGAGTTCTTCATAGCGTCTTTAACTTCCAAACTAGCAACATCGTAAGCAGATTGTCGCAAATGGAGTTAATTTAGGAGTCATTTTGGACAATTTTAATTCTTCCACCATTACGTAAATCTTGTCACGAACCCCCTGCCCTCGAATGGGGAATCCCTAGGGCCTAGGGGTTTGCGCACCGCACTTTGAGAAACCCTTCTACTACTACTACTATAAGTGATATCTTACAAAAGCATCCTGTATCAGCTAAGCAGGACATAATTGCCAGTTAATAGTTATCAATAGAAAAGTATTTCAAATCACGGAGATGATTATACGCCATTGTTAACGTAATACCAAAGTCCTTTATAACTGAGTGTTGATATCTTCCTTCATGCAGTTTATGTAAGTTATTTTGTCTTTTCGGTTGTGCATAGTTTTATGAAAGATGCTCTCGTATTTAGGTCTAGTGAGTTTGCTGGTCACAGTGATTAATGCTGATCCAGGTAATTTGATGAACGCTTTTTACTTCACTTAATTCACTTTTTAAATCCAAAACTGTATTTTTTACTTTATTATGACTAGAACTAGAAAATTTGCAGCTACAGAGTTCGGATGGTTAAAAATCAATAAAATATGTTTTCTTTTCTTTCACAATCTTTTCATAATTTAAGTTTTTACTTACCCTGCTATGCTAAAAACCAATGATGAATAATAATTAATAGATGTTAAAAATAAGAGTGGGGCTCATGACGTATTCTTTACTATAACCATGATTTCAAATCAAAATCCTCCTTGTTTGGAAAGTTTAATTTTTATTTTCGCCTTCCTATTTATGAATTTAACTTTCTTGATTTTGGTAAAAATAATTTATTTCTTCAGTGACATTCCTCAAATGCAAAGGAGACGATGACAAATGTGCGAAAGAGTCAACGAAAGCAGCTATACCCATTTACACTGCGGGCATCCCAGAGTTCGGGGTCGAGACTTTGGATCCAGTATTCTTCAAAAATATAGATTCGTCGTCTCCAACTCTCAAATTGTTGTTGGACAACGTAACAGTTAAAGGGCTAAGGAATTGCATAGCGAAGAAGGCTCAGTAAGTGCATACGGTTATACAAGTTAGACAAGTACAAGTACAGTTAAACTAATTAATGGATGTTCTTGGCAGTATATAAAACATCTTAGTATCTCTATTTCCACATTTCCACCAATGTTTTCAGTGCCTGTAATGTTTACTAAGTGAAATACATTATGTATTTTTTAATTTTGACAACAACTAATTTCAGCTTCCAGGATTTTTGTAGATTTATCAACGGCTTAGAAATAAGTTGGTCCACAAACAATTTATAGTAATTAAGTGACATTTTATTTTCAGACGGGATGCAAAAAACTCAAAACTGTTCCTGAGAATACAGTGTGATGCCACTTTAGATGGACACTACGTCATGTCTGGACGATTACTCGTACTGCCCATCGAAGGCAATGGAAAAGTTCACGTGGATCTTAGTAAGTATAGTATAAATGCCATCAAAAATTCTTAAAAACTCATTGATTTACTACTAAAAGGTTTATTTAAGGCACTTTTACACACTTTTTACAAGTAAAAAAGTCATGCAAAATTATTGACCCATCAAATAATGTGCCTATCTAAACTACATGCTCAATCACAAAATTCTATCTACCTTTACATTCTATTATTTTAATCTTCTTGTCGTATCGACAACATACAGTGCCAGCTCAAAACTCCACTACAAGAGTGACGTTGTCAGAAGCATTTATTAAATCTTCCTGTGTGCAGTTGCTTGGGCACGCAGGGCTCGACATCATTTTATTGATAAACGTTATTTTAATTTTTGATTACAGAAAAAGCTGTAATTGACGTCAACATGGACATCAGTGATAAACAAGGGAAAGACGGGAAAAATCACTGGACTGTCAAGAGCTGGTCGCACACTTATGACCTCAAAGACAGGTCTACTGTCAGATTTGAGAACCTTTTCAATGGAAACAGGGTATTAGGTAAGCTACCTTAATTCTACAATTCTTAGTTTAAGAAGCAGAGGGCTATCCCGTCATATCTGTCGCAGAACAAATTGTGTTCTGGAATCGAACAGGACCTCGTCTCGGCTCCTTCGATGGACCGACGACCTTAATGGAATAGCTAACAGTAACTAGATTAAAAAGCTGGATCATATTCTTTGCTTTTCTCATTCACTTATGTCCATCGATGGACTGTCGTAGTCCTGCATAATACAATAAAATATCATTTTTTTAACTTCATACAAAAGCATTGGATGCACTTTGTTTAAACTACTCAATAAAAAGTAATGACTTCACATTTTACCATACAATTGCTGATGTTTCTTTTGCGTGATTTCCTTAATTAAGCGTTAAATAGAACATAAAAAAAGGCTCAATGGTTCTATGTAACGATTGCTACAAAGGCAACTAATTAGATACATAATTTCTCAACTAGATGTTAAGGAAGTTATCAATCATTACGAAGTCTCATTGTGAGTACTGCAATGAATCCAAATGTACATCTTATAAACTCTTATAAAAATACAAATACCTACCTAATGCTAGTCACTAATCACTACATAGTATATAAACAAAGCCACTTTCTGCTGTCTGTCCCTATGTACGAGTATGCTTAGATTTTGTAGCGATTATTTTTATACATAGATAGAGTGATTCATGAGGAAGGTTTAGTGTATAGGTACTTAAATAAATATTTAATTTTTACACTTCGAGTCCCAAACTAAGCAAAGCTTGTACAATGGGTACTAGACAACGGATATAACATTACCCAAATACTTTTTCTTTTTTGTAAATACATACATATTATAAATAGTAACACCCAGACCCAACACAGAAATTAAAATTCATCATTTCAATTTCTGCCCGGCCAGGAATCGAACCCGGGACCTCTCGGCATAGTAGTCCGTATCGAAACCATTACACCAAACGGCTGACTTAGCTAGACTTAGCACCTGTGTGAAGCCGGGGCAGGTCGTATCCCAACCTACTGATATGATACACTATTGACTCATTTGTTGGCGACTGCCACCTTAGGAATATTATTTTTGTAGCATATTCTACTCATGTTTTTTTTTTTGCCAGGTCAAGCGGCAGAAGGAGTGATAGCGCAAAGCGGGAACGAAATCATCAGGGAGGTCGGTTCTCCTGTCATCAAGACTGTCGTGGCCAGGGTGGTGGACACCATCCATCATTTCTTCGAAGCAGTTCCGACTGAAGACTTGACTCTTGATTAAAGTGTCTCTTATTTAATGAAATATTTTATTTTAACTTCGGAGAACTCATATTATGTATCTAACAAAAATATCTTTCAAAAAGCATATAAAAACAGAATATGGTTTTGGAAACCACTTTAGGTGAAACTCACTCAAGAGTATCCAAATTTAACGAGATAATTACATACCTTCATATTGGACAGAACATTAGACTCTACATTTTTACTGCACTACACTACATTGTACCTATTACAAACGTTTGTAACACTAAATAATGTCCATGCCATCTGGGAATCGAACCCAGATCCAAGGGAATGTTACTCTCTCACCGCCGATTCATGGAAACTTTACATTGTGATGAAATATAAATATTAGTGAGCTCATCACGATGATCAACAAAATCAACTATTAATAGCCACCTAATTAAGAAAGTTTCCGTCATTGTAAAAATCCGGTCCCTATATAACTTGGTCGTTAGTCAAACCATTTAATTGTAGTTTAGTTCATCAAGGTACGTTGTGTAGTTTTCGTCATGTCGCAGAAAATACTTCTGGTGTTTGTATTTTGTGTCGTGGCCTTGGCAGGCGTTAACGCAGGTTTGTTTTTTTTTTATTTCAAAGGTAAAAATACTTTTAAAAAGCTAGAAGTGAAAAACACACAGAAAACAATGTAAACAATAAAGTACCTACAGTCAGCGTCAAATAGTTCATGCCACCCATTGTCGTCAAAAAGTTGTGAACACAAACTTATTTTAACAAAGACAGTGTTACGAACTTTTTGGCTACATTGGGTGTAAAGAACTAGATATTTGACACTGACTGTACGAGTAATTATTATAGTACATTATTCAAATGCGTTAGATATAAAAAAAAACATACTATTGAACCAAACAAAACACGGTAACTAATTGTGTCATTGACTCCATTCATTCCAGTGCCATACATAACAAAATGCGCATCACACGATGCGAAATGCTTGAAACGATCAACCCAAGCCCTCCTGCCGATGTTCGCGAATGGTATGCCGCAATACGCCGTCCAGGCCCTCGATCCCCTGGTAATTAGAACCGTTGACGCCAGCACAGCCAGCCTGCAGCTTATTGTCAACAATATGGCGGTGACAGGGTTAAAGGGATGCGTTGCTACTAAGATTGAGTGAGTATTTCTTTACGACCTAATTATTGTGCCAGTTATCTGACTGTTCGGACGTCGGCACATCAATCAAGCACTGATGCGTATTTTCTCCAGAAGTCATTTGTCGTTTTTTTTAAATGGTTGAATTTGAATATTTTTTTTACAGGCGAGACTTAGCAGCATCGAAGTTGTTAACGAATTTCCTTTGTAACGTCCGTGCTGAAGGCAACTATGAGATGCATGGGAGGCTTCTAGTGCTGCCCATTGAAGGCAAAGGAAGAGCTCAAGTAGAACTAAGTAAGTTTCCTATTTTTTATTCCAGTTCTCAGGGAGCATCGAAGTAAGCCATCAGAGTCCTGAGACAGGATTGGGGAATGACCTTAAATTGTAAATTATGGTTCATAATAATTATCAACTCATTTATTCTCCACTACTGGAACACAACCCTTCTAATTACTAGAGGCAATTTTCACAGTCAGTTAAAATGGGTATTTCAATGAAAAATACACAATATTAATTATTATCTCTCTTTTTATGCCAAAAGAATTCACCTTTTCATTAAAGGTTAACACGTGGGCATCAAGTGGGTTGTTCCCAATTAGGTATCAAAATACCTGAGTAATATTTGGTCAACTATCACTTTTATTCCAGATAAAATTCAAATGAACGTGGTCAGTAACATCGTTGAGAAAATCGGCAAGGACGGCAAGAAGCATTGGCATATAAAAGGATCATCCTACAGCTACGAACTCAAAGACAAGGCGCATGTTAACTTCGAGAATCTCTTCAATGGAAATGAACTTATGTGTAAGTTAAAAGAACAACATACTATTATAACAGATTTCATAATTTAAGATTCACCAAATAGTACCTACGAGTATATCAATCAAGCGAAATATTACGCTCATAAAAGAACTCTACATTACATCAAGAACCGTATAATCTACTTCTTACTTTCATTCAATTTCATAATAATGATATAGCACTAGTCTAAACTAAATTAAAGGTTTATCATCGATTTTTTTATCCAATAACTTAACCTTTTGTTCCACGAAACAATTATAACAATGCTACGAGTATAAATAGATTAAATACTCATAATTTGGATCAAATGATATTATAATAACAATTACAGTTAACAGCAAAATAATTACCGACCTTAATCGCTAATTTCTTTTCCATTGAATCTACTAATTGAAATATCTGGCAATTAGGGCGTTATTACAAAATACCAGAATTTGATAACATTTAGCGAAGTCGGAGTGGTAATTAAATTTGATCAGTGACCCAACTACGTAACAGTTTTATTAATTCGGTAATAATTGATGTGAAGGTGACTGTACCTAATGCGAAAGGCAAAAGGATAAATAAAAGTCGAAATCTAAGTTCAATACCTCAAAAGGATACAGTAACCTACATAATATTAACATACTTCGCTATTTTATATTATGTCTTTTGTCTATCTCTCAAGAAACTAATATCAAACACTTAGGCTGGGTTGCACCATCTTAATTTAACAAACGTCAAAAATTTGTCAGACTTCATACAAAAAGCCCCATTTATTGTTATTAATTGTTACGGTTAAAATAAGGTGGTGCAACTTAGCTTAAATCTATGCTTGCAAATATAGAAAAGAAGGCGTGTTTAATTGGACAGTCAAACTGTAAGATGTCGTTTCTAACCAAACGGGACTAATCTTATTCCCAAAATTGCAAATCTCAGTCTGCCTGCAAATCATTTCTTTTTTACATCGTGTGGCTCTCTACTAGCCTATGACTAGCATCAAAATACTTCCAAAATTCAACATGACTGGCATCAAATTTTCAATATTCAAATTTCAAAAATTCGAATCCAGAACAGAATAAATTCAAAATATTTTTTTCTTTCCAGCCAGGGCAGCCCGTGAGATAATAGCGAACAACGGTAACGATATCGTCGTGGAGGTAGGGCCTCCTGTCATCAAGGCCATCGTTGACAAGATCATCGAGAACGTCAACCATTTGTTCCGAGCGGTTCCAGTCAAAGAACTGGCTTTAAACTGATAAATCCAAAGTTTTATTAAAGTAAATAAAATCTTAAAAACAGTGATTCTTTTGTTTTCTCTTATGCTTATTCCAATATGACTAGAGTGAAACTACGAGTAAGTAGCGTTAATTCGCAATTCATGTAATAATAGGTGATGATTTCGTTTACGGAATAAATATACCTCCTAAAACATTTTCACATTTTCATGTATACCACATTTTCATGTATACCTAAGACGAACCGTATGGCTCGCATGTGAAAAAGTAATCTTCAGATCTCATGTAGAGCCAAGCTCTGCACCATAGTCAAAATATTTGGGATGGCCGTTTCATACACAACAATTCGAATTGGCAAATCGAAAATTAAACTCCATTTGTCATCAAATCAACAGAAGCTAATAAACTCCCAGTGAAACCAAATTATACCGGCACAAAACAAATGAAATCAGCGACAAATCCTAATAATTTATTTAACGACTTAAACACTGTAGAATGTTCTTTAGGGTAATAAATTTTATTATCCCTTCATGAAACTGTCGTCGAATGCGTACGCGCCGCGTTGGCATCATACTGGATACTGGCTGTAAAGAACTATTATTTTGTGCCTTCACACGGAGGCGAAAGATATAAAAATGTCAGCACTCTTTCGTGTTTAGGAGCATATGGTATTGCATTTATTTAAAGAATGGGGGAGCGAAAGTGGAACAGGCGGTATGAACATTGATAGAGACATGATTTCAGTGTGTGTTAGTGGGTAAAGATAAAGACAAGCGGAATAGACAAATGATATAAAAAAACTAACTACCTAAGTAAACTTGACCTTCACTGGTTGGGTTTTTATTGGCGGTCAAGCTGTAGATCCCGGCTACACAGGAGTTGCAGCAGAGGGAACGAGAGGTGGGAATAGTCCCGTAACTACCTAACTCAACAATTCGGCAATACATATTATACTAAACCGAGACTTAAAACCACAGAAATAATATTAGGTACATTTGATTTAAGTTGCATAAATCGTATCACTAATTAATTGGTATTTTTCCATACATTTTTAAAAGGTTGCCTTATGTACTTTTTTCTGTTAAATACCCGTTTTGTTTTGACCGCTGAAGTGTCCATCCTTTTTAACACTACCTATACGAAGATTTTATAAACCATAACGTTATTATTTTATTCATCCAAGTAATGTTAGTTAACATCAAAGGAGTTTGATTCAAAATTTTCGGTAGCTATATTTTTTTACGGAATAGCTCTTTCGAGTCTTTTTATTGGTCAAATACCTATCGCATTCCTACCACAAAGGTATCGTCTCCCAATAACGTCCCTATCGGGGCTTTTATCATGAACCTGACAATTTGTATTATTATTTTGACAAACAGATGATTGCCGATGCAATCTGTTACCGGTATAATGAGGCATGACTCAGCATGCTGAGACGGTTTTAATGGCATACTGGACTTGCAGACAGAGCTTGTTTTAAAATAAAAAAAGAATAGTGACGAGTGAACTTTAAAGGTAAAAATAAGAAAATTGAGACTCATTTGTTGTTGCTTGATGCAAGATAAGAATCTAAAGATTAATTAAACTTCATAAAATAAAGTCAATATTTATTGAGGTTTCGTAAAGTTACAAGTTTAATAAGAAGATGCATATGAAGCATGCAGAGAAAACACAAAGAAACTTATTCAAACAACTAAGGACAAATATTACTACAATAAATTTAGTCAATTATTAGGCAAACCAAAAAAAATGTGGAATTTAATTAACAACTTGGCACAAAACAAAATAAAAAAACGTTGCGCTTTATCAAAACTGAAAATTGAATCCAAAAATATAACTGATACGAAAGAAATCTGTGAAGCATTTAATCAGTATTTTTCTACAATCGGTCCTAGCTTAGCGAATGAAATTCCCATACATTACCATGATAATATTGCAAAAGCTTTACCATGCACTGTACAATCCTCAGGACTTTTTACACTAGAGCCCTGTACTACTGATGAAATCACCAAAATTATTAATAATTTGGATGCCAATTCTAGCACTGGTCTAGATGGCATTAGCACGAAAGCTATAAAATGTCTCNCCTGTAGGTTTTGATTCCCTTGCAAGTGTCGAAAATTTGCGGCATAAACGGCTGTATCTTTTGATTGCGTTGGCTTAGAAGTTTGATTTTTTCACAGCTTCAAGGGACAGTAGACCTGAGTAATTGATATAAATTTCAGCTTCATACCACCACGCGTTTCTGAGAAAAAGGGTCTTGACAGACGGACGGACGGACAGACGGACAACAAAGTGATCCTATAAGGGTTCCGTTTTTTCCTTTTGAGGTACGGAACCCTAAAAAGGAACTACCTCAGTAAACTTGACCTTCACTAGTTGGGTTTTTATTGGCGGTCAAGCTGTAGATCCTGGCTACACAGGAGTTGCAGCGATGGGAACGAGAGATGGGAATAGTCCCGTAACTACCTAAGTCAACAATTCGGCAATACCTATTATACTAAGCCGAGACTTAAAACCACAGAAATAATATTAGGTACATTTGATTTAAGTTGCATAAATCGTACCACAAATTAATTGGTGTTTTTCCATACATTTTTAAAAGGTTGCCTTATGTACTTTTTTCTGTTAAATACCCGTTTTGTTTTGACCGCTGAAGTGTCTATCCTTTTTAACACTACCTTACCTATACGAAGATTTTATAAATCATAACGTTATTTTTTATTCATCTAAGTAATGTTAGTTAACATCAAAGATAGATAGATAGATAGATAGATAAAACGTTTATTTATTTGCATAACAGAAACACACATTACAAACAGAAAGTACCAAAAGTAGGGTAAAATAGTACCCTCAGGACAATATGACATAGTATGGTAAGACAGAAATAAAAAGAAAAAAATCATTATGACATACAATATAGGTACACACTATATACAGAAATGTGTGTCGCAGCAATGCAAAACGGCAATAGCTCAGTAATTGGTTTACTTAAAAGGAGTTTGATTCAAATTTTCGGTAGCTATATTTTTTTACGGAATAGCTCTTTCGAACTTTAAAAACTTTTATTGGTCAAATATCTATCGCATACCTACCACAAAGGTATCGTCTCCCAATAACGTCCCTATCGGGGCTTTTATCATAAACCTGTCAATTTTTATTATTATTTTGACAAACAGATGATTGCCGATGCAATCTGTTACCGGTATAATGAGGCATGACTCAGCATGCTGAGACGGTTTTAATGGCATACTGTGTGCTTACCATGAGTTTACGTTAGGTGTGCTCGCTAGCGAGTACGTCAAAAAACTCTATGAAGATTTTATTTCTTGAAAGTAGCCGCTAGGGGCGCTGCACAATCGTTACATTCCCTCTAATATGGTCGAGTGAAGCGATGGCTGGTTCACTCGTCATGTCTGTGAACAGGCGCTGCTTTTGGGGACTGGTCAATCCAAGTTATTCAAATTTATGTATGCGAGTTATTTCTACTAGTATCTTAATATGTAAGTCTAGATATTAGCACGTCACTACCTTGTTTAATATACCACGCAATCTTGTATACCCATTCTTATAAGATACACCATACAAGAATGCATGGTAAATTCAGTGAACTGCTCCTGATTCGAATGTACTACTACTGTTTCTATTTATTTATATTAACCGGCAGACAGTGGTGACTGAGTTTGTTGCGGCGCTTCTTCTCAGCACTTGCCAAATGTTGGTCTCGAAGCGCTGGTAGGGTAAAAAGATTATGAGACATGTAGAGGCTCCTTAAGAGCAAAATGACGATTTGTAAGAACTATTTATTAGTCCAAACAAATAAAGAAATTTTGACTTTGACTTTGACAATATGTCATACATTTAAATGTCATTTTTTTACGCAGTCGCCAGCGAGCACACCTAACGTAAACTCATGGTAAGCACACTGGACTTGCAGACAGAGCTTGTTTTAAAATAAAAAAAGAATAGTGACGAGTGAACTTTAAAGGTAAAAATAAGAAAATTGAGACTCATTTGTTGTTGCTTGATGCAAGATAAGAATCTAAAGATTAATTAAACTTCATAAAATAAAGTCAATATTTATTGAGGTTTCGTAAAGTTACAAGTTTAATAATAGCTATGAGAAACATCTTTATCGTCATTTTAGGTCACCTAGTCTTCAAGAACACAATCTTCTCCAATTTAACAGAGGCAAACGGATGATTAAGTAGGTAGTTAGGTACGCAAGGGAAGTACGCAGAATGGACGGCCGATGGGGCAGCAAGGTTCTGGAATGGAGGCCGCGTGCCGGAAAACGCAGCGTGGGACGTCCACCTACAAAGTGGACCGACGATGTCGTAAAGGTAGCGGGGAAGCACTGGACGTAGGCCGCTACCAATCGATCAACATGGAAAGCATTGGGGGAGGCCTATGTTCAGCAGTAGACGTCCTATGGCTGACATGATGATGATGATGATGATGATGAAACGGATGATTTGGGTTACACCCCTCACTCTGGCTAGAGTATGAGTATAGGACCGCCCCCTTTCTTCTTCCGTATGAATCTCATACTACTTTGCCGGAACCACATGGCTATAAAAAGCACCAAAACCCTCAAAAATCACCATTACGACCCTCAACTTGAACTTCCAAACATATCGTTATTATCATACGGAAGCATGAACGCATAATAAAATCTTTGCCCCTATATCAGCACACAAATCGACCAAGAAAATGAATTAGCCGGGGCGTAACTAACTACCAATCAATAGCAAACTGATTTATTCCCAAGGGGCGATGTTATCGTTGAGAATTACATTGCGACTTTGGTGGCGAACGGAGCGGGCAAAATTAAAAATATACATAGTAAGGTTTAAGGTAACAATGGAACTTTATTATTTTCATCATCACAAGCTTATTAAGTCTCAATGCAAGAAAACGACCCCCTCATATTTACCTACCAAATGTAGGCCATTGCAGCGTGGGTATTGTAGACAAACTTACAGTCATAAGACTGAGCGTACGTGTGACTTAATAATATACTATTATGTGACTCCACTAGAAACATCTAGTCTGCATTAAAGTTCGGCCAAACCAACGCGATCAGCCGGCGTGCAGCGATGGCGACCAGACTTAAATGCATTGATCGCCATCGCTGCACGCCGGCTGATAGCGTTGGTTTGGCCGAACCTTTAAATGAATTGATCGCCATCGCTGCACGCTGGCTGATCGCGTGTTATCGCGTTGGTTTGGCCGAACCTTTAAAGGGGAGGTGGATCCTTAACTACGACACCTCCTTTAATTTCTGATTAATTTCGTTGCGGTGGACGTTTAAACTTTTCCTCGCCTCGGGTCAAACTTAACCTTCATTGTTTATAGAACCGTAGGTAAGTCCGTCCTGAATATACTGACCACACTGGAGTTGCCGTGCAGCGGTGGAAACAAGAGGTAGGAATAATACAGAATAGACACATCACGACCTTTGCAGCTTGTTCGTAGTGTAGTGCCGCCCACGAGTAGAATTCGCGATACGCAACTTTCTAGCAATATCTACACAATACACATAATTAACCGAACCCTACTATTATTGCTCTCGCTTCTGTCTAGTCGCTCCCGCTTCGTCACTGTATGATCAGCCCCAGCTTACTCACAGTTTGGTAAATAGCAACGTTTTGCAACTCCGACCATGTTGACACGTGCCGTGGCCGTTTGCGTGACGGCCGACGGCCTGATGTGTAGGTAAATGGCAACGAATTGAGGGGAGACTGGGGTTTTACAAATCAGCGCAAACATATAAAGCTTTTATGTACTTGGTTAAAGTCAGTATTATTTAGGAAACGAGGTGTAAGCTTGTCATTTTTGAAGGGCAAGTGCCTATCAAGTCCAGAACAGAATAATTCAGTTTGTCTACCGCAGTTTTAATTCGCATGACTTGAAAACTTGAAAATAATTTAATTATGTAACAATAACTTGTTGTTACGAAAAGTGTCTTAATTTGTTCCTTCCATTTTTCAATGTTATTCGTAAGCTATTACGAGTATTACATGATTTTAGCACTCGGCAACATATTTGGCATATTTTACATGTATCCTAAAAAACTTTTAAAATGCTCAAAAGTCTACAAGTTAATGTGTTTTCCGCATAAATCATAAAACTGTGAATAATAATTATCTAATGAGTATCTATTTATAATAATTACGTATTTGCGCAATTCGCATTGTTTAAAACCACATTTAAAACCGTCTACTGCAACATACAAAAAAGTGTTTTATATTTTACTAGCTGACCCGGCGAACTTTGTTCCGCCTTAATGGCAATAAATAAGCAGACTTTTTTTTAATTTCGAACGGGATAAAAAGTATCCTATGTCCTTCTCCTGGCTCTAAACTACCTCCCTGACAATTTTCAGCTAAATCGGTTCAGCCGTTCTTGAGTTATAAGTGGAGTAACTAACACGACTTTCTTTTATAATATAGATAAGATGAGGTGCATACAATAATATACTATCAAATAACAATAATACGTCATTGTGCTCATCGTCATATTATACTTACCTACGTAATGAAAACATTAACGTCCTAAAAAAACTTGGAAAGATACTGTGTTGTTTTGATATTATTAATTAAGATTATATTATATTATTTGTTACACAACGCTGATTCCGCAACCTTAATGAGTCAGTACCTTTGAATAATAAAATATTTTGGATTAGAGGCCATGGCTTGACTAACAGCGGTGGCGTCAAAAATAATCCACCATTAGATTTTTTTAGTACCGCGAACAACATATTGACGTACGAGTAGGTTCATAATTGATAAATCTAATTAATTAGCGCCAAAACTATTAAAACGATAAGAAGTAATTTGAAATCCAATGCAAATATTCCACTAGGAAAATTTTAACACCAACATATTGATTTCAATGGCAAGTTATGTTAATAAGCAGTATGTTACCTACATGTGCCCATTATCTAATAAGTTATTGAGAAAACTCAATGAATACATTTGAAACATGCTTATGAATTTACATTGTAACAAACTCAATGTTCATACCTATTGTATTACTTTGTACAGGCTAGGCGCCACCATACAAAAACTGTAAAGTTTTTCCATAAACGCTCTTATTGCCATTACATAAAATTCCATAGTATAGCATGCCATACACATAGTAGTCATCCTTACAAACAAGTCAATCAAAACCATAATTGATTGGTCTGTGCCTCTACTTAGATGATCCTCCTCGCTCGCGGTCAAGGCACAAATAAAGCTGATATTAAAACAATATGAATTTCCCTGTGCCATATATAAATTTTGCTCCAAGAAGCCGACCATAGTTCTGCCGGTTTTTGTAGTGGGTCTGTTGTTTTATAATTTTTGTGTAAAGTTTCCGAAAATGTGCGCGCGAGTTGCAATTTTACTATGTTTGCTTGGAGTGGCCTGTTCAGCATCAGCTGGTAAAGTAGATATTCATGTTTTTATTCCTAATTTGATAAACGCTAAGTTCTTAGACATAGTAGGTAGATTATAGTTCTTTTAAACTCACCCAAGAGATGACGATTTTTGCATACAAAACTGCATTAATTCAATGAATAGTGCAAGCTGAAAAATAAACATACGTAATTTATTGCACATAATCATCAAATGGCAAATAGCGACATAAATATTACTTAGTACCTAATTAATTAATAGCTATTAAACGGCTTACAGTGTCGTTAAAATACTATTTTATTTTCGGCTAAAGATTAGTAATTTGTTTGCCTATAAAAATGTTGACAAATAAGTATAAACATCGTTTCTCTTCGTGTTTTTCAAATTAAAGGTTAAGATTGTTTATTATTTCTGTCTTAGTTTCAATCACCAAATGCAAAATAGACGACGTCAACTGCATGCGTCTCTCTGCTCAGGCCCTCGTGCCAATCGTAGCTGCCGGTCTACCAGAGTATGACATGAAGCCTCTTGACCCGCTACCCATCTCCAAGATAGATGGAAGCTCTCCAGACTTGAAACTCATAGCCTCAGACGTGGTTGTCACAGGAATGAAAGGATGCGAAGTCCAACGTATATCGTAAGTTTTTATTTCCTATTTAAACAGGGTTTAATCTGCGTACTTTATCAAACAAAAACTGTTGCTTCTTCTGCTCAAATGCAACAACTTTTCCCAAGAGACCGAATTTCGAATATGAAGAATTATGTATAGAAAACTTATACAAATTATTATAATCATTTTTCTTACAAAATTTGACATTGGTCCTGCAGGAAAAGTAGTTGTATCAAATATAAAAAATTAAATAAAAATGAATTAGGTACTTTTGTCTAAAACACGAGAACGGTTCTTCCGTTATTTTAGGCGATGGCTAATTTTGGTCCTATAATACATATTTGTGAAAGTTCAGGAAAGATTTAAACGGTGAGGATATAGTCGTAGTGCTAGCGGAAGAGGCAGCGGCAGCGGCAGCGGCAGTGGAAGCGGCAGCGGCAGCGGAAGTGGCAGCGGCAGCGGTAGTGGAAGTGGCAGTGGCAGCGGCAGTGGCAGTGGCAGCGGCAGTGGCAGCGGCAGTGGCAGCGGCAGCGGCAGTGGCAGCGGCAGTGGCAGCGGTAGTGGTAGTGGCAGTGGTAGTGGCAGTGGCAGCGGCTAGTCAATATTGACAAACTTTCTATAAGCTGTCAACACGTCATTCAACTTACTATTTTATTGTATGGTCATTATTGGAATTGGGATGTTCTTTCTTTCTCCAAGGATGTAAATTCATGTTATGGTACGAACAGTACAGTGGACAAATTAGTACTTACCCACACTTATTGTTTTCTCATGCTGTATGGTTTTGAGAAAATTAAATATTATTTATTAAACCTTTTTGTTGACTTTTTCATTTAACGTTGGTACAAATAACATTTCAGGCTTATTCCACTAAGTGAACTTTTTGTTCACTATTCCCCGTTATATTAGGATTTTATTTTTAACTTTATAAGCTCCAATTTGGCGTTAACAAATCAATGGGGAATAGTGGAATAAGCCACATTTCTGACTATAAGCAATGTAGGTAGGTAACTATTTAAGTATACATATTATTAAATCCTACTCATACGCATTCGTGCGTAACAAATTCTTTAACAATTCCACATTTTATAAAGTAGATACATACCAGTAATTTGATCTTTTGATCTTCATCATACATTTTTCACGCTTTTTCTAAACCCGATGTTTCTTTTCTAAAGGATTTCAAAAAAGTATATTACCTAAACAGGTTTGTTTGATTTTTATTTTGTTATATTCAAAATTTTATTTTACCGTTTTGTCGGCGTGATTAATATACATACGAGTACCTCTACAAAATTACAGCTCCCTAGTGCCAATAATTTCCAAGCAAAACCTCGGACAGACAGACAGACTGACAATATATCGAAACTATAAGGGTTCCTTGTCATGACTACGGAACCCTAAAAAGAAATCTTTTTTGCAGGCGGGTTCAGTCTAAAGTCGACGTGGGCTTACTCTGTTCGGTGAAAGTGGAAGGGGAATATGAGATTAAAGGGAAAATCCTCATTCTTCCTCTAGATGGAAAGGGAAAATTGACTGTCTCTTTGAGTAAGAATATTTATTTATTCATACGATTAATAACGCACTTAGCACAATCATAAATGTTAGAACTTCCTATTTCTTATATTTTTTTGTAAATGGAAAGTGATATGTACCAACTTGTACTACCAATCGTTGATTGTATAGAGTCCCCATTGCTATCTTACNAAAAAAAAAAAAAAACTTACTATTTTATTGTATGATCATTATTGGAACTGGAATGTTCTCTATTTCTCTAATAATGTAAATTCATATTATGGTACGAACAGTACAGGGGACAGATTTGTACTTACTTACACTTATTGTTTTCTCACGCTGTATAGTTTCAAGTGACTGTATGGTTTAAAATTTTAATGAGAAAATTAAATATTATTTATTAAACCTTTTTGTTGACTTTTTCATTTAACGTTGGTTAGGTGGTGGTTTAACAAAGAACATATTTTCAGACTATACCTTTGCAATGTAGGTAACTATTTAAGTATATTATTAAATCCTATCATAATAGCGACTCATAGGTATGCATTCGTGCGTAACAAATTCTAATTCAATTACACATTCTATGAAGTAGGTACCAGTAATTTGATCTTTTAATCTTCATCATACATTTTTCACGCTTTTTATAAAGTCAATGTTTATTTTTCTAAAGGCTTCCAAAAAAGTAGATATATTTTAAACCTAAACAGGTTTGTTGATTTTTGTTTTGTTTTACATTATCTTTTTATAAAAAAAGAGATCTTTTTTTACAGACGGGTTCAATCTAAAGTAGACGTGGGCTTACTCTGTTCGGTGAAAGTGGAAGGGGAATATGAGATTAAAGGGAAAATCCTCATTCTTCCTCTGGATGGAAAGGGAAAATTGACTGTCTCTTTGAGTAAGAATATTTTTGTATTATTCATACGACTAATAACGCACTTAGCACAATCATAAATGTTAGAACTTCCTATTTCTTATATTTTTTTGTAAATGGAAAGTGATATGTACCAACTTGTACTACCAATCGTTGACTGTATAGAGTCCCCATTGCTATCATATAGAGTAGACAATGGTAAATCAAGTTGAAACACTGTGATACTTAATGAAGAAGCAATAGGTGTTATTTTAGTACAAAATGATGTTTACTTTGTAGTCTCTACAACTATTGGTACTTAATATTAACAAAATATGAGTTAAAAGAATTCCACTTTTATGAAAACATAACAAATTAACCCATTATCTTTCAGAAAAGTTCCTTATCAACGTACAGACTGTACTCAAAGAAGAAGAACTAAACGGTAAGAAGCACTGGGGCATATCCAGCTGGGATTACAACTACGATCTGAAGGAGCGCGCCAACATTGAGCTAACTAACCTGTTTGCTGGAAGCGAAAAACTGAGTAAGTATGGTTTCTTGGACTTAGGATAGCGTCAACAAGACCATAGGCTTTAAATGCCTCTAAATATCACAATAACAAATACAACAAGAGGAGATAAAAGATCGAGCTTGTTGCGTAATATGTATAATTAAATCAATGCATAGTTTGATTCTTTTGGTGTCGTTATAGAATACTAACCCACGGACCGGCTTGTTACTTTTAGGTTATTATAACTTATTTTTCAGATCACCTACCACTTTTGGTTGGATAGGATTTAATCAAAATTTTACAAAATTACTTATTGCGAAGACTGGTGCTTGAGATGGATTAAGATCTTTAAATTAAGACACCAGGTCTACCTACCACTTAGACCGAGAATGCTATAACAGTATGTTTCATAGCGACATAATCAGCAGTTTATATTTTATCAAATAGCGCTATTTTATCAGAAATATCTTGAACTTTATCAAGAATCGATGAAACTTGCCCTATTTCTCTGAATAATATTTCAATTAGTACCATTATTTTTAATATTTCAGCTGAAGCCATAAGAGAATCTCTCGGAGAGAGTGCGAACGAGATCGTCAAGGAGGTGGGCCCTCCCATCATCAAAGCTATAACAGGGGAGGTGATAGACTCCATCAAGCACTTCTTCCACCACGTGCCAGTTGAGGACCTGATTATTGAATAAGGAAGAATGAGATAGAAGTATTACTATTATGTTAACGCTACGTTTTGTTTTTATATAGAGGTACGACAGAAACCGCTTGCAGATTTAAAACGTAAATGGCATTTTCTTTTTTTCTTTTACACTGTGTTTTGGTTGTGAACTCGCAAAAAAAGTTTAAGACAGAAAAATAAAGGTAATAAGATATTTCCTGTGACATGATGTAGGTATATAAATTTTATTACATATGAATGTGATTACCACTAAACAGATATTCGGTATTTAAATTAAGCATATTTAGGTCAATAGGTTTTTATGCGATTTTATAAAGTAAAACGAGTTCAATTAGAAATAATTTAAACTCAAAATTTTAACTCATAAATTCCTCTGTAGGTTTAAGGTGTATTCATAGTTGTAGGTGTAAGTGACTCTCATTTCAACAAGCCAAATAAACTTGGGATTTTAATCAGGGTAAGGTTTTGTTATTTTTATTTCTTAGATAAACAATCACATAAAAGATTTCGTTTAATTTCACTCCTACATCAGAGACGGAATTCACGGAATGTCTTCTTATACCAATGATATTTACAAGTTCAAAACAGTTCCACGAGCATAATAGCTCATGGATACGGTAGATTCACATCTACATTACTCTTAGGTGCATGTAATTTAACAAATTGCCTTCTCAATTCTTCTTCCCATTTGGTGCACTGACGAAATTCGGTTGAAACGAAAAGGGAAGCATTCTTGAAAGACTCAAGAAGCTGATGACATCATTAATTCGATCTTTTAAAGCCGTATTCCAAATTTCTATTGTCAAATAAAACGCAATTACTAAAAGATGTATATTGAAAAGATCGTGTTAATATTACTTGGTAATTTATCATGCGATGCAAACCTACTTTATACGTGTTATATTATTTCGTCAGTAGGTATATCTCCCAATTTCAATTTGTACATGCGGTGTGCGTGGGCACAAAAAAGAAACGAACTTTTTAGGATTTCGCGTGTCAAAGGCGAAAACCGTTTGTAGAACATCAAAGATTTTTCTAGAACACGTTCATGCTCGTACATGCATAATACTAACTGGAGGAAAAACCTTTCGGGGGTTGTTTTCACACATTATGTTATTTTATGTGGGAATGATGGCCGTTAGGGCAGAAAAGTTCTCTAGGGGCGACCACGGGCCGGAGACGTAGTGTGAGCAGGCCCACTAGGTGGACCGACGATCTGGTGAAGGTCGCGGGAGGTGCCTGGATGCGAGCGGCATAGGACCGGTCGTTATGGATGTACTTGCGGTAGGCCTTTGTCCAGCAGTGGACGTCTTTCGGCTGAAACGAACGAAGAAAACAACTTAAATTAATATACTGAACCATCTGTTATAGATTCTTACAAGCCCTTGTCCAGTTCTATACCAAAGTTGAACAAATCTCTACGCATGCCCGTGACTCGTTAGATTTTTTGCCTCTTCGTGATTTGATGTAATTTAGAAGGTTAAATGTCCGGTTAATTCAATGATTAAATAGTTATCTGATTGATAAAACTAATTGAGGGGGATAATGCAAAAAGCTCTGGTTAATTGTAAATAAGCTGATAAAAGTTTGTAATGCATTGTTGAAATTTTCGTGTCACTGACTGAATTAATGTCACACAAAATTAGACAGTACCTTTGTTTAATTTGTAATAGTGTACTTTAATATTGCACGTACTTTTGATCTGACCCAAAGTTAGGTAGTTTTTATAACAGAGCGATGTACCTAAAATAACAGCAAAATATCGTACACATTGGTACAAACATATTATTTATTTATTTTATCATCACAAAACACGATCTAAAGTAATCGGAATAAATTTCATTGACAACGAACCTTTATTTCAGCATTAATATTGTTCAAATCCCAAACGGCCAACATAAATATTTCAAAGCTGTTAATTTGTTTTTAATTAAATATTTATTTCCATATGTCATTAGGACAACACGCGAGGACCCTTTCCCTTACTTTGTACAGTTACAAAATGAATTTTGATGACTTGGAAATAGGAGTAATTTTTGAATGCATAATAAAGCTGTTGAGTACACTCAGCGCCATAATTGCGGGTTGTCACAGCAGTGCATTTCACGTGCATAAGGATGCAAACATTGTGATTAAAATTTAAACGTGAAATATTGTTAGAACTAATTTTCGAGCGAAGTACAGTCGACTGCGTATCAGCCATTATTGTTGGAAAATCGCACATATTAAAACTACATAAGGTCCATGTTTAAGTTGACATGTCGTTGTCGCATGATGGAAATTGTTTGGAAATTCCGTTACTAGTGATTATGTTTCCGAAATTCAGTGAGCTAGGTGACGCGTTAAGTGAAAATTCAGAAGTTCGTAAATAATATTAGATTAGTATTATGTTTCCGAAATTCAGTGAGCTAGGTGACGCGTTAAGTGAAAATTCAGTAGTTCGTAAATAATATTTTTGTGGTAAGGTAAACTGCCAGTTATTTGGCACTTAAGAGCCATGTACTCGAGTTATTGGACAGTTATTTATTGAATTAAAAATAGCGTTTCTATTTCAATAACTAAGGCTGGGTTGCACCATCTTACTTTAACTTTGACAAACATCAAAAATCTGTCAAACTCCATACAAAAACACCGCATAGTAGAGTTACGGTCAAAGTTAGATGGTGCAACTCAGCCTAAAAGATTCCGCCAGTTTGGAAATAAAAAGGCCTTAAGTTGCAATGTGCATTTGAAGAAATACTCATTTTAAGGACGTTCAAGGGGTTTTTTGTCCAAAGACTGGTAGCGTCCAATGACTGGAAATTTACCCTAGTTAAAATTGGTCAGTTCAAAAGGATCAAACGCTTTTTTGTCTTTACACATACGAGTAACAGGATACTGACTTCGTTATTATTATAATTACGAAATGTTTACTTGATAATAAGCAATATTATCGTCCCTTATTTTTGGAATAGGGTGGTTTTCAAATATGCTTACGTATGTACATATTTTGACGTAAGACGTAAGTAAATATTTTGAAGAAGCATGTTTCTTAGAACTCATTATCACTTAAGAAAACAAATTCTCCGAACCTAGTATAATATTTATTTAAGTATTTATAGACGTTTATTGATTTTGCACATACATATTTTAAAAAAGTGCGAATATCTAGCCTTCCCTACCCGTCTGGCCAGTAGAGGCCAGCGTGGGGAAGGCCAACTCCTCCATTTGCCTCTGGCAAATTAAAAAGGGTTGTACTTAATGACTTGATGATGATGATGTACTTACATAGGTACGTAGTCAATAACAATTACAAAATATTTAAAATATAGGTAGGTACTGAGTTTGGTCATCCAAATAGAGGCACAATTGGACTTCTTACACACGGTTGATCAGTGTAACTAACGTCACTATCTAACATTTGGCATTGATTGAACACATGTTTGTAAAGACCCGATTACATTGTTGCATCAGTTTTAATATTATTTTAAAATGTATGTTATCGAACTTTGTGAAGTTCGATAGTGTTTTTGTAGAATTTGTATGTTTGATATTATTACACTGTGGTTTAATAGACAGCCTGCGCCATCTCTTGACTATGCAGAAAAGCTTTATTTAGGTACTTTCGCAAAAACGGGGTTAAGCGATGGAGACAGCTACTCCATTCCCAAAATATTGTGGGATTTTTTTAGACTATGACAATTTTTATAAGTACTTTAAACAAAATCGTAGGATGCTTTTATTCACACAATATTTTAGAAAAACACACATTTGAGTCACTCCTAGTCTAGCTCATCCATCACCCTTACATTTTGTCAGCTATAGGATTCGAATCCGGGACACAAACAGAGATAGACTCAGTTCAAAAGCACGATAAAACTCCCCCCTTAAATATCAATCCGTTGTATATCGTATAAGCGACAGCTCGCGTACTGATATACAGCCAGATAGAGTTTAATAGGAAAGCAATACTTTACGCTGTTTTATAGCGCTGATAAAAGGCTTCACGCAAAAGTTTTATTACCATTTTACGTCACAAAAGTAATTTGCGTGTTGTAGGTTTTAAAGGTAATTTTGTGAAGTTGAAATTACTTTAAAATATCAGAAAAACAGACGCTGTAAAGCGCTATTAATGAGCGCCTTTCAAAGTTTTAATGTTAAAGTGTGATTAAAAAATCATATTCCGAGAAGATATTTCATCTTTATGTGCCTAATGAAATTACTTAAGAAAACCCTCGCCAACATAAAACGTAAGACGATTTGAAACTTGAAAGGCATTTCAAACAGACTTGAGGCTTTAAACTAGTAGGTATGTGGTTCTATGTCATGAACTCTAATGTAACTTCAACAGTAATCAGAGTTGAAGTTTTGTGATTGTATTCATTTTTGGGCCTGGAGAACTAAAAATACTAAAAGCATATCGATTAATCGATGCTCGAGCATCTAACTCGATTATGGACTCGTCTTTACAACTAAACTTGACCTAAGCGCGCGCAACTATGCCCCCGTTCGCCACTCAGTCATAGATCACCGAACATTCTATAATGACGTGGGATCAACGAACCGCATTATAAATGATGCTTTCTCCATACTCCATCCCGGTTCATATCACACTCGTTTGATAAACGTAAACACCTTGGCTGAATTGACGTAGGTAATGTTGCTTGAATAACGGTCTAATTTGTAATTGAAGTCAGCGAATTGACATTTGATTCACAACAAATGGGATTCACCGAAAACTAATTAAGCTAAATTGACATTTTGTTTACCCCTGAGCTAAATAATGCTGTTAAAAGCTCATTTAGTCAAATGCCAAGTAGGTGTGAGGAATAACTTGTATTTGACATTAATGAACATCCATAACAGCACGTGAAGCTAATGTGGCATCTTTTGTAGTCGAACTAAAGAAATTCTATAAAAAACATAACCCTCCTTCTGCGCAGTCGGGTAAAAATAACAGGTATTTTTTACTTTGCACTACTAAATTTCGTATGAAGCTTTTCCCATATTATTTTTCCTCCCATGACCTAATTTTATTAGGGTTTCGCTATCCTTGAACCAAATACGGCATCACCATGGTAGTGTAAGTATTTGAGTTGGATACGGTAGTATTTGACCCTTTTAGACATATTGGTTAGGAAATTCTATGCAAGCAGGCAAGACAATCACTGGAAGTGCAAGTTAAAAGGGTCTTCCTTAGTAAAATGTATTTTGAATAAAAAGGTCTTCCTTTCTAAAATGGTCATTCGTTCGTTTCAGCCCAAAGACGTCCACTGCTGGACAAAGGCCTCCCCCAAGGATTTCCACAAAGACCGGTCCTGCGCCGCTCGCATCCAGGCACCAGCCTCCCGCATTGCCTTGTGTATTTTATTTAAGTACCTACATCATCACAAATAACAAAAAAATACTTTGTGACTAATCCCTAAATCCCATAAAATTAGTTTTACGAAAACAGTTATAAGAGAAAGATTAATTATAATTTATTTTGTGTGGGTTTTTGTAAAAACAGAAAACTCTAGTGCTGTATTTGTACAAACTCAGTAAAACTGATGTTCGAGGAATTATCTGCTTAAAGCCAAAGAAAATTCTCGGAAACACTCGACAAAGCTTATTTTCAAGCTTTTAGTCGGAATTTCAAAATTATCTTTAATTAAGGTTAAAATAACATGATAGTAATAACTTTACATTTTAATAAGGCAGAAAATTTTATAGAAATAAACAAAAATACTTTAAATATTATGTCAATTGATATTATAACAATTAAATTAATAGTTTGTAATTTATTTACCAACCTTACGAAGTCAAAAGTTTGTTTAATGTTCCATATTTTTCTGGGAATTACTTTGTAAGTATTAATTAATTGTATATTCAATCCTTTAATTGTAAATAAATACAACCATTAGTAAAAAAAAGTATTCAACAAAAGCAATACTTGTATGTTCATAAAAAGGTTTAACTTTGTGTATAATGTTTAAACACATAATCGTAAGAAAGTAGTAAATGAATGTCGTCACCTAGAAATCAAACCGAGAAAGCCTGAGGTTGATAGTGTCCAAATTCTAACCACTGGACTTTCGAGGACTACAAGTAGCACCTCTAAGTAAGTACACTTAAGAGCGTATTTAGAGTAGCATTGCCCATAACAATAATTAACATTCTTATCGCACTACACACGGAAGGTAGTATCGTTACCTACCATTGATCGTCTTATACCAGGTTCGATGTAACATAAGCGGTAGCGGGCAACTCAAACGCTCTACATTTATTGGTCTTTGATCCTATGATTTTTCAGAATCAAATCAACAGGGCTGTCTGAAAATAAAAATCATTCAGCATAACTCGATTGAGCCTTAAAATACGCTTAATATTAAGATGTTTTAGGTGAGTTGGAATTATACCACATGAATAACACTGTCATAATTATTTATTTATTTTTTAGTTTTTATATTTCTGGAGTTTATTAAACAGATATTTCTCATGCTATCTTAATTGTCACTGATTCTTTAATTTGATAGGTTTTGCTTTTACATAAAACATAGTTGAAACACTCATGACAAAAGAAGGCCACTCTGTGTACGAGTCTTAAGAATGTCTTGCTCTTGGTCACGTGATTTTATGAATAACCTCAACCGTTCTCGTTACCGCTACCGCTTATAAAAGACTAAACTTTGAACATTATGAAATGTGTGTTTTGACAACAGTCATTAGCCCCGGCTAACTACCCACAACTATCGTTAGCAGAACGGTTGCTTCTACTATCATAATCATTATTGTGGAAAGACATTTTTCCCTTGGGATGTTTTAAACCTCCGAACTAAGAGAGTATTCAAAAGCACTATGAATTGAATTGTTTGAAACAATTGAGCATAGAGCTGTATAAGTTGTGGGCCGTGTTTATGTGCTTTTTAATTTATTTTTGTATAAATTAAAGTATTTCAGAGCTTTAATTTCAATTGAGGTAAATGTTAACACATCAACATTCCTAATTGACTAAAGCAGCGACATAAAGGAGCCTTACAAGCAGCTAAACGTAATGCCATAGGCTTTTTGCTTGACATTCAACCATCAGCCATTACAGCCCACACACACACCAATTTATCGGCATTGTTTTGTTTTAACGCGATGGCCTATCGCCGATCGGTCGATCGACCAATCCCGTGCTATAGTCTAGCGATCTAATTGGCGCAATTCCCATAGTCTCACGTACAGTTACACCGAGATACAAATCAAATAACGGATACCAAATCAACATTAATTGTTCGACGATAGCACGGTCATCGATATGCCGGATCAAATGATTGTGGACTCTATCTTTGTGGCCGAAGAGTGAAATTAAACACTGGTGTGGTATCAAGATTTAAATGATCTTTATTCTGCGTCGGCTCATCAATTGTTGCATCAGGAGTAAATGTATGAGTAGGTTAAATAGCCAATTCTATTCTAACTATAGAAGAGCAACAATAATGTGTAGTCTTAATGAACTGTCCTGACACAATAAATCGAACTGATACCTTAACGTCAATCAATGGTCCACTTCACGAGTGCACAAGAAAGGCTGCAGTGCGGGAAGAATGGCGACGGATTGTAAGGCTTGCCACAGGACCGGGTGTGACGCCCACGACCACTCTGGCAACTGAAGAACTGAAGAAGCTTAACGTGCCCCAAAGCTCTTGAGCAAACTTATAGGATGGCACAATATAATTACATACGAAATTGCTAAACTCAAGTGGAGTGGGCGTAGAGTTGATGGCCGTTGGGGCAGATAAGTTCTCAAGTGGCGACCAGACGTTGTGTGGACATGCCTTCACTAGATGGACCGACGATCTAGTGAAGCTCGCGGGAAGTACCCGGATACGGGCAGCCCAGGACCGGTCGTCGTGGAAGTCCTTGACGTCCACTGCTGGACAAAGGCCTCCCTTTGTCCAGCAGTGTATGTATTCAAACTTTATAACAAATATCCCCACATTTCACGATTGGGCGTTAAGAATGAAACAACAAATGACGTCATTAGCGTACCAGCGGAACGCGTGCAATCCGTTACAGAACGTTACAGTAAGCGATTGCTGCAAACTTGCAAACTGCAGTGTTGCATACGACGTGTGACAGAGAACAATGACTTCGCAGCGACGCCTAGCGTGATACTAATGTTTTTGTGAACTACAATATTTCAATGTGGATACCGAGATAAGGCTCTGGTCACATAGACGCACGACACTATTACGCACTGGAATTATCAGGTAGATATTTTGTAATTAGCCGTGGCAGTGGGTAGAGTACATAGATGGTAGGGTACTGATGATGGCGTTGGGTCAGAAAAGTTCTCGTGTGGCGACCACGGGCCGGAAAACATAGTGTGGGCAGTCCTCCCACTTTTTTTTTTTTTTTTTTTTTTTTTTGGTGCACCACGAGGAGGTCCCTCACCATCGCACCCCGGGCAGTCCTCCCACTGGGTGGACCAACGATCAGGGGAAATATCTGGATGTAGACAGTGCAGGACCGGTCGTTGTGGAAATAAGGAAACGCTCATTGTTTGTAAAAATAAGGGAGGCCTTTGTCCAGCAGTGGACGTCATTTTAGCTGAAACGAACGATGTGACCCGGATGAGAAAATGGCATAGTGTTTTTTTTTATATTTATCTACATTATGAGGATATTTTTCGTAAATAAATCACTGAATTGTTAACCGCTCAAAGGCTGAATTTGCTCGAATTATTTGTTTGTACTTGTAAATTAAAAAAATTGCTCTCAAACTCGATTTGCACGAGAGCTTGATTTTTCTACGAAGCTTCGAAAATGTTCTTCTATGTATTTAGGTATCCACTGGCAAAAAATATTAAGCAGCAAAAAATATTGCCCGCCATAATCATAATGACGATAAAAGAAAATTCACAGAGCAAATTGATGTCAAGTCGACCGTAACGTTGAACCAAGTAAGTGACGTTTTTGTGGAACTATCACGATTTCTTTAAGTCAAATTCTTTGGCGATATTAATTTACTTAACTTCATTGTATTGAGTTTTGCTATGTAGACTGGCAGTGGCTGGATAAAAAAGATCCTCGACAGTAAAAAAAAATACAAAATCGTTAAATAAAAGTTCGTGACAGCAAAAGTAGCCAAAAAATTGACAACACAACCTTATTCCTATTGTAACAAAGACTTTTTTGACTACTTTGGATGTCAGGAACTCTTAGACGCTGACTGTACTAAGAAAAGTCACTAAACTGAATTGCAAACTTACTTGTGAAAACCGGCTCAAAACAGCATTCAAATTTCATGCCGTTGAAAAATAATTTGTCGGCAAAAGCTGCTTATAATAACATGCTCACTATGTAAACAATGAGGGTTTCGATAAACGTTTTTACAAAGTAGATTAGTTTGCAGAATAACCACCCACCCTCAAAACTTTTCGCGAATATTGTGCCTACTGCATAGTTTGTATTCCTTACTTTGATAAAGGTTTAGAGTTTAGAGGCCAGATTTAGAGTGACAAAGCAAACAATTCGAAAGATTTTCAATCATATTCTTGTTCTTGACATAAACTAAATCAAAGTTTATATTTAGAAAGACTTCAAAGGGCAAGTATTTGCTAACAATAGATTACTTGCCAAGTTTTCTATTAATTTCTATTATTAGACTGGTCTCGGTGTAAGTTTTAAAAAGTCAACTTTGGCCTAACGCTGCGGTATTGTACAAAGATTGACTCTATAAAAGTAAGAATCAGGAATACGTAACTCGCAATCTTGTTATTTGTTTACACAGACGCAGAAAACTGTAACTTGTAATAATTACATAATTTAGGTCAATGTAAAAATAATGCTCACCTCGTTGTTAAGTTTTAGTATAGCAGTAAATGTATTTGTTTTTAGTTTGTCATTAATATTTTGATATTGTTTAGTAAGCACTTTTAAAATAGATACCTAAGATACAGGCAAAATATTTTGCTTAATTTAGGTATTATTATTGTAACCAAACGTGTACTTATCTAGGCTAAGTTTTATATAGAAATAAATTTATTTATTTATTATTATTATTTATTATTTTAAAATACTCTAGTCAGTTCATTGTTTTTAGTCTAAAATGGATACATTACCTCTCAGAAAAAGTAGGTAGGTACTAAATTAGACTCTACACCTTCTGTGTCTTTGCATACTTTGGTTTTTATTAGTTTGCAGCTTGCATGCATGTGGTAATTAAAATCACAAAGTTCTTAATTAGGATATTAATAATATAGCGTTTTACATTTTAGATGCATGTTAGCTATTGTTTCATATGAAAACAAACAACTTTGTATTTTAAAAGAGAAACATATTTTAACCGACTCCGAAAGTAAGAGGTTCTGAATTCGAGTGTATGTTTTTGTTTTATATATACTTTGCTCCTATTATGGATGCTATGTAAGCATTATGCATTTAGACCTTGGAAAAAAATAGATTTTTGAGTTCTATTACCACGACATCATTAAGCAAGAAAAATATTTTTTTGTTAGATTTTATTTTACTTAGAAGATTTGAGGCAATCTAAATCTGAGTTGCATCAACTTACTTTAACCGTCACTACGAGTATAACAATAACCGTTGTTTTTTTGTATGGAGTTTGGCAGATTTTTGACGTTTGTTAAAGTAAGATGGTGCAACTCAGCCTAAATGTCAAATTTTCGGTCTGATCCAGACCACAAGAGAAAAAGAATTGTATTTTCTCGCTCTTTCTGTATTAATTAAAGATACAAGTCGCAATTTAGAACGTATTACTGATGATTTATGGTACTCCTTGGTGGTATTGGCTCGAGACATCAAATTAGGATTCCGTAGTCAGATGTATTATCAGTATAAGAAGAGTATGAATACTTAAGAATGTATATTTAGAGCACTCTACTCCTGGGTCTCGTTTGATTGTTCGCCCTTGAGTTTAATTTTAACGTAGAAAAATGTAGACTAATTGAAATTCCTCCATAAAAGAATATTTCACGATGATATTTCACAATTTGTGTAGAAGTCAGAAAATATTCTTTACGGTCCAATTAACTCTATACTTATCAACTCTCATCAAAATTATTTCAGCCATTTAGGACTGAAAACGTAACAAAACATAGAGTCATGACGACTTCAACATTTAGAACTGACCGCAAGTAGCATTGCAGAAAAACCTTTCTGGCCTTTGCTATCGCAATAAAATGTAATATTGTCTAATAAATGAAAAAAAAAGGTATAAGTAACCACAGATAATTAAATAACGTAAGAACTATAGAGCTTTGCTCTTGATCTTTCTTTCTTCGATCAGTTCACGCTTGACCTCTTTTATTTATTCGCGCCATGCATCATGCGGCCGGTGAACGCATTAAAATATTTGCCTGACACATAACTCATATGCAACGAAAGATTCTCGGAAAGGACAACTTCGGGCCCTACTACGGGTTTCTCGAACAAAAAAATTTAAAAATCTTCTAAAAAGTAAAATGTCGCATTCAGATCCGTTTATCTCTATTTTAGTTCTAAAAGTTATAATTAATTACCTACTTGAATAAGACCGCCTCTGCGGTCTAGTGGTAAGACCAACTGCTTAAGACCCAAAGGTCGGGTTTGATTCCCAGTGGGTGGATTTTTTTCTGCTCGGTTTGGTTGGTGGTAAGACTGGCTAGCTACCACCATCTTCCTAAGTCTTTTTTCATAACAACAGTGTTAACAGGGTTGTTGTGTTCCGGTAGTTAGAGGAAAGATAGTCAGTTTCTCTGTGGTTGAGGATTCCGGGCGATGGCTCGCATCCACCTTTGGCTTTATCATCACTTTCCATCAGGTAGGATGCGGGCCAAGAGCTTCCAAAGTATTATCGAAACATTGGTTATTTTGTGTATTTTTCCCATAGTACAAGTATTTCCTAGCACCAAGACAAATGGTTTGTTAGCTGATGCCATTTGAATTCCGTGCACGCAACTATAAAATCGATAGCGATATAGTTTTTTTCTTAAACTACTCTCGCATGATATAATTATTCTGCTAGTGTTAAAAATAGAAATGAAAGACTTGTATTATTTTTATTCTTTGACATTTCATCGGGCAATTTCACAACAAACATCAAAAAATAATTTAATTTAATCAAACTGGAAATTCACGGTGAGAACTCGATTGAAGCAAAGAGTAAGAGACCGCTCTACTTATAGGTAATACTGGTACAGATTCAATTAAACTTCTTGGCACACTAATAAATTGAATTAATTACTTGCATACGTTAAAAGCAATACGGCGAACAGGCTACGATAAATAGCTTTTGCTTATCTTGAATCGGACTAATTAGAAAATCCACATGAAAAACAATTTTTCACAAGACAAAATTATGGTGGAACTAATTTGTAAGCGTATTTTTAAATTGGTTTCTTGTGATGTAGTTGGAGTTAGTATCGTGCAAAAAGCGGTAACTTGTGTTTTACGCTACGATTAATTTCACTAGATAAAGAAAACGCATAAACTGTAATTGTAGGAAGTGAATTGAGCATAAAAATATAAAATATGAGCAGCATTATGGATAGATATTATTCGTATCTGATCATAAAATAAAAAATAAGAAGTTTTTGTTTAAATGGATGGGATTTTGAAGAAGAATATAACCTTTTGAAGCAAAAATAAAACTTGCGGTGAAATAGAGGATATAAAGTATGAAGAACCCATCTTTTATCATGTTAACTAATTCGAAAAATATTACATTTGTATTTTAGTGTTACTATTTCATGTATTAATGTAAAACAGAGTTATATTTTGCTTTCTCCACTGCACAACGAATATTACGACTGGAAACCTTTGAGACACTCGATATCGTTTACCGTGCAGTTGACGCACCTAAAACTATACAATTTCGTTGCAAAACAGCACTTAACACATTTGCTTAAGGTACCACACCGAACAGCTTAATGTGCAGTCCGTGCCTTCTCCGTCCCCTAGAAAACCCTCAGATTACAAGCCCTACCAACCTGTCACTTCATGATTCTCGGTAATAAATGACGAGAGGGCAGATAAGGCCTGGATTTGCGGCATTTGGGACGCTGATACCTTTATGACGTTTTCATGAGTAAGGTAGGTATGTTTGAAGAATTATCCGGTTTTACTTTGGTTATTGGTGTAATTTTTGTAGACTTTTCTCATCACTTAACTGCATTGGAATCCCTTTGAATATCGAGTAACTCTGTGTGAAGTCCGTCAGAACCAAAATTACACTTTAATTCATAAAAAATATACTGTGAAGTTCTAGAACATAATTTATTTTAGCTTTAATTTTTTACTTTTTGCTGATGATAAGATGAATAACTAAATGAATCGTACATCTGTTGATATTGTCTTTAAATTACTATCATTTATACTGTATCTCCACTGGCCAAATGAACTCTTCGAAAGTTTTATTTTGGGTAGTAATAGACAATGTAATATGCTTTTAAGATGATTCGTTAAAAAAACTTTATGATATTCTCTCTCTTTCAAATGTCACTTCAGATACAAGTAAAATATTATGGCCTATATTATAATCTACACAGACATTAAATTAACTATGTATAGCAAGTACATGACTGCAGTGTGTAGATTGCACTGTCACTTGACACTTAGGGGAATAACTCGTGAACCCTAGTAATTACCGGGATTCCTAGAGTGTGGGAGAGATATTCTTTAACATTGCAGAGGTCTTTATGAAGACCGCTTCCATGTGAAAAATGCACGTAATTTTCGCTACATTTTAGGCATTGCACGTGTTTCTCTATTGTTTTGTTTACACGGTTCTATTTTGAAGTAAAAAAACTTAGCAAAGTTCGATGGAAGATCAGTTTTAAGAGGTAGGTATGTGGCATGTCCTTATCTATGACAATCAACATCATCAGGTCATTTAGTCTCATTGCAAAAGAACGACCTTCTCTAATTTTGAAACCAGAGGCATCTTGAGGATTTGGCTTACACTCGCACGCTCTAATGTAGGGTAAACTGCCAGTAATGTAGTGAATTAAAAATAGCATTTCTATTTCAACAACTGAGAGATTCCGACTGATGGAGATAAAAGGGCGTTTTTTCGAAGGAATATTCATTGTATTTGAAGGAATATTCATGTAAAGAAAATTCAAGGGTTGTTTTGTCCAATGACTGGCAACGTCCAATGACTGTCGGTTTACCCTACATCTTTCTAGACCTTATGCTTAATCTAATCACAAATGCTTACTTTACTACCTCTACTAACTAGCTACTTTCATTCGCAACAAAAATAAAGCTAAATACAACAGTGGACTAAGCGAACTTAAGTCGTACTTATCCCGTGAGTCGCAGATTAAAGTCGACCGATGTAAATCCCACTTTACGACTCACTTAATTGCGAGTGCATTTAAAAATATTTTTATGATAGTTGCACGTTAGTTCCCGGGGTTTTGCGTTACAATTTCAGTCGTTAGTGCGTTTATTTTCTGGATTTATAAAGCGTAAACTTTTGCCTCAGTTTTTTCTACCGGATGAGGGAAATTTTAAAAATGTGATTAGTTGCCAGTTGGCGCAGTTCGGAGAAAATACTAAGTGGTTAAGGAACATTGTCTTAACAATCAGATGGCAGGTTGTAATGATTATAATTAATGCATCCTGTAGTTTTAACAAAGTTGCAATTTTGTAATTTTATGTCATACTTACAGAAGCATACATCTGGATGAATGCCTAATATTATTAGTACCGCTTGAAATTAAATAAATTTTAAATCCCTTTTTAGGGTTCCGTAGTCCTGACAAGGAACCCTTTATAGTTTGTTTTAAAATTCATAGTTCGTATATCAGTTTTGGATCCATTTATTTAGCAACATTTTTTTATTTTGCTCTATATCGAGGTTGAATTTCATATTCAATTTTGCTGTACAAAATGTGTTAACAGATTTCACTCTCTTTTTAAACAAACTATGGCAAAACCGACTTTTGTTAAAACTTCCATTCATACAGTTTTTAGTATTCGCTAAAAACAAACTTCAATTGTTTGTTCGACTGAATAGCTCTTTTTCTTTCAAAATGAATCCTCGGGTTTCCTTTAATTACAGGTTTCGCAATTTGTACATCTTTAAACAGTTAATTTTCATAATGCTATGAACGACGGAACGGAAACGATAAAATTAAACAGTTCTTAGCTTGAGATTATTTTTCTAATATTTATAGTTAACGTACCTATTTATTTATGATTAAACGACTCTAGATTTTCTTAGAACATGATCTCTGTACTGCGCGTAAAGTAAACTAAAGTATTAATTTTAAAGTCAATTAATTTTGAAATGAGAGATGCCGACTGATTAAATAATTAATTAATGTCCGTATTTACAAACGATGTTTGCTTAAGTGAAGTAGCAAATCGAACGCACAGCGTTGAATACAGCTCTGGGATTGATTCATACTCGTATGTCACCCTGTGCGTTCACGCGCATTGTGAGACCTCTTAGTAATGTTTGTGAATAAAGGTACAATAGCAAAACTTTATAACTTGGGTGATTATAAAATTGAGTAAATATTCAACATTTTTTTCAGATATGTGGTCTTTTTAAATCGTTTTATCAAGATCCGCCTATTTCGATTCTAAAAGCACCGGTTATAATCGATGCCCCGTTCCTGACGCTTCACCATTTATAAGAAATATGAGTGAAGTTTCTCCAGGGCGGGATCCTGAACTATCTTGCGATTTTTCCCTTAAAGGTCAAACGTCTGGATGATTTACTCGCCCAATATTACGCGAGTCAGGTGGAGGACGGAATTAAACTCGCCACGAAATATGGCCCGCCCTCTTGGAAGACTTAGCGATGAATACGGGACAAGACTTTATGTATAGCCACCCTGTTTAATGTCAGATAGTGGTTCATAGTGGACACTATTGATGCTAGCGTAGCTTCATAATTTAATTTTAAAGACCAGAGTAAAGACAATAATTTTAATACGTACTTAAGTTACTAATTTTCTTAAATTACTGATTAAATAATCTCGTAGTAAAAAGACTGTGTGCCTACATAAGATGCTAAATAATTTTAGGTCATATTGAATTGAAAAGTTATCTGAAATAATTGGGATTATAGTATAAATTACAGAAGGTGACTCATAGTAAAATGTGAATTAAAGATAAAGTGGTATTATGTTACAAAATAATACCTTTAGATAACAATAAAATAGCTTTTAAAAGTGTTGAACTCTTTTCCAACCAGATAATAGGGTATAATTGAATTAATTACCAAAAAAACCCATTTGGATAACATTCTCATATCATATTTCCCGTACTTAATGATCCGTTTCCCGCCATATGAGGTTTTTGTTTTACACTGAATATAATAAATGTTAATACGGCAATAAACTTCACCTATAAATGCCTCAAGATGGTAGTAAAAAGTTTTTTAATAGTATTCAAAGCGTGGCGTACTTTGCTTCCATTGTGGCACCGCTTTATAACTTACGCTATTTTACGGTCTTTAAGTTGCCACACCTGAATAGAATAAGTGTTAATGGAGTTTGAAACGACAAAGAGACAAAGGAATTTGAGCCGAAATGTTGGTGACGTGTTGCTTTTAAGCTAAAAGGTTTATACTGTCTAATAATGTGGTTATAAGGACTAGAATCTACCCGCTGGTGTTACACGCTTTTGCGATCAAAAACTTATTCTAAACAGTCTCTATTTCTTGCCTGATATAACTAAGAATTTTCTTAATCTTGAAAAGCTTTAGGTTTCACATACAAGCTTTCATCCGCTATTTACCCGACTGCGTCAGAAAGAGGGTTATTTAATTGCCTCTTACACGTATTTGCGACAGAAAGCCTTATTCAAGGCTTAATCCATCTCAAGATAATCTATTAAATTATTTAATATCTCTACATATGGCAAAAATAGTAAAGATTCCTTAAACAAATCACATTTACAGTTATAAGCATAACTACTTTTAAAATGGTTTCCTTCGTTAATAACTAGAGCTACAATAAAGCATGTCTCTTTAGCTCGTAGCAGTTAAAAGCTTTTTGAAAATATATAATTTATTACGTAAAAGTCAGAAGTTATTCTGATGTTTTATGTTTCGCTAATTTCAATGTCTTTTAAAATGTGCATGTCTCATATTTTTATGTTAAGTAATTTTATGCATTGCGTGTTATAATTAGATTTTTTAGCTAAAATTGATCAGCCTGTTCACCATGCTGAGAAATACCTACATGTCAACCAAGTTATGGGAGTATGTAACTAATCGGTATTTTTTTCGTTCACTTAGATACTGTTAAAACTCGAGTATATTACTAAACGCCACAACATTTTATGGAGTCAAGATGAAATTTCACAATTTCTACACCTTTCACTGCATTGCTGCATTGACAGTATAAAAAACCAAGTTAACCTGTCAGGTTCAAATTCCGCTATTCCCTCGTATGTTCTCTACCTACTCAAAATATACAACACTAATTGAAAATGACTTGCTGTTCTCTCCAGGCTGTGGTTCGTCATAAAGCCAAGATATTGCCGTCACCGAGGCACGATTAATCATTTGACACTACGACAATTTATGAAGCTGAATACCTACTATAATGGATATAGCCATTTTGAGATCTGCATAAGACTAATGACTATGTAGAGATGGTATTTGTCTATTTGTTCGTGACGTTAGATTGATTACAAAGCTTCCTTCCTTGTTATCATTATCATTATCATTATCATTATATAGAAGAAGAGACTGTAAGCAAAGACCCATTGTTTCAATAGGTATTCTTATCTCTGCAGTCTTAGAGATATTAAACGCAATCGTAATATATTTGATTGATTTTTCGTTGATATAATACGGATAGCGTAGGATCGGTCATTGTAGAAATCCACGAGGGCTCTTGTTCAGCAATGGACTGTGTTAGATGGACAAACGTTCGAATGATTGGTAAAGATGCAATAATTGCGTTTGACAATGCACAGGATACAGCAAAAGGCCTGCTGTTTTCCAAATAACCTTTACCTTACCAACATAATTTACTTTTGACACACTTTATGACCGGACCATATTATTTACCTTACATTTTCCAATTAAACTCGTATGTTACGAGTATTTTACGACGCACTAAAACCCTACAAACCGCATCGCGAATTCATTTAACTTTCTCACGGCGAAAACCTAAGGTAGCGTTAAACGCTTAACCTAGTTCTTAATAATTAATTAGGCGATCCATTAGCACGATAATCTTTACGGTCGGCATGGAGCCTTAAATCACAAGGGGTCTTAACAGATCTTATCTTTAAGGCCCCACCGTAATGTCGCCCTTTAGTCAAAATATCACGTATTTCGGTTGATAGTGCTGCTTGAGTTATGAGACACGTGGGGTGTGAAGGATACGTTTATATGGCTATGAACTGTCAAAGCTATGATGTATTTAAGTTTTTGAGTCGTGACTATGAGTATGAGGAGCGCTATATGACTTTTGAAAGCCTCTAGAATTTGTTCTCCCTTCCTGTACACTTATTCCTTTTTTAAATGAATTTGATGTTTTGCAGTAAAATGTACTTAGGTAGGTAATTGATTCTCAACTCTCAAGGATCAGTCACTATGCGATTTTGTATTGGTTCTTTCCGTCCGACTAAAACTAGAATTATTGTGCTTATCAATGCTATTAAGAAGCTAAAAAACCATTAAAAACGTGCATAACTTTCTGCTATTTAAGTTAACCATTCAACAAAAACGTAACGAATGTACAGTCGCGGAATGAAAAGGTTCGTCACCTTAGTGTCGGTTTTCGCTTGCACTAGGTACTGTAAGAGTCAAACCTGCCAACATAACAGTGCAAGAAACAGTGCTGCTAACATTTAAATAAATATGACGTTTGCTAACGAATAAGGTTTTGCTTGTTTATTTTTCTATCCCATCAGTGCAATGCAATGATGACATTGACCAATTGACAATAGTTTTTTTTGTTTAATAGAAATAATAATGGCAGGTTGAACCGACAAGAAGGTTTTAGTTTATCAATCATAATAATCTTCTTGACAAGATAAATCGTCAAACAACTTTGATCTGAATAATTTTGAACTTTACTGACGAACAGTTAAAGATTATTTTCTCTAACTCGAGATTATTCTGTAACATAGTTTCAAAAGGTAACCTATGTGCTCGCGATTCGTTGAAGGAATCAATTTGAAAACTGACGAACCTTTTCATTCTGTGACTGTACATGCAATACTCACGATAAGCAAATGTACGCACGTTCTACGAGGATCGCAAGGAATAAAATGAATGGAACTTACATCCGTGTTTGCACACGTATTAACTTACCTTTGTGGTGGTTTACATTTAACGGTGATTAGAAACGAAATCACGGACAACGTAATAGGGAGTAACCCCGCAGATATTAAGTAATGAGTCCCATTTGAGTGCCTGGAAATATTTAACAGTATTTTTCTGAGTGTTTACTATGTTATTAATGTCTACGTATATCTGGTAACTATGGCACAAACTATGCTTTGCTTGGGTGCGGGTAAATGTCCAAAAATCTGCCGCAACTGCATTATTGTTTTATTAACTGCTCATGCTACTCTTTCAACAAAAAAGAAAGAAAGGATAGAAAAGAAGAATATAAACTCTTATTTACTAGTAAGACTTTCTTTACTAGTAACTAAGTATTATAAATTTCGTGAAGTGTCATAGAAATTGAAATTAAAAACAAAGAAAAACATTTCACCAAGGGCAGCAGAAAACTTAAAACCTTTTCGAACCTTTTTGAACACTCGCCCGTTCGACCCCGTTACAATCTCTTTCAATATAGCATTCATCGTAACGACAAGATCCAACAAAAGAACCTCGTGAAGATAATAAAGGTCGTTCCTCACACGTTACTTCACGTGTAAAGCGTCCTTCATTGTGGGTCATAATACCTACTAAGTTGGAAATAGCAACACACGTATCCCGGGTTCCGTACCCGAGATCTGAATTAAAGGAGAATTATGCTACATTGCACTGAATTACATGTAGAATTAAATTATGTAGTGTTAAGATTTTCTTACTCTTAAAATTACTTTTAAGCACTTAAGTAAGAAAAGACTAAACACTAATTTAAATACAGACACAAAGGATCTAATTAAAATAATGACAATCATACTTATTCGTAGCTATTACCTTCTTCTTCGCTTCTCACCAAGCAAAAGATACAGCTGGAGCAGCCTTCATTTGATAAAAACAATCAGGAAATCCTTTTGAATTTGTTTAAAAAGAATATGGCGTTAATACTTCCTTCCTTAACATATTCATTCACCAGACCAATAACATTAAAAATGCATTTTATTTTATTACAAAATCTTTAACCACCGTGAAAGGACCAAAAAGTTCTCCGATCACTTTATCAGCGGTATCTTTAAAGTAAAAGGTGTTATTAGGCCCCAATTAACGACAGGCAATCCCTTCTGTTATCGGAAAGATAAGAAAGAACTGTTAAATTTTTCGGTCCTAACTTCTACAGGCCTTAGGACGTCTTATTTTGTCGGGCAGGTGAAACAAATGGTTAACAAAAAGTAGGACGGTGGGAGGCTGCGATATTTTGGATCGGCGTGACGAGAGCTACACCTGTTGTCACGGGATATGACACTCAAATATTAATTGTGAGGAAAAAAGGTTTACAAAACAACATGAAACAAAGTCACCTGCATGAGACCGTTCCAGTTTTAAAACTGCGGGCTGAGTGTGAATTTTCATTTTGATGTAAACTCACACTATCCTCTGATAGCCAAATTGTGCTGATCATGTTTACCATCATGTCTTTGGGTTTTATGATCCTCCCCAGTTAGTCCTTAGCAGAAGAAACAATATTTTAGATCTACCAAAATAAAGAATTTGTTTTCAAAATCCAGCCAGTTTCGAAATGCCGTGGTCTTAGGCAGCTTATTTTAACATTATTTTGTAACTTGTTTGTATAGAGTTATTTGCCTATGATTCCTATCTGGTGCAACCATAGAGTTCTCTAATTACCTATATTATAAATAGGTATCTTATCTTGTAATAAAAGTTCACTTTCTAGGCCANCATAGTTTTCTTTTGTTTTTGCTAATGTCCATGGTATATAATAAAAGATACATTATTCAACTTACTATTTCATAAGTATTAATTAACATGATTGTTGTATATTTAGCACAAATCAACAAAGTACGAGTTCAGAGCTTCGGTCCAATTTAGCCAACCGGTTCGATAATTTGTACCACAGGGTTACTAAATTGGATTTCAATAAATTTCAAGCCTATAAAAAAACTATGGCAAAATATTATACCATACATTCTTAACAAATTAGGAAACGAAAAGGAACAGTAGTTAATAACATAGACAATCGATATTGTTTTTCACGTTATCACGATTTTGAGTACAAGTTTTGTAATTCCAATTATCGTAACGCACACTTCTACCTAATCTACTTTGCCAGTCTTTTGCTTTCGTTTATTGTTAGTCAAACATAACTACGCTATTATAACTTCAAAATATGATTTACTAAAAAAAAATTCAAAATCCTTTGGTAAAGTTCCATACAACTTGATGAGGTACAAATTAGCCGACTAGGTGATAGTACTTTTAAAAAATCGGTAAAAAATATAGCTTATAAATACCGAAAAATGTTTCAAATAATTGTGATCCACACTAATTTACGCTTCTCAATAATATATTAGAAACACCCTGTGATTAAATTTAACAAAATTACAAACTAAACATGTATTGTCAAAAGTTACTTGAAAACAATGAAAAAATACTTTTCAAAATAAAACACACGTGTTTGTTGTCACGGCAAAAACCACATGGCCGATATTAATTGATTTTAGTTGTGTATCGCTGAGTGTTACAATTACAGACATTCAATAAATACTTTACGAAATATAAGGGTGGTACAATTTACCCGGCGGTACAATATACCGAACTCTCCCCTATGTTTCCGAAATTCAGTGAGCTAGTGACGCGTTAAGTGAAAATTCAGTAGTTCGTAAATAATATTTTTGTGGTAAGGTAAACTGCCAGTTATTTGGCACTTAAGAGCCATGTACTCGAGTTATTGGACAGTTATTTATTGAATTAAAAATAGCGTTTCAATTTCAATAACTAAGGCTGGGTTGCTCCATCTTACTTTAACTTTGACAAACATCAAAAATCTGTCAAACTCCATACAAAAACACCGGATAGTTACGGTCAACAGTAGAGTTACGGTCAAAGTTAGATGGTGCAACTCAGCCTAAGAGATTCCGACAGTTTGGAAATAAAAAGGTTTTAAGTTGCAATTTGCGTTTGAAGCAATATTCATTTTAAGGATGTTCAAGGGGTTTTTGTCCAAAGACTGGTAGCGTCCAGTGACTGGAAATTTACCCTAGTTAAAATTGGTCAGTTCAAAAGGATCAAACGCTTTTTTGTATTGACACATACGAGTTACAGTATATTTACTTCGTTATTATTATAATTATGAAATGTTTACTTGATAATAAGCAGNCTTAAAACTCATCCCTCATGACTACGAACCATGTAGATTCTTCCCACTGTGCAAGCATCCATTCCATCTTCATTACCCAACTTTGTTTTCTGTTGGCACACCTTGCCCCCTTTGTTTCAAAATTAATGTGTCTACCGATACCGATATCCGACGTTACGCGCCATTGGGTTACAAAAGGTGAATTTGACAGGAGCATTTTTTGTCCGCGCCTGAACGGTTGCGTACCCGTGGGTACTGTCACAGTGGAAATGGAATCAGTAACAATTCTATTGCTATATTCAAAATGCAGACTAGTGCATACTGGTTTGTTCTGAATATGTAATGGAAAAGCAATGCGGCAAAGTTTCTATGAAGGATATAAATCGAAACAACTAACAATTTGATAACTAACGCGTGTATTTACAACAAAATATGAATGAATATCAATAGGTACCTACTTAATAAATAACCTAAATACATTCAGTATAAGATCAATTAAAGAAAATCGTCATCTTGCGATAAGTTGATATCCTGCGACTCTACATCAACAAGTTAGGGCAATCAGTCTGTTAAGTAAAAACTGACGTGCCTGTGGACAATACATTCGTATCATTAAAGATTACAACAATTCAATAAAGTCGTATAGATAGTTGGATTATTTTGTGCCTTAATTAGTGTAGTTTGTTATTTGGTTACCTAATACTTAAAAAAACTCCAAGTGCCACATTTGGTAATGCACAAAAATACACGTTTTACGATGTCGTACGTGTTCAGACATCGCGGTCCTTCTGTATCCCTCTGCCTTATATTACTTTTAGTAGTTTGTTGCGGCATCTTTGATTTTTCGATGCTTTTCAACTATTGATGACATCGTCATCGCGATGGTTAGCTTGATAATTGTGGTTTTTGTGGCGCAAGCAGACAAGCCAAGGAGGGAAGTAAAGTGGATAGAGATTATGATAATCGATACTTGTATAGAGTTCTTGTTTTGGGAAAAAAGGGAAGGGTTAAGAAGTGGCAGGGAATTAATAAAGCACGTCATTATGTATGAGTCGATTAAATTAATTGAACTAATGGGAATGTCTTGGCATGTTTTCATAAAAGATCAGTATGCAGATTTGTCCAGCAGTGGACGTCTTTCGGCTGAAACGAACGAACGAATGCAGATTTTATTATTACTCGGAGTAACATCGTTGGAGTAACTCTTAAATAAACATAGAAAGAGAAATGCACAATAAATACTAAGAAGCAAACACGAATGCACGGTAAGTAGTACCTTAGAATCTATAAATTCAAACCTATACCAAATCTAGAAAAGTTTAAGTTTAGAAAAGTCGAATAGACGATGGGTAAAGTAATAAAATAAACGAAAAATCTGCAAGANTCTTTTCTTCAAAAGTTCCTTAAAACTTATCCCTCATGACCACGAACCATGTAGATTCTTCCCACTGTGCAAGCATCCATTCCATCTTCATTACCCAACTTTGTTTTCTGTTGGCACACCTTGCCCCCTTTGTTTCAAAATTAATGTGTCTACCGATACCAATATCCGACGTTACGCGCCATTGGGTTACAAAAGGTGAATTTGACAGGAGCATTTTTTGTCCGCGCCTGAACGGTTGCGTACCCGTGGGTACTGTCACAGTGGAAATGGAATCAGTAACAATTCTATTGCTATATTCAAAATGCTGGACAAAGGATGTCCAGCAGTGGACGTCATTTGGCTGAAAAGAAAGAAAGAAAGAAAGAATTCAAAATGCAGACTGGCGCATACTGGTTTGTTCTGAATAAGTAATGGCAAACCAGTGCGGAAAAGTTTCTAAGAAGGATATAAATCGATATAACTAACAATTTGGTAACTAACGCGTTTATTTACAACAGAATATGTATGAATATTAATAGATATCTACTTAATAAATAATCTTAGTGCATTCAGTTATAAGATCAATCAAAGAAAATCGTCATCTTGTGAAAATTTGATGTCCTGCGACTCTACATCAACAAGTTATGGCAAGCAGTCTGTTAAGTAAAAACTGACATGACTGTGGAAAATACAACATTCGTATCATTAATCATTACAACAATTCAATAAAGTCGTAGGTTTATAAAAAATAGTTGGATTATTTTTTGCCTTTAATTAGTCTAGTTTGTTATTTGGTTACCTAATATTTAAAAACACTCCCAGTACAACATTTGGTAATACAAAATACAAGCTCTACGAAGTCGTAGGTAATCTGACACAACCGGTCCTTCTGTATCCCTCTGCCTTACATTACTTTTAGTAGTTTGTTGCGGCATCTTTGATTTTTCGATGCTTTTCAACTATTGATGACATCGTCATCGCGGTGGTTAGCTTGATAATTGTGGTTTTTGTGGCGCAAGCAGACAAGCCAAGGAGCTGGAAGTAAAGTGGATAGAGATTATGATAATCGATACTTGTATAGAGTTTGGGTTTAGGAAAAAAAGGGAAGGATTAAGAGTAGCAGATAATTAATAAAGCACATTATGTATGAGTCGATTAAATTAATTGAACTAATGGGAATGTCTTGGCATGTTTTCATAAAAGATCAGTATGCAGATTTTATTATTACTCGGAGTAATATCGTTGGAGTAACTCTTAAATAAACATAGAGAGATAAATGCATAATAAATACTAGGAAGCAAACACGAATGCACGGTAAGTAGTAGGTACCTTAGAATCTATAAATTCAAACCTATACCAAATCTAGAAAAGTTTAAGTTTAGAAAAGTCTAATAGACGATGGGTAAAGTAATAAAATAAACGGAAAATCTGCAAAACTACCTACAACTGTGTAATTTTTGCACCCTCCTGTAAAAACATCGACTCCGCAGACGAATTTTCTATTCAGAATTCGTACGTCTTCAATAATACTAAAATTACTTTTAACTTTCCATTAATATTCAACCCATTACTTTCACGTTTTCAAAAGTAAAAATCATTCAGAATTTATATCACATTCTGCATTCCCTGTCTAAAAGCATGCATTTATTGTCTGCCATGATTTTTTGACAAGAAAATGAACCAGAATGTGAAGAACCGTGAAGGAGCTTATACCAGCCCCCTTTTCCTTTGTAAAAGTAGGGGGTGGCCAACACAAGGGGATCTTGTTCGCTGGTTTTTAAGTCTGGGAATTCAATATCAAGATTCTAAGCAGGTGTGTTTTAAGACAAGCGACGCCCTTACGAGCGGGACATACAGACTGAAAGGATGTTGAACCAGCGCGTCGCAGACATATTGAGTTTTGTGATTGGCAGAGATAGTGGTAATATACAACCAAATAAAACGACATTTGTAATTTCTACCGTCAATGTTATTATTTATTATAGGGATCTGTTGTTCTGTTTATAAGTACTCGTCAGTGTTTCTTAGTATTTTTCTTTCAAATCGTCGATGTGTCGTGGTAGGTAGCAGGCTGTTGTAACCATGCGTAACATTGACTATTTTCAATGTTAGATTTTTGAGTTGGATAATAGGATGAACCTAATAGGTATTTTTTGACGTAATTTTCACGTAAGTAATTTTACACTAGTTACACTAACAAAAAATCGTGCTATCTACCTTTTTCTTTTTTAGAGCAATCAGCTGGATTTATTTATGCCTGAAATGTTTCTAATTAACTAGGAAGAACAGCGCGTAATATTTTTTATTATAGGAAGTTGCACTTTGTTGTGAGATCTAATCACATACTTTTCAAATATGATAGAAGTTTTATGAAACTAGCGACCGCCCGCGACTTCGTACGCGTGGATTCCGTTTTACCCCCTTCATCTATCTTACGCGTCAGTATCGATCACTAATCACCCCCTGATAGTTATTTTGAAAATATATTTCATGCACAGAATTAACCTCTCTACAGATTTATTATAAGTATAGATATTTTTGTTTCACTGATTGTTCGAAGATTTTTTAGTTATGTGTTCACCATCCAAACAACCCCTGTGTCCACCCACCACCGGAAAAAACTCCTGGTCGCCACCGCACTGTCGCCGCTTGTCGGCACTTTTTGTCGCGCGACGCCGCGACCCGTGACCGTTTTAGTAATTGGACACTGATCTGTTTACACAACCTACGATCAGGTAGCGATGAAGCAATAAAATGAATGATAAAAAGGTTAAAATTTAATTTCATAATTTGGTCGGATGTGGTGTAGACATGGCTTTATGGATGTGTAGGTACGAGAGTGGAATAGATAGATATTGGTTAAATTAAAGTTTTTTTAACTTTTCTCTCCTAATAGTGACGATGACATCACGGTTTTAAGAAAAAGGTTACGTTCTTTAAAAAAAATGCATTCGCAAGTTTACAACTCTTAGCGGCATGGCTCTTAAAATCGCAAGACACTTTCTAAATTAATTTGTTTATAATTTTTATTTACTTAAATATCCTAGCATTTCGGAAATAAATTGAACTTTATGATTCATGATTCATCTCGTGCCAAGCTGAAAGCAATAATAATAAAGAAATAGACAATAAAAGAGAAAACAGTAATTTAAATGGAACGGAAATAACCAGATGTGATCAGAGCTTTGAGCTTTTTGAAACGAATCTATACAATTTGAAGAATACTGAGTCTAGCTTAGAAACTCAGACTTTAAAGTCTTTTGTTTTACCTTTGTTGTCTATGTCTACAGATTTAACTGAAAATGCGGTTAAATCCCAAAAATAGGCTGAGAATTTCGTTAAACATAGCGTCCCAATCTTCCGTCACGGGTTCGCGAATCATTGTTTCTTTAACGATAGAAGCACAAAGATTCCCGTTCAAAGTAAACGTGGGCTTTGTCGGCATTATCAAGGACAAGTCGAGGGCTCTCATTACCATCTTTTAACTAAAGCGGAGACAACACTTCATTATAAAGGGCAAGATCAAATGCGAACCGCGAGGTTTTGTCAAAGGACACGGTAAGCTAGAGCTGTACAGTACAGGGTGATTGCTTGGCAGGTGCTCAAATGAAAAGGATTGATTTTAATTCTCAAAGGCCTTTCCCAAAAAGACTTTTTTCAATCATTCTCAAGAAAATACCCATCCAAATTGTCATCAGCAATCAGTAATTAACAGGGTTGTCAATGTATTTCTCGAGACTTTAGATATTGGCCTTCGAAAAAAATTGTGGTATTCAAGTACTTAGTAGAATCAACTGGTTTTGTTTAAGCACCAAAGAATCATCCTGTATATTTCTTTGAAACGATGAGGTTTTGTTTAATTCGCGTTTGGTGGAAAGAGGAAAGCGGACCACACAATAGAGGAGGAAAACCACGCAACATCTCCGTAACCGTGGAAAAGAACAAAAGAAATAATACTTTTAATAATGCACCAGCAATGCCATCATAAAGGAACAGTTCACGGTATCCCTAATGCGAGTTGCAGACCAAGAGCTAAGCTAAACAAGCTAAGATAGTTTAGCTTAGCTCGAATAGATAAATGCAGTTTTCCATCAGACTGCAAACTATGCAAACACTATTATAAGTACAAAGCTAACACCCATATTCACAAACATTACTATGAGGTCTCACAGTGCGCGTGAACACACAGGGTGACACACGAACCAATCACAAAGCTCTATTCAACGCTGTGCGTTCGATTTGCTGCTTCACTTATGCAAGCATCGTTTGCGAATACGGGCATTATTCTACAAACTACGGCTAATGTACGTACAGATCAAGGCGCCATCTGTGTGAAAAAATGGAAACGTTACGCGTTTCGTAACTTTGTCAACAGATGGCGCGACCATCCTAGTGACCGGCGTTTAGTGAATGAATGCTGGCTGAATTTCAGACACAAGAAAAGGTTTCTAAGTGCCTTTATTTCAAATACTCGCAATTTTGGAACCAGTCGAAAATAATGCTGCTCAGCACATTAGACCAAACATTTTTGTTACCAAAAAACACCTTATAAAACTTCTTAAAATGCCACATTGTTGGCTGGGCTTCATGTGCAGTCGTCTAATTACTAAACTGACCTTTAACCAAGACAAATCAGATACTTATGACAGCTTAAACAATCATACTAGAGTTGGTCCATGAACACACAACACTACAAAAGTAAAAATCTAGCGTAATTTAACTCCTGAAAAAGTATCTTTTGCAACGTCTACTTAGCCACATGTCAAAAACCTTCCATCAAAAATTAACTTGAGATCAAATAACAAAGTAAAGTATAAGGAGCAATTTATTAAAAGATGTACTAAAGAACCCGATAGAACTCTCAAAGGGAGCATCTGCGCCTTGAAAAGATAAAAGTAACACAGTCAAAACTCCGATAAAGTTCACAAACAAAGGGAAACCGAATTGGAAGGAATATTAACAGATTTTCAATAAGTACGCCACGGCGAGACAAAATGTAAGCAAAACGGGGGAGGTGTTTTGGCACAGCTCAAATATAACAGCATGTGTTATTGTTTACATAATAATATTTACTTAAATATGGATTTCTGATAAAAAATAGAGTGCTTAAACAATTTTATTCGAAGAATAAATCCGATTTAATTAAGTAATGACAGTATTGTTACGGAGATATTGTGATTACGATGAGATTAAAAAAATTAGAAAATACCTAATAAGATGATTTTTGTATTTTTCGATGTAATTATTATTAATCCTGTAATATGTAGATGTAATTATTATTAATCCTCTTACTGAAAAGCTGCACACATTGAAGCCTACCCATCGGTACCTACTGGCTTATACTTATTACACCAACTTAAATGAAAGTAAAATTAACTTCATCCATACCGCCAATCAATACAATTTTTAGATGCCGTGTTTGTCTTAGATGCTGTGTTGCAACGACCTTTTCTTTTTTAAATGAAAGGGTCCTCAACAAATTTTGATACAGGCCGAATAAAGCACGTCACTGGATTCACATAGACTTACCGTTTATCTTTAAGCTGTGGTTTTATTGTGAACAGCGCGGACGGATCGGCAAAAGATCCCTGTAACGCTCGTCCTCTATAAAGTCGCCTGCGGGACCGCGGGTGACCACACTTCCAGCTTGCAGACTGGCACGAACCCCCAATAGAATTCGGCAGTGCACTGCAGGAATGGAAACTTTTGTGCGGTTTAAATTGGCACTGCAAAGGATTCACGTTTGTTGTGAAGTTTTACACGGGTTTTGTGTATTGCGCGAATTATTTGTAATGTTTTGTAGTAAGTATGAGTATTACATTACATTATTTTAACAAAGGATACTTTTTCAATCTCAATTATTGAGAATTGACATAGACATTTTTTACTACTTAACAAATTAAACAGAAAGTATGAAACGTGACAAAAAAGCTAATCTAATACAAATACGAGAACCGTCGCATCTTTATCCTTACAATTACTTAATTGGCTATAATCAAGCCATTATAGTCATTCTTATAATATGTACAGGAATTATACATAATAAGTCACTCTAACTCAGTAGTAGGTAACCAATAAATAATAACATTACTGAGTTCCTCTTTTATCCCCTTCCCACAATACCCATAGCCACCATACCCATCGGCAATATTACGTTGGGCGACCCGTTCAAATCCGAGCGATCCCATCATCCCGGCTCCTCCATAGACTGATGTTTACCTTATATCTGCCGAATTACTTATTCAAATCTCGATCCCAACCTAATTTTGGACCATGTACCTATTTGCTGTATTGCAAAAGTATCGGACGTTTGAGCTGTTACTATTTGGGCCAATGTTTGTTAATGGAGAAGGGTTAATATTTGACCAAACGTTGGTCAGGGTTAATGGCAATCGTTTCTTATAGAGAATTCGAATCTCAGGGGATACATTTAAAAGTCAAGGACTATATCGAGTATAAAAATAATTAGTCAACCTATAATAATAGATTGTTTTTATTTTGTTAGAAAAATTGCCTGGCTGGTGTAGGGTTTAAGCCGAGAGCGATTGTTTGATTTAATTAATATTTTTACTATATTAATCCACCTAGAATGTGTACAATTTCAAGCGGCATTCGAGTTTCTCGCCTGTGTCATTATTTCATTCAATATCGACTAAATAAAAACAACATTTTAATAGAAGATACTATTAGGGTAGACCGGGGACAATANCTAGAGCTATACAGTATACAGGGTGATTCCAGCAGGTGCTCAAATGAAAAGGATTGATTTTAATTCTCAAAGGCCTTTCCCAAGACCCATCCAAATTGTCATCAGCAATCAGTAATTAACAGGGCTGTCAATGTATTTCTCGAGAATTTAGATATTGGCCTTCGAAAAAAATTGTGGTATTCGAGTAGTAGAATCAACTGGTTTTGTTTGAGCACCAAAGAATCACCCTGTATATTTCTTTGAAACGATGAGGTTTTGTTTAATTCGGGTTTGGTGGAAAGAGGAAAGCGGAGGACACAATAGAGGAGGAAAACCACGCAACATCTCCGTAATCGTGGAAAAGAACAAAAGCAATAAACTTTTCACAATGCACCTGCAATTTTAATTCACATCCACATAAAGGAACATTTTACGGTACCCCTAATTCGGATTACAGACCAAGAGCTAAGCTAAGATAGTGCTTAACTCGCTTAGCTAACGTTGTTTTCCAACATACTTGCTGCAAACTATACAAACACTATTTATAAGTACAAGCTAACGCCCGTATTCACAAACGTTACTATGAGGTCTCACAGTGCGCGTGGACGCATACGAACCAATCACAAAGCTCTATTCAACTCTGTGCGTTCGATTTGCTGCTTCTATGCAAGCATCGTTTGTGAATACGTGCGTTATTCTCCAAACTACGGCTAATGTACGTACAGATCAAGGCGCCATCTGTGTGAAAAAATGGAAACGTTACGCGTTTCCTAACTTTGTCAACAGATGGCGCGACCATCCTAGTGACCGCGGCGTTTAGTGAATGAATGCTGGCTGAATTTCAGACACAAGTAAAGGTTTCTAAACACCTTTATTTCAAATACTCGCAATTTTGGAACCAGTCGAAAATAATGCTGCTCAGCACATCAGACCAATCATTTTTGTTACCAAAAAACACCTTATAAAACTTCTTAAAATGCCACATTGTTGGCTTGGCTTCATGTGCAGTCGTCTAATTACTAAACTGACCTTTAACCAAGACAAATCAGATGCTTATGACAGCTTAAACAATCATACTAGAGTTGGTCCATGAACACACAACACTACAAAAGTAAAAATCTAGCGTAATTTAACTCCTGAAAAAGTATCTTCTGCAACGTCTACTTAGCCACATGTCAAAAACCTTCCATCAAAAATTAACTTGAGATCAAATTACAAAGTAAAGTATAAGGAGCAATTTATTAAAAGATCTACTAAAGAACCCGATAGAACTTGTTGGGCACCGGGTGTGCCCGTTACTATACCTATTGTATATTTAATTGATTTGGAGATGTTCACTTTGTNATTGAATTGTCATTATTTCTTTGTTATTGTAATTTACAGCTAGTTAGTATTTATTTATGATTACGAATAGAATTAGGTCGTTGACACTATTTAACTATACCTAATTCCAAGATATAAGTACATTAAAATACTTTATCCCTGTAAATCGATATCGTTTTGGTCCCAGTTTGCTGTAAAATTTGAATTTCAGTAGTTTTGAAAAAATTTTTAAAGTATGAAATAAAGTCAGTTGAGTCAATTTTATTTCGTGGTTGAGTTTTTGAACTGGTGACGTTATAGATACTAAATCTATAGGAGGAGAGTCGCACATACACTGCTCACAAATACCAAATACCATGTCAATGAGGGCTGTCGTTTTAGCGCTCGCCGGTTGACACCACTGTAGAGTTAGGGTCATGCCAATCGCCAGTGGTGCCAACTGACTAGTAGTTCCAACTAAATTGTACCTTTTTTGTCCACAGGTTGGCGACCAAGTCGTGGCCCTGCCCGAGTACAAGGCTTGGGCTGAGCTGGTCTCCGTGCCGGCTCAGTACGTGTATGCTCTGCCTTCTGGCATGAGCGCCTTGGACGCTGTAGCCGTGACCACCAACTACGTGGTGGCCTACCTGCTGCTGTTCGAGATGGCCAACCTTACTCCTGGCAAGAGCCTACTGGTGCACTCTGCCGGAGGTGGCGTGGTAAGTGTTGTCTGTCACACTAGGGAACTAAGCTAGCCTCTTAAGCTGTTCGCTGTCGCTATGACCGCCTTGGACGCTGTAGCCGTGACCACCAACTACGTGGTGGCCTACCTGCTGCTGTTCGAGATGGCCAACCTTACTCCCGGCAAGAGCCTATTGGTGCACTCTGCCGGAGGTGGCGTGGTAAGTGTGATCCTTTATACTAGTAGACTTAGGTAGCCTCTAAGCTGTTCGCTGTCGCTATGAGCGCCTTGGACGCCGTAGTCGTGACCACCAACTACGTGGTGGCCTACCTGCTGCTGTTCGAGATGGCCAACCTTACTCCCGGCAAGAGCCTACTGGTGCACTCTGCCGGAGGTGGCGTGGTAACTGTTATTGAACTTGGCTTGACACTCTACCGCGTGTCTAGATCTTCAAACTTCAAACCTTATTTTCATCGAAAAAATCTACATAACTAATAGCTTTCAGCCCATCTGTTTTATGAAAAATTTTCTGCTGTAAAGTTTTTGCGCAAAAGAGTAACTCGACACGACCATCATCCATCTTCAAATTTTCGTATGTACAATATTAGTTAATTCTAGGTACTTTAAATGTAAAAAGATGCTATAATATGTCGTGGCGAGCTTATTTAAAGAATCGATACGTGCATTTCAGAAAGTGCACCAGACAAACCTTATCAAAGAAAACGGATTAATCCTTCAAGCTCCGCGAAACTAGACACAATAGATAATCAATTGTTATGACATTAATTAATGCCGTCTGGGACTCAATCGGTTAAGTTATCGGTCCGCCTAGCAAGAATCTTTTGCTTCATTAATGTAATTATGTGTTGTGCTGATGATATTAGCTAGTTAACTCACTAAGTAAAAAAAATCTTAACATTGTTAACATAGTCAGTGTAGTTAATATTAATTAAGTAAGAAAAAAACAATTCTTACTTATAGTGGCCTGTTCATTGAAACAATTCCAGACACTATAATAGCCGTAGCTAGCTTCTCGGAAGCTTTCCGAACCTTTACAGATTAAATCGCATTAGATTTATTACTGGCTTACAGTTTAATCGCAGCATAATCCTGTTATTTGATGTTGCAGTATGAGATTAATGAGTAGTTTTGTTCGAATAAGTGGATAACTTATCTTTAAATTGTGGTTGGTAATAAATACCTTCACTCTACATAATGGTTTAAATCGTTTTCTCGTAAGATGAAACTTGTCTCATTATTATGGAAAGTATGAATTTCATGTAATTAGTGAATCATTTTGGCATCAGATAATGTGCAAGTACGGTGCAATGTGTAACACAGTGCTAAAAATACTTGCAGTAGCATTGACCCTACTAAGCACGAAGACTGCATTTAAGCTTCGTACGAACTACGAATGGGTGCGCGCTTCGTAACGAGCCTGCAAACAATAATGAACTGTCTAATTGTTGCTTTGAATTAGGTGAGAAAAATCTATTTGTTCAGCGTTCTTTTGTTCCGCTGACGTCACGTCACCCTTCGTGTCGATGACCCGTAATTCGAATCCAATAAATAAAGTCTGGCGTAGCATAGGTGCGGACTAAAGGCAATTAGCTAGATAATGCCTACGCGACTGCGACATAAATTGCGATAGCCCACAAACTAATTACTTAATTTGCTATGGATGGAAAAGCATTTTATCCATATCTTATTAGTAATTATATTATCCTTAGTTATCTAGACTTAAAGCTAACTTTATTCAAAGGCTAAGGTCTGTATCGCAAATGCAAGACGGTTTACTGAAAGCCTGATGATTGCATTCCCAGGATAAAAGTCGATATATAACAGTTTTGTATTATCATATTGATGTGTTATCAGAAGTGGTAGGTATAATATTATGGTTTCCGATAAAAAATTCTCCTCAAAACATTTACATAATAAACAGCTTAACGATAAAATATGTGAAATGTTTTGTTGAGGCAGGTCCACCCAAATTGAGTTTTTATTTGTCAAAGAATCATTACGATAACCGGTTATTAAAACATTTGACGATTGATTTGCATAAGAATATTGTCTAACGCCCGTATTCACAAACTACTATGAGGTCTCTCAGTGCACGTAGACGTACAGGTTTGATTTGCTGCTTCATATAAGCAAGAATCGTTAGTGAATACGGGCGTAAGTTTGATAAAAATTCAAAGCACGTGTTGGGTTTGTCTTTAATGTACCAATGTTTTGTTCAGGGCCAAGCCGTGGCGCAGTTGGCGAAGACCGTGGACAACGTGACGGTGTTCGGGGTCTGCTCCAAGAGCAAGCATGAAGCCCTGAAGGCCAACAATAACAACATCGATCATCTCCTCGAGAGGGGCAGCGACTACACCAGCGAAGTTAGGAAGTAAGTACCTTATGTACCTTCAGATTAGGTCTAAATTGGAAAACCCATTGCAGGAAGCAGTCTGGTTCCGAACTCTCCCTTCAGTGGTGGGTTGTTAAGCGTGCTTTAGGTCTGCATTCTGGTTAGGAAGTGAGTACACTTTCAGATTCAATCTTAAGCGGAGAAATCACTGAGGTCTTAGCCGCTACATCAACTCCTAGTTTAGTCACCGGTTTCCACGTGAAATAGTACCTATAGGCCCTAGCAACTCAAACAATCACAAAAATTCTGTGTTCTGCGCGTGGAGACTGTATTCTGATAACGACGCCTAAGTAGTGAATATCTACTGATCTAAGCACTCATGAAATGTAATTGGATTTATTTCTGTGCTTGAGTTTGAATCCAGTTTTGGGTAGGATTTTTTTCAGAATAAGTACGAACTTTAGCATGTGTGTTTAAATGATTATGATCTCACTTTAACAAAACAAAACAATCAAAACGCAACACACATCTGCTTGTAAGAAAACATATAGGTACCGACCTACATTTGTTCGTAAAGAGACTTCGCGTAAAATCTTATCTCGTACAAACACTTGGTTTTACTCCAGTCCCGATCGGTTATCGGATGTCTCAGTTAACATTGTTATTGAAATATGGAGCTTTATTTTATCCCAAGTAAATAAATCCCGATGTTTGTCAGTTCGAATGCTTTGAACGCAAGTTATGAGTCACGGCGAGATAATTTGTAACGGGTCTGCCGTGTTAAGTTCTAAAAATGAAGGGATGAAATCATGATATCACGAGCAGCTAAATATAGCCCCCGCTCGGTGGCCCTCCGCTCTGCTCGCTAATACCTTTGTTTATACTCCACGCGAGCGATGCTGAGAATGCGGGACTTTTAGTGAATGTTAACGTTTATTTGACACTAGCGGCCGCCCGCGACTTCGTACGCGTGGAACCCGTTTTACCCCCTTCATATATCTTACGCGGTTTAGATTTTTTCATACTAATGTTTTTTCCTGCTAACTCCCGTTCCCGTTGGAATTTCGCAATATCCTGTTGTAACTAAGCTTTAAGTTTACTAAGGTACCTGCATGCCAAATTTCAAGCGTCTATCTTAAGTGGCTTAGATTTTTTCATACAAATGTTTTTTCCCGCTAGCTCCCGTTCCCGTAGGAATTTTGCAATATCCTGTTATAACTAAGCTTTAAGTTTACTAAGGTACCTGCTTGCTAAATTTCAAGCGTCTAACTTAAGCGGTTTAGATTTTTCATACAAAAGGATTTTCCCTCTTGTTCCCGTTTCCGTGAGAATTTCAGGAATTCCTTGTTGTAACTAAGCTCTAAGTTTAATAAGGTACCTACATGCCAAATTTCAAGCGTCTAACTTAAGCGGTTTAGATTTTTCATACAAAAGGATTTTCCCGCTAATGCCCGTTCCCGTGGGAATTCCTAAGTATCCTATAACCTGCCCAGGAGTATGAAGAATAATTGTACCAAGTTTCGTTAAAATCCGTCAAGTAGCGTGATAAATGCGCCGATGTTATCGACACTTTATTAATGATACGAGTCGCGTTGAAGGGGAACAGGATTCGGGACGCGGTCTTCACACGTTAATAAGTACATATCTGCCCCCATTGTCTCCGAGCGCAAACAAAGTTGTTCCCAATCCCAAGCTTTGTTAATTAGTGGTTATTACAGTTACATATTTCAGAGGCAGCTCGATCCGTGTGATACGAATACCACCAATTTATGAGGAGCCCCTTTCCTCTCCCGTTGCGTAGATATGTCGTCGGATGGCAGGATTAAAGTAAGGGTCCAATTAAGTTGGGCGCGGCACACGTTAATTGTTCAGTTTACAACCCGCTCCTTAGGGCAGCTGCTTCGTAACAGCGGCGGTATTTAATTCTCGTAAATAGACAAAGATATTTTTATATCTGGTGAGATCTTCGGAACGTAAACATCGGAGCCACACAAGTTCAGTGTAAATAAATACAGCGCCAGATATGTACTACTCGAGCGAAGATGATGAAGCTATTGCTTTAGTAATGTCCATTTTATTGTAACGAGAAGTGCTGCAAACTTTATTACAAATAAACACACGTTCTTACGTAACTCATTTATATCATGTAATTTGTAACAGCACGCTATTTCAGATATGAATACTCTTCATGCATTGAGATATTATACAATAATTACTTATCAAATCATCTTAGATTCATGCGACAATACCTACTAAAGCGCGTTGAACTCTTTCATTTCATAGAACAGTTTTGACATGAAATAGAGATCTTTAATTTATAAATATAATTATATTAACAGCAATAAAACGCACATAAAACGTGCATTCTAAGCAATTACATTTATAGATAGAAATCTACTATTTTATGGCCATTTTGTGTTTAATCCAAAGTTTATGGCCGCGTGTATTTTTGTTTGCACTGGAACAAAAACATCTTTAAGTATTACATTTCCTGTGCTAAACGTAACAATGTACGAGTATGATACACGCCATTGTGTTTCTGTTGTTGTTATGTACTAAAGTCATACATGAACGGACCTTAGTCTCCAATACAGAGTAAAATTGGACGATGGTTAATGGACTAGGTATAATAATGGTTTTAAAGCAGCCTAAAGTCAAAGTCAAAGTCAAAATTTCTTTATTTGTTTAGACTAATAAATAGTTCTTACAAATCGTCATTTTGCTCTTAAGGAGCCTCTACATGTCTCATAATCTTTTTACCCTACCAGCGCTTCGAGACCAACATTTGGCAAGTGCTGAGAAGAAGCGCCGCAACAAACTCAGTCACCACTGTCTGCCTACCTACTTGTTTTATATTATGTAGAAAAATCCTTTGTAAATAATAGGAACATAAGTACAAAATAAGAAAGAATACAACTTAGGTCAGGATTCCATCATAGCGGAGACACGAGAAGAGAGTCGTTATTTACACTTTTTTTCTCCGCATGGTAAATAAATACTCTACTTGCTAAACATCACCTCTTCTTTCTCCGACCATCGCTTATGTATGTAGACTCTTCTGTATGTAGACTCTTCTGTATAGGCGAGTAGACCATTATAGCTTCTTATTGGTCGTTCAAGTTTTGACTCCAAAACCGATGGCATTAGGTATCTCACGGCTTACGGGAGCTATTAANAAAAAATTGACAATATGTATTACCTCCTCCTCGATTTTTAGTGCAATAAAAAAAATATCGCACAAGTGGACTTGCATACTTCTTCCAGGGGGGGTGCGATATTCTGTAAAAATAACAGAACTGGCAAATAAACCTTGATTAAAATGGAATAATTGTTATATTCTGAATGTTTATCTTCATGGTATGAGCACGATTGTCATCGGTCGCGACCTTGGGAAGCTCAATGTTTAAAACCACTAAATACGACCAGAACCATACACCAGTGTTATGTAAATAAGTCCGGTTTTATCGGATCGCGAACGGCTTTATCGTTTTCATGAAATTCCTACATCGGACGTGAAGAAATTTCTCTTTCATTGAATTGTAAATTGTTTAAAATGTTGGCGAGTGCAAGACACGTTTTGCTTACCCGTCAAATGCCGCTCAATCGGGTCAGCGCATCGCGGCATCGGTGCGATGGTGAAAACGCTAGTGTGGTAATTTTTGATCAAAGTACAATTCGATTTGCCTAATTATTGTTAATGCAGTCACATGCAAATTAATGAGTGCGAGGCAATTAAAGATGCTGATGAATGTTATCGTCTAATTCACGAGTAGTTTATGATTTGAATAACGTGATGGCGTTTGTTCCGAATGGTTTTCTCAGGTGACGAGCGCCATTGTTTGGCTGTAACAACAAACATGCCGTCAGGCGCAAATACTCCACTTACATCATTACTGTCGCCCAAATAACGCCATTATCCATTATATTGTTGATTTTTTGAGCGATATAAATTGAAAAATTCAAAGAGTTTTTGTGCGCAATAATTGGAGTTTTATATTGAGTGTTCGACGCGCCTTTCTCTTTATAAATCGTGTTTTTCTTGAACATTTCGTCAGGTTAACGATTAAATAAGCGCGTGTTATCTTATGGTTTGTAAAATAAATGTTTTTGTGGTTCTAATTAAATTGTAATGATCATTTCGCGTGTATTGTGGCACGTGCAGCACAGATAACACTGCTTTGCCTTGTGCATGCGCACGATGCATCTGATATGACATTGTCAACGTGCCACTGTTTGTAGCGAGTGCATATCTTGAGGAAAACACAGGGTTAAGCTAACTCATGCCCTGGCGGCTGGCGCTCCGCTAACTCGCCTCCTTCCCACGCGATAAGCTGTAACAACAATGTTTCAAATAAAATTAAAGTTGACTAACAAACTAATGCGGTTAACACGTGTGTAAAACTCAAATAAATTATAAATAAAATATACAGCAGCTATAAAGATAACTATATTGTTGTAACACGACGTCTCCGCCGCTTCGAATGTTAAACAAATTATTCCTTACTAATTACGATTATGTCGTTGTTCCACGTATCTTTCAAATTACTATGGATACAGTTATCTGGTTTTTATTATTTATCCGTAAAACGAGCGACTAATAAAAAGGTGCTGCATTCTAATCATCCATGTTTTAAAACCGGTTTCGTATCATAACCACTGTTTCCTACTAAGCAATCGTTTACCATTTTACTATGTGTAAAGCCTGTAGGTTACTAGTATACCTACCGTTTTGACATTTACCTACTCGGAGTAGTGATTGTTTGACATTTAACAGGATTTATAAATTAATTTTACTGCATCGTTTCAATGCTAATCTTCGTTATTGATTTCCTGGTTTATGCTGTTAGTATTAGCTAAATTTTTATGGCCTTTCAATGATTAAGATTAAAAATTTTACAAGTTCCAAGTTCCTAAAACAACCGTATATTCCCCAAAGAAAAAAACTATATCTGTACTGCGCAGAGCGCATCAATAAAGGGCATGTCACTGATAAAGTTTTTGCTCTTTTCTCCCAAAAATACATTATTAAAATATTCTATACATTTTACAGTATTCATGACTATACACATTGTTTACGTATCGATAATTTATCAATTTGTTATCAATATTTTATCTATCATGCACGTGTGCGTATAAACGTTAGTTAGATAATAATATAATCTTACACACTAGAAACACGTTCGAGAAACTAAATATAGAGATTATTCAGAAAGACGTCAATCTTCTGCTTCATGAAAATTAAGCCTTGATTTTCTTGGCTTCCATTTCTTGTAGGCTTTGATAGGTATCATTTACAACTAGTTGATAACCTACATCGTCAAAATAGCTCAATAAAAGGAAAATAGAGTTTCACTAGTCTTCTACAGGAGCGTCTCTACCAAGGCATTATTCATGATAACTAGAATCTATACTTCTATACTATCTATATCTATATCTATATCATGCCCTGAGTGCCCAAGCAACTGCACTCAGGAGGATTTGATGAGTGCTACTGACAACGCCACTCTTGTGGCGGAGTTTTGGGCTGACACTGTGTAGGTTTGTTGTCGACACGAAAAGAAGAAGATCTATATCTATACTTCTATACTATCTAATTATCTATACTAATATTATAAATGCGAAAGTAAGTCTGTCTGTCTTGCTTTCACGCCTAAACCACTGAACCTACCATTAGTGTTTAATAAACAATAGAACAAATCAGCTTCCCATTGATGTCCTCTCGATTAAGACAGCTCTGAACAGGTTGTTCACCACTTTTTCATGCCCTGCCCGCACACATTTTACCGTTACACGGGCAATCATTAAATTTAATCACGCCCAGTCGAACTTGGTTTAATTTGCAACTGATTTTGGTGAAAGGTATCTGTGGGTGAATGTACCTGAAACGCGCGGGCGCACGTGTCATGACAAGTACGTCTGTTACTTACTAAAACCTGCCGAATGCGAGGTGAATTTGTTAAATACTTACTACGGAGTATTAGATAGTAGTCAATGCAATAAAATTATAGTCTAACTGGCTGCGCCCGCGACTTCGTGCGCGTGAAAATAGTTTGAATATTGTTTCCCGTTTTTGCAACATTCATTTTTCATTATTGCTCCGCCCCTATTGGTAGGGTGATGTTGTAAAGCCTAAAGCAGCGGTTCCCAAACATATTTTGTCTACTGCCCACTTTGAGAATAAATTCTTTTTAGCGCCCCCATTTGTAGTCGAGAGTCGAGTGCTCAGTCGGTGTCTAAGAGACCTCCTAGTAAATGACGCCTCCCAAGCAAGCCTCTACACAACGTCCCGATTTTTTTTCTGGGTCTCTTACCGACCTTTAAGCCTGCAGCGCCCACAAGGGGGCGTTATCGCCCACTTTGGCAAAGATTGGCCTAAAGCCTTCCTTGATAAATGGGCTATCCCCAACACAAGAAGAATTGTTTAAATCGCACCGTAGTTCTTGAGATTAGCGCGTTGAATCAAACAAACTCTTCAGCTTTATAATATTAGTAGAGATAATGTTTCGATTGTGCCTATCCTAATGGAAAGACACCGTAAGAGTTGTGTGTTATTGTGTTGCCCCACTAAATTAAAACATCCTCCTTTGAGTCACCTGAGTCCAAACTGAATCTTGCTTCTGAGTCGATCCATCAAGTGGAAGATTGTCTGTGACATTCGGACAGACTTCATGAAGATTCTATTCGGACTATGTACAGAACTTTAAAATCTCGATGCAGATGTTTAGGCATCTCAATGATATATTTTCTTGTGATTAATTGAAAAAAAATCGGCACCTAATACATAGTCGGAAGTCGTTTATTAATCTACCATAGACTTAGCTGAATCTTGTGATGATAAAAAACTAATCAGCCAATAAACTAATAACGGAAAAGTACAATCATCAAATGAGATAGGTTTTCCGTTATAGTCAATACTTATCATTGTTATTGCAACCCGATAACAAAGTTTTAGGCGAAATTATCAATATAATCCTTGGCTTCCGTAGATTGTTAAAAGTTATTGTAAAATTATTTCAAAAATTACATTAGATTAGTATCTTTAAAGAAATATAAAGGGTGTCCCAAAAAGTAGTGTCAAGCTGAAGCCCAGAGGTAGAGCATCACTAGGGCTATGCCGTATGTATTATGGTAGATCGATGCGGTAGTTACAGACTTTACATACGTTTCTTACCAACTTAGTGACAGTTTAATTGATCATAAAAGTATTGTGGTTTTATGGAATACAAATGGAAACATCGCGTTCTACAAAGTAGGTAGCAAGACTAATCAATGAAGCAGTCATGCGTGCGTAATTAGCACTAATTAGGCTGGGTCGTATATGTAAAGTGCGCATCTCCGATCATTTTGTTTCTCCGATTACGAGCTGTGACTGCTTTTCACGTTTATGAGAAATTCTTCAACGATACCATATTTTACTTCTTTAGAAATCAGTAAATCAGCTGTCACTGCATGGAAATGTCAGGGTTTTATTAACTTGAAAGCCTTCACAACGGTATAGTTAATGCTTTATTCGTTTATTAATTTCCTTATATGGATCATATTTATTTTTAATCATGAACAATTTCTTGCGGAAATACATGCAATGAGCTAAAATCGGGAGTTCATCTTAAAATGCAAACACGTGTCTTTTCGTTAAGTGATCTACTTTATTGGCTCATAACAACGATACGGGAGAACGTAAGCCACAGTACGTAAGGGAAAAAACAGTCGATGCGTTAATCATAGTAGCATAATGTATGATTCAGCAAACTGCTATTCTTCCATTTCAAACCCTCATATAGGTGTAATTGCTCGGCGCAAATTCTTCGTGGAAGCGGCCGAAGATTGCATACTACCCACAAACTATGTAAAGGTGTTAATTAGAAGCATGCAACGTTGGCACCTCCACTTCCCCTGTTCTGGGCGGCTGCGCAGACGCATATTTCACCCGACGTTAGGGCCGAAGCACACGATGCGTTGCGGCAGCCGCTGCGTCGTTTTACATAAAAATATCTGTGGCGGGCACAAATAGAAATCTTTTATTCAGTGCTTAGTAGGCCCCCTTCCAGGGCGCTTATACACACACACGAAGCGTTGAGGCGCCGCGCGATACACCAAAATTTTTGCGCTGCCGCGCCGCAACGTATCGTGTGCTCTGCCTCTTACCTATATAGGAAATTAGGAAGCCAGCCACTGCCCCGATTTAACCACCAATCGATTACCAACATTGATTGCTAATTAAGATAACAATTTTGTAAAACGGTGAATTATACAAGTCAGTTAGCTAAGTAGTTAATTGTTACCGATATTTGCAATTGTTACACTTTCTCGTTTTGTTACGAACTTTACTTAACTGTTGCCGAATTTCGTTTTTCGTTTCGCTGATGAAAAACGCAAATGCATACTTTCTAAAATTATAATTGCTTGAGTAGGTAATACTTCCTTTAACCTATGGACTACTAGATACTCAAATTAAGGATGATAAGACTCCCTGCAGACTACCGACTTTTAGTCGGCCGATAGTTGAGGAATCGCCCGATCCAATGTGCGACTTTCACATGTCCAACTGATTTAACAGCTCGCCCAACTATCGGCCGACAAAAAGTCGGTGGTCTGCGCCTTGGCTAAGATGAAGCAGCAAGCGAACATCCTGAATCTCCTCATAGGGTTTTGTTCTTTCTATAACTGCCCATGTCAAATGCTTTACAGCAATCTCAACGTTTTCAGACATGGAAGACGAGTGTTACCCAGCAATGCCCGCCAGCGCTTGGAGCAGCCGACGGAGGTCCAGCGAGTCACCGCCACGGGAGGTCAAAATGGAGCCAAAATCCGAACCAGAGTCACCAGCGTCATCCTGCCCACCATCTCCCACGCCAGGCACACCTGTCACACACTTGGACTATGTCATCGACCACACAGTAAGTGTCTGGAACTCTTCTTACGTGGATCAAACTTGAACAAGAGGCACAACGCGTCTCCTACCTACCCTCGCACTCCTGGCATGCCCGTCACGAACTAAGTACATTATCAACTAAAAACGTGTCTGTAATCTCCAATAAGCATCGGTCCACCTGCCATCCCTGAATATTCTGAAGTACCTACCTGTGTCACCTCCTAATTACAATCGCACTCCCGAAATGCTCGTTTCACTCACACTCCACTAACGAGTGCGTTAATCTATCTTCCTTTTCTGACACTCTTTAGTTATATTATGTCGAACGCTCAATTCCCCAGCTTCTTATTACTACCCACCCTTGCCCTTTCCATCACATACGTTAATCGATTACATATTCAAATATTTCTAATTTACGGTCTAGCTCACAGAAATTATAAAAATGTCTGAGCTAAAATCATTATTTATTGCGAACCTAATAGTTTCATGTTGCCAAGCCATTCTAGTAATTTGTGCCCTTTTTGCATAGAATACCTTGCATTCTTTTAACATTTCACAGAGAAAGGTATTTTAGCTTAGGTATGTCGTAACTGCAAAAATATGTTACCCCAGCGTAACCACAATGTGGGGTTCATTTAAATATAATACATTTTATGTCACGTCATTTCGTGACGTTACTTACACCCTTGGTTGCATGTCGTCTGAGATGGCTCTCGTCCCCTTTAAGAGGGATGATATATGGGTCGGCATTCCTAAGGGAAATAAAGGCCGAGTTGAAATCCGAGCCACATTTACTTAGCATCGATCTCTGTAGCCACCTGTGGGTAGAGTTTCCAGTCGGGCGATAAAATCTTATCACTGATTTTAGACGTCAAATGTATGGGTGTATCGCGTAAAATCGATAAAATGGCGCGATAAACGTTTATCATGGCGCGCATCTTAGACCTACAGGCGTCCGAATAGAACCGGGGATAAAGTTAGTTAGACTTTTTGGACGCTAATCCGCACAAATCAGAGTCCAGTCAACATTACCGGCCCCTAAGTTAGTTTATGAGTAATTACTGTCTACTCAGTGTCAGTCACTGGTTCTACAACTTTGAAAAAGCGGGACCGTTATAAAATCACTCATGTGTCTGTTTTTCTGTCAGTCTGTCACAGGCAATTTATTCAAAATCTACTTGATGGATTGGCTGGAAATCTGGTACGGACATGTAGGTACGAACCTGCTAGTTACTCAATTTAGCAACCGTTTAAAAACCGTTTTAAAATTATGTTTATTTACCTAGGGATCACCTGAAATTTGGAATTCTCTAAATCCGTATAACTGGGTTATTCGTATTTGCCCGGCTTTCAGATTTTAGGAAACTTTAAACCATGTTTCTTACTGGGTGTTTTCAACATAGCCCGGCTTACCGATCTCAACTTAGCAACGCTCTACGTATCCCCGCTTGGAGCTGTTGCCATGACCAAAGAAGCCGTTTACGAGCGCTAATGAGTTTGTGGTCTCGTTACATTTAAAACAGGTTTTGCCAGAAAATTAACGTTTACATCCCACTGGTTACCGAGGAGAAAACAAAGCCAGTATTATAATATAATACTGGCTTTGTTTGTCTTTATAATATGTAAAAACCTAACGATGCGATTATTTATGAATATAACCAGTATTCCCATCAGGATTGAGTACCTACCTATCCATTTAACTAAATTGCATGTTTCATCAACGGGGGAATTTATTTCGAATTACAGCTGTTTCCCTTTGTGATTGTGATTGGTGCATATCAAATCGTGTTCTTTTACGATCGTTTTAATGAGAAGATTGGAAATGAATCCGATCGAAACTATTGCTAATGGTAGGTCATCGTATCACAAAATCTTCGGCAAATTATTGCTAAGATCACGATCTGGGATTGGCGAGCAAAAAATCAAAGGTCATTAGAGTTCATCTAGCCGAGCACTGACGGTGCAACTTTCGCCGTGAGCCGGTCTTCAATTGCAACTTTTTCGCCGGTGCCGCTCGTGTGATCCGCACGACACAGTCGAAAAGAATACAGTAATGCCAAACCATAGATCAAATCAGTTTAAGCGTTTGTGAGCTAGACTAGACACATAATTATGGTACTGATGGTACATGACGTAGTAGTGAGGATATCCATTATGGAGTTGATAAAGAACTGACTAACTTTCTACGTTAGGCTTTATAGAGTACCTATCACCACAGCGCACATAATAATGTAAACTGACACAAAAATCATCAGATAAGTAATGTGCGCCTGGTTAATAAAACACTATTAGCGAGCCAGCCTACTGTATTAATTTCTTTATTGTGATAATTATGTCGCGGATTGTAATTAACGCAATCTCTTGGGGGGTTTCGGACTTCGGCGAAACGCCGGGTATCTTCGGAATTTTTACGAGACAATTCTTTATGTTCGTGCAATTATTTTTACGCACTGTCCTTGTTATTATATCGTAAGCACTTACTCTGTATATCTACAATTAAACATTTCACTGATTAAAGAAACGCGGTTTCTTGAAATTTTCGTTAAAAGGTTTTTGTTAGTGTTTTCAATATATGAAAGGCAATTTTATGAACAAATTTTTAGAATGTATTGAAATGAATTGAATTGACATCGTCATTACGAAGTATTTAGAACACCAAAAAAGCATGAGAATTAACCTATTCACAATTATAACGAGTTGAAGGAAAAAAGGCTCAATCCATCACTATCATTTAGCAATAGCAGAGCACAGAATCGGTTCCTTGAGCTTCATGTCAATTTAAAAATAGGTCGTCATAGCTACATAATTATGGCTACACATGCATTCATCATCATTCAGCTAAAGGACGTCCACTGCTGAACATAGGCCTCCCTTAAACACATGCATTGCAATAGGAACGATATCTGAAGAGTTCCTGATAGTCTCGTTGGTCTACTACTGCCGTAATTTATTGCGGTAGTGGTAATTAGTTGTCTTAAGTTTACTTTAGCCGCCATTTTGTCCCCAGACGGGCACAATCCACATGCCTCAAGCAGTTCTTCAGAAGGTGGGCGCGGCGGGCGTGCCGCAGCTGCTGCTCAGCGCAGCACCCCGGCTGGCCAACTCGCTGTCCTCCAACAAGCTCTCCATCAAGGTCACGTCCAGCTCGGGAGCGTCAGGTAAGATAGAAACGTCTCTAAGGAAAGCCATTGCCAAAAAAAAACTACATACTGAGAGGTGATGAATGCTAGTCATCACCTTTCCGTAGTTTTTTTCCCTTTAGGATTACCTTATTTGTTCTATGCCCGTTTTCAACATGAATTCCTCATTTTTAAGTGACCCCTATGGTGACACATAACATGAATTTTGTTTTCATAGGGGTCACTTAAAACTTAGGGATTGATGGTGAAAACGCGCTACTATTTTATATCAGTGTGCCTACCATGAGTTTACGTTAGGTGTGCTCGCTAGCGACTGCGTAAAAAAATGACATTAATTGTATGACATATTGTGCAGCGCCCCTAGCGGCTACTTTCAAGAAACAAAATCTTCATAGAGATTTTTGACGTACTCGCTAGCGAGCACACCTAACGTAAACTCATGGTAGGTACACTGTTTAGCCATTAGCTTAGGGATTCTCATTTCACCTTTCAGTGGAAATCCTGTCCGTTTTATACTACATACTTGCTAATGCTAAAGATTTCTATAACTTATCAGTCCTGTGTTTATGCGACCCCTTCTGTGTAAATATGAAGTTTAAGTACTAGAATAATACGAGAAAGTCTCGTTAATGCTGTCCGTGAGCCGTTGAGTAAGCTGAAACTTTCAGCCTGAAAGTGTTCGCCAGGACATTTAAACGCATAATGCTGTATTCTTCTACATGTGTCAACTTTTCTCAGACGATTGAAATCCTCTAATTGAAATAAAAATACCTGTCATTTTTTTGGATCAAAATGCTCTTAGTACGCTAGAACCAAAAATATTTTGGATTGAACTTGAACGCCACTAAAATTAATCTCCTTACAGGGTTCAACTTACCCCCTACGCCGCCTTCGTCGCTATCATCATCCGACAGCGAAGGGGCTTTATCCCCCGAGCACGAGGGAGCCACCCCCGCGCCCGCCGCCGCCCCCTCGCGCCGCAGCCACCTGTACGTGTCGCACCACTCGCGCCAGCCCATCAACACGCCGCTCATTAGCAGCCAGCCGGTAAGTGTACATCTCAACTGCCCCCACCTGACGTCATCATACCCCTCGCGTCGCAGCTATCTGTACGTGTCTCACCACTCGCGCCAGCCCATCAACACGCCACTCATTGGTAGTCAGCCGGTGAGTGTCTCATCTCAACTGTCCTCCACCTGACGTCATCGTACTCCTCGCGCCGCAGCCACCTGTACGTGTCGCACCACTCGCGCCAGCCCATCAACACGCCGCTCATTAGCAGCCAGCCGGTGAGTGTCACATCTCAACTGCCCCCCCCCTGACGTCATCATACCCCTCGCGCTGTTCCACCTGTACGTGTCGCATCACTCACGCCAGCCCATCAACACGCCGCTCATTAGCAGCCAGCCGGTGAGTACACATCTCAACTGCCCTCCTCCTGACGTCATCATACCCCTCGCGCTGTTCCACCTGTACGTGTCGCACCACTCGCGCCAGCCCATCAGCACGCCGCTCATTAGCAGCCAGCCGGTGAGTACACATCTCAACTGCCCTCCTCCTGACGTCATCATACCCCTCGCGCTGTTCCACCTGTACGTGTCGCACCACTCGCGCCAGCCCATCAGCACGCCGCTCATTAGCAGCCAGCCGGTGAGTACACATCTCAACTGCCCTCCACCTGACGTCATCAGACAGAGAAGTGGCTTTATCCTCCGAGTACGAGGGGGCGACCCTCGCGCCGCAGCCACCTGTACCTACGTGTCTCACCACTCGCGCCAGCCCATCAACACGCCGCTCATTAGCAGCCAGCCGGTGAGTGTCACATCTCAACTGCCCCCCACCTGACGTCATCATACAGCGAAGGGGCGCTGTCCCCCGAGCATGAGGGAACCACCCCCGTGCCTGTATGTGTCGCACCACTCGCGCCAGCCCATCAACACGCCGCTCATTAGCAGCCAGCCGGTGAGTGTACATCATCATTCACGTCCACTGCTGAACATAGGCCTCTCCCAATGCTTTCCACGTTGATTGATTGGTAGCGGTAGTCCAGCACTTCCCTGCTACCTTTACGATGTCGTCGGTCCACCTTGTAGGTGGACGTCACACGCTGCGTTTTCCGGTACGCGGCCACCATTCCAGAACCTTGCTGCCCAATCGGCCGTCAGTTCTGAGTTCTATGTGCCCTGCCCATGTGAGGACAGGTGAGTGTCCATATCCCCGTTATCCGACAGTAAGGGGGCGCTGTCCCCCTCTTTATTTTGTATGGCATTTTGGACCACAATGTGTTTTTATGCCGAACGAGACAAGTATTTTACCGCAATCGCACCTGATAGTAAGTGATTAGTTGACACGTCTCTAGTCATGAGCGTACTGACAGAGGGCGAGGTTAGCTGGCCAGGCAACCAGCCACCCCTCCCCCTCCTGGAAATTGTTCTTACCTTATGTTTCGTTCTTAAGTGTCTAAATAGGGATGTTTCCTGGGTAAAAAAGCAAGAGTTTTAATTAGTCCTTCAGTTAGCTTATCAAAAACTATTCAACACGTATTTTTCACTTTTAAAACTAATGAAAATGTAAAGGGATAAAGCGTGCCAAAGTTCTAAAGAAAAGGCCTGTGACGTCAGTGAGTGCGTAAAAGTGCAGCACTTTGTGACGTCGCGCGGAACTTCAACGCACTATAACTTTGTAATTATTTGTTTGATTGACAATTAAAAATATACGTGTCCAATATTTTTTTATACTAAAATTGACGGATTAAAAAAAAATTTTTAGGAAACTAGCCTATTGGGGGATCCTACGTAATGTGGTCTGTATTGCCCTTCTCTGTGCCAGACTCTGCGATCATCTGAGGAAGTTATGCTTTTCCCAAATACAAAATAATTGTCACTTCACAAATCTTAATTAACCCTTCGGTATTTAATTACAGAAAGGCTCGACAGGCACGCTAATGCTGACGGAAGAAGAGAAGCGCACTCTCCTAGCCGAGGGCTACCCGGTACCTACGCGCCTGCCGCTCACCAAGGCCGAGGAGAAGTCGCTCAAGAAGATACGGAGGAAAATTAAAAATAAGGTAATTGTATTCTACCAAATCCATGAGAAAACCAGAGTGCTTAGTGCGAGTTACAGTAGAGTTTATTGCACGTCGTCGCTAGTAAGTGCATCAAAAAATCTATGAAGATTTTAGATTCATTTCATGACATATTTTTACGCAGTCGCAAGCGATGACGTTTGGTGTAAGCTCGCAACAAGCACACCGATATTACGCTAGTAATACGCCACTGGTGAAAAGAATAAATTAGATGAAAATGTCCTGCCACTTGCTTGCACAGTGGTGCCAATGAAGAGCCCTGAAGCTATAGGAGGAGTATCGCATCTGCAGTCACTAAGTTGGCGCCACTGTAGATTAAGATCTTATCATTCGCCAGTGGCGCCAACTGGTGAGTGCATATAAATACCCGAATACCAATAAAAGAACAAACCTATAACTCACCATTCTTTTCTTTCCAGATATCTGCACAAGAAAGCCGGCGCAAAAAGAAGGAATACATGGACCAGTTGGAGAGGAAGGTAGAAATTTTAGTATCAGAGAATTCAGACTACAGAAAAAGGGTCGAGACGTTGGAACAGAAGAATGCGAGTCTCCTCAGCCAGCTGGCCGCCTTGCAGGCGCTGGTCACGCGCGGCCGCAAGTGACGTCACCGCCCGCTGTGACATCACACACATGTATTACACGATCGGCTTCGAATTCGATCACAAGATACGGGCGGTTTTATGTAGGTGGCTCAGTATCGATTTTTGTTTCGCTGTTTTATAACGCAATAATGATTTGATAAAATCTGTGGCTTGTTGATTCTCAAGGGTCCGATTTAGTGAAGAATTTTTATTCGGGAGCTGAAGTTGGGATATTTGAAAAATATGAATATCTTTAGCACTATAAATATCTATCGGCTCTTTTGGTACAGAGATCAGCAATACAATATTGTTTATTCCGTTGCATTATACGAGGGATCACTAGAATGACATACTGAGCCACCTGACAAAGAAAGAATTATAATTTTTGAATTTGATATGTATATTTAAGGTTTCATCTTGTGGTCCGATTCGATGCGTTGACACAAAAGGCTGTGAGAAACTGTAAGCGTTGGTTCTCACAGTTGCTAGCGTTGTTCATAATCGTAAGTCCCTTACGGCGTGTATGTAATTGATGATGTATATTTTGGAAGTATTTACACGGTCGGTGGGTTGCTCAGTTAGTGGTAGGTCTGTGCCCGTGCCACTAGATATTTATTTTGTTCCACGCCGTTACGTCGAGACGTGTCCGAGGATTGACTCCAAGACAGGGAATAGTACTGGGGATTAAATAAGTCGATAGTTATTTACGCGTGTTGTTTGAAATCTCGTAATATATTTTAATAGTGCTGTAGAAGCGTTACATAATTTAAGTTTTAATTTGTGCGTGTTTTTATTAAAATGTGCAATTAGGTTAAGGATTTATTTGTTACCCAAAGCATACGTTGTAATAGTATGTCGCCGCGGCGAGCGCGCGGTCGTCAGTTGATGTTACGTGGATCATTATTGGCCCATACGTTCTGCAGTGGCACTGGACTAAGCAGGCGATAAGTTGTGACTGGTCACTATTTAAATTATATTGTAGTAGAGATGCAAAAGGCAACCCTTTTGTGAATTTGATATAACTCTATTTACCAGACTTGAAGTTGTTGCCTCTCTTTCCGATGATACGATGCCAGACAGAGACGGAAGGTGTGTGGACTTCCCCCGCGTCTGGCAGGTCGGCCTACTTCTTCAGCTATCGTGTTATGGTGGTGTTGTCGGAATCTTCGTAGCATAATATAAGGCGCGCACCATACACGCGCGTCTTAACGGTAAATATTGAATTCCATGAATTTGCATTTATAGCGAAATGTGTGTCGTCCTAAGAGATTTTATCTTGTATTTAAGATAACATTAGATATATCCATAGAGGACCTGTATAAAGCCGATTTGTATGACAATTGTTTTCGGTTATATCTAGTCTCTTGTAGAACCATGGGGCCTCATTGTAGAGGCCTCGCGATAGAAACATTTAGCTGTATTCAATCTCATACTGCGCTCAACAGATTTACAAGTACAAATAATGGCATGCCTTCGAGAAACTAACGTGAAGTAGCTAACATGAGCCTCCATACCATGAGCATATTGACCCTTCAAGTACTAGCAGTATTTTATGTGTAATTTGCTGTAACAGTTTCGCGTAAGCCTTTGAAGGAATCTCTACCGCCTGACGTTAGTTGTATTTTTATATTTCATCCGGGGACGTTAAGCCTTATATTTTTGTAAAATTTTATATTCCATTCAAATTTAATTTAATTTAATCATAGTTCTTTAATTTTCTTAAAGTGCCTTAAATTAATAGAATGACACCACTAAAGAGTTTCTACGCAAACTTACGAATCAAAGTTTAATTTCCTAACAAGTGCCGAAAGGATTTTCTCACCAATTTACTGTCAATGGATTTTATCTATAGTCTAAATTCTACTGAAATATATGGCAACACTAGTCCCCGGTCTTGCCAATAATAATTCCATTCTGGGAACGCATTCGCAGTTTGGTAAACTGCATGCACCACTAACATTCTTTACTAAACATTCCATACTTCTCGAGTAGAATGAGTGACTTAAAGTGAGCTCGTGTACTTACACTAACTTAGAATAATACATATTAATTAACTCTGTACAAATGTCTGTTTCACATATGTTATATATCGAGCTGTTATTACTTCGCTAGTGTTTATACATCAATATTAAATGTCTATGCTGTTCTTACGGGCCACGGAGTCGCCGAGTCTGTAGTAAGCACGGCGCTTAGTGTAGCTATGCAACGTATGATTGAAATACTAAAGAAAATTCATGCAGACCAGCAGAATTTTATTATACTTATTGAATAACTAGTTTTCCGCCCGCGGCTTCGCCCGCGTGGAATTTTGTCTGTCACAGAAAAACTTTATCGCGCGCGTCCCTGTTTCAAAAACCGGGATAAAAACTATCCTATGTTCTTTCCCGGGACTCAAACTATCTCTATGCCAAATTTCATCAAAATCGGTTGCGAGGTTTAAGCGGGAAAGCGTAACAGACAGACAGACAGACAGAGTTACTTTCGCATTTATAATATTAGTTGGGATAAATGGAGTTTATAAATTGTTTTTTGTTGTTAAAAGTAGTGAAATCAATTCTACATTAATTTGATATTGAACAAAATTCCAGTATCAATTTGTAAAATCAATTAAACGTTGTTGACTTCACTGCTAAGCGTTGTGCTTAAAAGCAGTCTTGTCGACTCTGTGTTGCCATTAGTCTATTATTGTATAGCAATTTTGATAGAATTACGAATTGCCAGTTGAATTTAACGGATGTGATAAACAGAAGTATCTTATTACTTTTGATCATTAGAATAGTGTTTTTGAAATATTTATATGCTCAAACATTTTTTTAGTAAAATCAATTTTTATTATTTTTATTTATAAAATCAAAATTTTACTTAAAATCTGTATCAACTACTTGTTATCATTTATTACATCTGTTAAATTACCGGCCTAAATAAATATTGTTTCGTATTAATATTTTTAATGTGTGTGCAATTATCTTTTACATTTTGAAAGTTCTTCCTATTTAGAGAATTAAGGAAATGTCTATTTATATTACGCTGAGATATAATATATCATCATTATATTGACCCGTCTCACCAGGGATCGTATTAAGAGAATTGAGATATATTTTAAGAGATTTTTTCTAATGAAATTTTAGAAATATATATTTAACACTGTTTTACGTGTCTTTATCGCTATACAAGTTAGGTCTCTAGTTTACTGTACGGTAGTATCTACTCCAGATACAGTGTTGAACGTGCGTGCCTGCTATCAGCATTGATTTTACCAATACGAAATAAGCATCAACGATAGTGTAGCAAATGACGATAGAAAAGTATCATTTTAGAAACTTTGTACTTTTAAAGTATTTAACATGTAAAATGTTTAATTCCTAACATGGCATTTACTGTCTACAAAAAGAGTGATGTAATTGAAAACGACTTATATAAATTAACTAAATTAGTTGATATTTAACTTATGGAATTATATTATTAAGTAGCGCAGCGTGCGCGGTCGTCTGACACGATGCATTGTAATGGAATGCCAAACATACATAATTTTACATGTTATTTTGTGAGCACCGCACACATTTTGGGTGACAATAGTAACGACCCGTTCGAGATCGATCGATGATTGCATCGATACAATTCGATTTGAAGAATGAATGAAATGTGATGCATGAGAGAACCAATTGACATTTGACATCGCATGCATGAACGAACATTCCAAATTCAAATTTCGAACGGGTCGCTGTGGGAGCGGGACTGTGCGCCTGCGGTAGTTTGTTATACATTTTGAAGTGTAATTTTATTGATAGTTTTATTGTTAAAACTATTCGCTGTTACCTTGAGTCATGATTTGTTGAATCGTTTGTTTTATTATTATTTTCCAATGACATTGCGGATTTTACTGTCACCCTTGAGCTAATAAAGTGTCAAATATTGTATACCGGCCGTTTTAATACCCTATCCTATAAATTTCCCTAGGTTTTCCTGCTGCCTGTTTAAACAAGAGTAAAGAATGAGCATGTTATCAAAAACTGAAATACCTGGATCACTTTGCAGAACTATATTTTCTTGGTTGAATATGCATTTATTTGGCTTGTTGTGTGTGGTATATAAATGAAAAGTTAAGAAATATTTAAAATACTTTATTTTATTTTAGCAGCCTTATAAAATAACGCATTACATACAGGCAACTGTCATTTCAAGACACTATTTTATAGTTTTAAGACTAGATACTACAAAATATTCGCGTCACAATTTTTAACAAGAAGATTAACTTACGAATTGGACTCAGTCTCAACATTAATCAAAGACACATTCAAGACACAGGTTCCGAAAACAAATTATACGTAAAATGCATTTTAAAGGCATTTGAGAACAAATTAATCTCATTACCTATACAATATACAAATATCAAAATTAAATGCGAAAAATGTTTGACACCAAAAAACTGACCACACTGATCTCCATCTGAATTTCAATTACATTTATGATCCACTATAGTAGGGCACTGAAGTATAAATTCTATAAATATTTGAACAATTCTGATGTTTTTGAAATAACCGATGAATTTTCACAAAAATATCAATCTTAAATCATAAATTTGTCCATACACTGATCTTTCTACAACTTGACGTAGCGGGACCAGAAGCCGGCGTGTCCATCCGACAATCAGAGGGTGATGAATACTTTTTTCTTGGCCATGACGTGCGCGATGATGACCCACAGCGCGGTGCCCCACGTGGCCTCTATCAAGCTGATGGCGTGGGTCCTCATGTGGGGCACACTCCAGTGGAAGGGGAAGAGGTGTGCGCAGACCGAGTGACCCACGTAGAGAGCGATTGCGTTGAGTCCCGGTGCGCGGAAGGGGCCCCCGTTCCAAAGCCGCCACGCGTCGGTTAGGGTGTAGCAGACACTGAGAAGCACCAGGCAGCACGCTGACGTCACTAGCACGAAGGACATGGACCTGGGAATAAAAGTCCCGGGAAGATAAGTTTGGAGAAGTAAAACAAATGAACGCAGAGTCGATAAACAATCAGGTAACTTTAAATTACGCCGCGGTCAAGGCTTGGCGGGGGACCATCAGAGAGTTAGGATATGGTCTGGGCTTTGTAAGGGACATAATTACATAACCTTTCGTGTGTACTAAATTAACACAATGGATTTTCTATTACAATTTATTGTGGTCAAAGGTTGATGTCGAATTTGTTGATAGGTCTTGAATAAGTACGGTCAACAGCACGTCAACGTAAACACTGTGGTATCTTACGTAGTTGCGATACGGGCGACTTTGCAACGAAAATGTATAGCTTGATGTGCTGTCGACTGTACCTATCATGGTGAACACACATGTACATACAAAAGGTTGTTTTTAACGGAGACCTCTGCTGAAACTAACTCCCTGGAGCTGCTAAGCGATAGGTTTTCAGACCTTGTTAGAGATACTTATGCCCGTTTTCACCATCAATCCCTAATTTTTAAGTGACCCCTATGAAAACAAAATGCCTCTTGTGTGTTACCATAGGGGTCACTTAAAAATTGGGGATTGATTGTGAAAACGGGCATTAGGAGAATAAACTTACCACAAGTTTTTGTTAATCGGAATGACTCCGTGTTCCCTGGAGAAGCCTGCGAGCAGCGCTCCAGAAAGTGCGAAGACCAGTCCCCAAGCGAGCCAGCGGGATATCCGGGACTTGTGGGAGCGTTGCAGGAGCACGGTGGCCCCCGCCTGGATGCCCAGGAGGACTTGCACGGCCGATGTCAGACAACCTGGGACGAGATAGAAAATAGATATGTAGAATTCCATTTTGTAGACCGAGTTTAGTGTTTGCTTTACACAAAAAGTCATAAATGTGTATTATGTTCTTTTGTAGGTAATATCTTTCGTTCGGTCTTTTGTCAAACGACGTCCACTGCTGGACAATAAAGGCTTCTTTTACCAAGAATTTTCATAAGTGCTGTTACTTCGAGTAGTTTAGCTGGTAGTTCATAAACTTATCATCATTAGTGTTCAACACCATCAAAATTATAATGCGATAGTTGAACTGAATTCTTCGCTATTCAGCTTCACTCTACTTCACGCCAGAGCCACACATTGGCTTATGGCTTAGGTCCAATCTTGGCTACGAATTTTTAACCGTTTGCACCAAGTAATCCTTCAGGGTCAGTGGGTGGTCCTCCGTAGACTCCCCTAGCGTCGCTGTGTCGGAAGAGTTGCGAGAATCCCATACAGGCGGTGAATGTAGTCCGCTGTGCCTCCTATGTTTATAATTCGAATTTCGAATAATCTTACCAAGCAGTCCTTCAGGGTCGGTGGGTGGTCCTCCGTAGACCTTCCTCGCTGTGCTGGAAGAGATACGAGGATCCCAGCAGCAGATGATCGATGTATGTACGCCGCCTTTGTTTGAAATTCGAACAATATTAGCATTCTCACCAAGCAGTCCTTCAGGGTCGGTGGGTGGTCCCCCGTAGACCTTCCTCGCGTCGCTGTGCTGGAAGAGATGTGCTGATCCTAGCAGCAGGCGGTTGATGTAGCCCACCGCGTCGCCGCTGCACTCGAGCGCTACCCAGTCACGGTATAGATAGTATTACCATGACCCAGTCGTCGTGCTTGCAGCTGGGACCTAAGTAGCTCTCACCAAGCAGTCCTTCAGGGTCGGTGGGTGGTCCCCCGTAGACCCGCCTGGCGTCGCTGTGCTGGAAGAGATGTGCTGATCCTAACAGCAGGCGGTCGATGTAGCCCGCTACGTTGCCTATGTTTATCATTTGAATTTCGCATAATCTTACCAAGAAGTCCTTCAGGGTCAGTAGGCGGTCCCCCGTAGACCTTCCTCGCGTCGCTGTGCTGGAAGAGATACGAGGATCCCAGCAGCAGGCGGTCGATGTAGCTCGCCGCGCCTTCTATGTTTATAATTCGAATTTTGAGTAATCTTACCAAGAAGTTCATCAGGGTCGGTGGGCGGTCCTCCGTAGACCTTCCTCGCGTCGCTGTGCTGGAAGAGATGCGAGGATCCCATACAGGCGGTCGATGTAGCCCGCCGCGCCTCCTATGTTTACCTATGACTCAAATAAACTTTAGCTTTCTCACCAAGCAGTCCTTCAGGGTCGGTGGGTGGTCCTCCGTAGACTCGTCTCGCGTCGCTGTGCTGGAAGAGATGTGCCGATCCTAGCAGCAGGCGGTCGATGTAGCCCGCCGCGCCACCGCTACATTCCGGGGCTACCCAGTCGTCGTGCTTGCCGCCTGGGCCTAAGTAGCCTCTGCAAGGGAAAGGATAGATTGGAAATTGGTATAAAATATAAACATTAAACTGTTGTACTTTGAGTATATTAATTTTTACAAGTGCATGTAAAATGTACAATACCGGCCTATTTGATCTGCTTCATGTACGAGAACTCTCAGCAACCGCTCGATTATCGCTGTATCTAAGTAGCTGGCCTTATGACAAAATAGGGAGAACTTATTATTTTGTCCGCCAGTATAGTTGTAATAGTGGCGATTTTTCAATAGCCAATAAATTGTATAAGTGGTCAGACGTACTGCCAGTGCCTACATGGCATGGCTTATATCGCAGCTTATACAGGGTGGAAACGTTAAGTGATCTCACTTGATTATTTCTAAACTATACAACATATTGAAAAACTGGTTACTGATCCTGAAAGTGCTTCATGAGCTCTTGAATACATTGAATTTTCGGATAGGTCCAGTTTATTCTGTAACCTATTATTAATACCGTTTGATAGAGCTCATAAAGCACTTTCAGGATCAGTAACTAATTTTTTGATATCTTGTATAGTTTAGAAATAATCGAGTGAGATCACTTATCGTTTCCACCCTGTAGATTCTTACGGCGGGCAGTCGGGGTGGTGCACGGTGAAGGTGACAGCGCTGTGCAGCGCTACCAACACAGCGGCCAGTGCCCAGCACCACACGCACGATAGCACGTCCTTTAGTGCCTGCCCGCAAGCTCCCTGCAAATTGAGGTGAGGATATTACTGTATGTTATTTTTCAGAATTCAGAAGTGCTCTTTGGAAGCTATTAAAAACATAATAGACCCGGTTTCCACCAGAGAGGATGAAAGATGTATTTGAATAACCAGTCAGATTTTCGAACCGGAGCTGAACAAAGAGGTAATGTGGAAATAACGACAAACTCTTCTCCTCTCTTTGTTGACCGTGCCTTAGGAAACGACAATTATAAAACTCGTTTCAAAGTCGAGGTAGAATCCAATTCACGACACTGGTAACTCTATCTAAACTAAACGTGGAGCTTATAAATTAAAAGGCTGAAAAGGTTTTATTAGAGTATCATTTGCATATGATTTCATGATGATGGATTGATTACGGATTTCACGGGATCACTTGTACCTGAGTTTTATACATAAAACTTACAGGTGAACAGGTGGCTTACAAGCCGCAGGTGCATGCTTATAAGCATGCAATTGCTATAGCAACCTGCGGTGGCAGGGAAGTGGCTCATAGATACAGACAAAACAGCACATCCCTCAAACTAAACACTGTTGTTGCAATAGTTTCTATTTTATAACAAAAACTAGCTGGATAATGTAGCTTTCGAATGGTGAAAGAATTTTTAAAAAGGGTCCAGTAGTTTTTGAGCCTATTCATTACAACCAAACAAACAAAGTTTTCCTCTTTATAATATTAGTGTAGATGTAGGTATAATCCGATGTGCTGTGGACTGTAAAACTTACTCTAGGCGGCGTGTAGTACTTAGGCGCGGTGAGGGCGTAGAAGCCAGCGGAGATGAAGTAGGCCACCGCCAGCCGCTGCAGCACGCCGAAGATACGCAGCTGCTGCAGCATGTTGGAGCCGTAGATCGTGTTCAGGCTCATGCCCAGCAGGAACATCATTATGGACCTCTGGAACAGGAACGAAGTGTTAGCTAAATAATAACATAATCATCATCATATCGCAGGACGTCCACTGCTGAATAAGGCTCTCATTCTCAATGACTTCCACATCGCCCGATTGGTAGTTGCGGTTGGTATTTAACTATTTACATAGTATAAAATGAAGTCGCTTCTCTGTACCCTTGGACTTTTAAACTACTCAACGGATTTTAATGCAGTTTTCAGCAACAGATAGTCTGGAATCAAGAGGGAGGTTTTTAATTAACATTGAACCCGTGCAAAGCCGAGGCAGGTCATCATCATCATTATCATTTCAGCCATAGGACGTCCACTGCTGAACATAGGCCTCCCCCAATGCTTTCCATGTTGATCGATTGGCAGCGGTCTGCGTCCAGCGCTTCCCTGCTACCTTTACGATGTCGTCGGTCCACCTTGTAGGTGGACGTCCCACGCGACCCGAGGCAGGTCGCTAGTAATAAATAAATTATTCTTGGACTCTAACACTACGCTATACTTATAAGCAACGCTTATACCTACTATGGGTAGCATACAATAAAGAGTCATAATTATTTGTTGATCAACGCTTTTTTCCCCGAGAAGTTGTAATCTATCGTAGGTAATCAAACGGAATAATATTGACACAATGTTATAATAGCCGTGAAGTGTTACAATAACAAAGTTATCATATGTTTATTATGCCTATTCATTAAATAATGAAGTTTCTTACTCAAAACAATGCTATAAAAGATCAATTTCTCATTATAAGAACTTTATTTCATGTGATAAAATGCTACCGTCGGGTTAGAGGGAAAACCGACTACCTATCTACTAAAATTTTTTTAGCTATTCTCTTAAATGTCCTGTCGGCACAGCATTTAATTTTTATCTAATGGTGATAAATCCAACTATGGAAATAATCTCTTTTGCCTCTAACCCGGCGCTATTACGATTCTCAATGTAAAGTGTATATGCGTCGAAATATTCACCTCTCACAATACTCTCAATAGTAGGTACAATAATCTAGTTCTCAAATCATGACATCAATGCCTAATCATTGTCTTAGTCAAACTGTATCCTCAATTCAGAAGTATGCATCTAAACCAGGCCGCACTGGGTCACAGTCACAGCGTCAAAACTAATAAGCGGTGTCTTTAAAATTCCATCAGCCGGACGCTAATTACGATTGTGCGATATACAACGGCGTATGTGATTGTACACAGCGCTCTATCCATTAAACAAACAATGAAATGTATGAATGACTTGTAAAATCATCATTCACCGAGAGGAGAAAGCTCCGAGCGAGACACGCGAGAACAGAATTTCCAATGAAAAATTCTGCAATGGCGCGTGCGTCCGACATACTCGTATCTCCCAGATATTGTATTAAGATTCTATAGAATCACATAAAATAAGGAAGTGAAAAGTGACGCAATCGATTTGAAAGTGAGAGGTCGCGTGCGGTGAATATAATTTCTGTTTACAATGGATAAGCTTCCCATTACACAGTCATTGGAGGACCCGATCATGAGCTTATATGCTTTTTTGATGACTTTCTATTAGCATAATTTAAGATAACTACGTAAAATCTTCCTTACTGTATAGGTATCTTACTTAACCATTATCATCTGTGATAAGTTGTTTTACTATTTAGACTGAAACTGTAGGCCTAAGATGCGCGCCGTGATAACTTTTATCGAAGTCAAAATGTATGGGAAAAATCGATAAAATGGCGTGATAACCGCTTATCGCGGCGCGCATCTTAGGCCTACTGAAATACGTTTTAATCGCATGTAGAGAACTAGGTAAAGCTGAAAAAATCGCGCTTCATTTCAATAGAGCCCATTGGACGTAAAAAAGCATCTCATTGTATAGCTCCACAGTACTATCAGAGTGCATCCTATTAAAGCCAATGTTCTCGTTCCGCCAGTGCTACGCAACGTTTACATAATAATACTGGTTCTAAAAGGTTACGGGCCCATCCACCCTGAGCGCGAGCTTTAAGCACTAATTTAGTGATGGGCCGACTATGGTCTTTGCCGACTAACCGACTAGCCGACTAATCGGTTTTCAAATTGCCGATTAGTCGGCCGACTAATCGGCAATGCCGATCATTCTAATACCTACTTGTCCAAAGAATAAATTATTTAGATTTTCTCAAAGAAATATGAATATCTAGATTTCTAAAGAGATTAACTTCTTGAAAAATGAGTTTTCTTTAATATGAGAAAAAATAAAAAGCAACATTACAATCACCTAACAGTACCTAAGGTAGATGTCATAATTTTCGACGGCGGAGGGGTCAGAGTAGGTGACAAAATGATCGCCTCCTGCTGGGCTAGGATGCGCGCCGTGATATTATTCTTACTGATCGACGTCAAAATGTATGGGCAAAATTGCGCTTATCGCGGCACGTATCCTTGGCCCACTGATTCCTCTCCACCCTCCACGATGTTGGTCAGCGAGCTTACAGGTGGGCAATTTGCCGGGACGGACTGTGATAGTAGATGGCTTTGTCCGGATTCCCATAGTTTTTCACACTAAGGCAATCTCAGGGGTTATTTAAGTGGGTATTCCTCATCCTTCCGGTGAGAGGAGCCCCACATAATCTACCACTTCCCCGCAGGATAGGTATGCAATTCCATGCATTTTTTCCCCGAAAAAAAGTGTCATAATTTTGGACAAATTACATAGAATTTACACATTTTTGATGATTTCCTGGTAATTTTAACTAATGTTAACTAACTTTGTATGAATTTAGACTGATTGCCAAAATTTTAAATCGAGTGAAACCACTTTTTACTGATTTTTTGTAGTCAATAGTGGTTTAGATAAACGCCCCTGGCCTAGGTAGACCTAGGTAATCATCTTGGTGATTATGAGTTTATTTCATTCACACACATATTTAATTTTGTAATGCGCCGATTATAATCGGCATATTTTGCCGAATAGTCGTCACTAGTCGGCCGACTACAAATGATGCCGAATAGTCGGCTTTCCCGACTAGTCGGCGACTAGTCGGCCCATCTCTAGCACTAAAGCTTCTTGCAGGCAGGCCTGTGTGTGCGAACTGTCTGCAAAAAGTTACATTGTTTTTCGCCCGACGTATTTTTTGAAAGTATTGGCCTTTTTTAAGTTCGATCTAGCTTGTCTCTACCAAGTCTCTACCGGTAAGCTGGATTTAAATATCTCTAGAGGCTCTGGAGGACTTATTAGCATGCAAGCTAAGCGCTCGGTATGCTATACCTACCTAGTTCCGAACTCTTATGCCCGTTTTCACCATTAATCCCTAATTTTTAAGTGACCCCTATGTAGTGTATTTTAAGTAACACATAACGTCATGAAATTTATTTTCATAGGGGTCACTTAAAAATAAGGGTGTGTAATGGTGAAAACGGGCATTAAACTTATATTTATTTCCACAAAGTTAAGTGTACGTAGGTCATCATCAATAACTGCTATTTTAACTACTATGATGTGTCATAGCTACACCACAACACCAGGATAACGTCTTTATTTATATAACGACAGTTTTAACATCATTTATTGTATGAACAAATCATTTACTGTCTCCTACTGGACATAAAAGATCTTGTTTGTCTTTAATAGCATTTTTATCGAAAACCAATTAATTAAATTAATAACACTGTAGGAAAAATAAAAATACGTCAATAATAAACACGTTAATTAAGTTATTTGTGTTAAAAATAAAAACTTGTGAACGAAAACATTTTCCGAACTAGACAATAGATTATTGGATTGTTCCTTTGATGTGCCAATAAAGTGGTAGGTACAAGACTTTTCATCAATAAAATGAAAAGAGGAAATAGGATAATGAACGGAAAATAGCTTAAAATTTTATTACGTAAGTCTATCATAATAATAAGTAGGTACCTAGGTAGTGTTTTTTTTGTCAGAGGATCACACAAGCACAAGCAGTTGTCTGTGTCATGCTTGTGTACCTTCTGTCAAATAAAACATTCTAAGGCTGGGTTGCACCATCTTATTTTAACTTTGAAAAACGTAAAAAATCTGTCAAACCCCATACAAAAAACACCAGTTATCGTTGAAGTTACGGTCAAAGTTAGGTGGTGCAACTCAGCCTAAATATTAATAAATCTGATGCACACATACCCTGACGATGTGCAGCACAATCTTCCACCTCGGGACTCCTTTAGCGAAGGCGCTCTTGACGGACAGAGGGATGCAAACGCCCATGATCCACAGGAAGGCAGGGAACACCAGGTCGCCGGCCACCATCCCGTTCCACGTGGCGTGCTCCAGCCACCAGTAGCCCCCCGCGCCGTCGTTGACGAAGATCATGAACACTATTGCGATGCTGCGAATGGTGAAAGATGAAGGTTTAACTTCAGATGCAAGGTAATGAAACGCAATTTACGATCATTTTTAGAGCATTATAGAAAATTAATGTATAGTGAACAAACAAATACAACCACATTTGTGGATTACGAGTAAACCACACATGTAACGCAAATAAATGATTAGAATTTAAAGTCATTTATTTTCTGAAGGCTGGGTGTGAGTTTACTTCTAACGTCGTCAAGGGTGAGCGCGTAAAAAAATTACATTAAATGTATATGACGGATTGTACAACGCCCCTAGCGGAAACGTTCAAGAACTAAAATTTTCATATATTTTTAATGCGTTCACTAGTGAGTACTACGTTTGATGTAAAAACACACTCAGCCCTCTGCAAATAGATTATTTAAAATCAATTTACAAAAACATCCAAAAAGCGTCTCTAACATAATTTCCCAGAGTTGTACGTGGTAGGCCAATATTCCCGTTATCCCCTCTACCTAAATCAGTTATGGTGGGTTCACCACAATAGTCCTGTACCGGTCGGGAATGAACTAGGGTCCTCTCTGCTGCGATAATATGTCTGTACTATTGGGCTATTGTCTAAGTAATGATTTTTTATAGTTTATCGTTCGTTCGTTTTAGCCAAATGACGTCCACCGCTGGACAAAGGCCTCCCCCAAGGTTTTCCACAATGAACGGCCCTGCGCCCCCGCATCCAGGCTCTTCCCGCGACCTTGACCTTTACAGTTTTTACTCTAGCTTAATAAGGTAAATCTGACTCTATCTTAGCTGCAACAAACCTATAATCCTTCGGGCGATGACTATAAAAACTCTTTTCACATAAACGACAACGACCTGCGAGCATTCAATGCAAGCAAGCTGTTTAAAAGACGTGTTAAGTAAGTATTTCTGCAAAGGGCATGTTTCCCTGTATCCTCCAATACCCGTTTAGTTTTCTTGTTTATCTAGTTCCGCTAGTCCCTAATGCTCTCGCAAAGCATATTATTATTATCCTGATCCTGCAGGATTAGAACCGGTAGAGCCAGCGGGCGTTGGATGTGGCCATATAAGTGGACTGTAAATATAGTATATGTTAAGGGCATCTGTAGTATTTCTAGCACGAATAACTTTAGACTTACAATCGTTTGCGTATTCGAATCGCCATCAAAATATTTAGTATGAAAACATAAACAGTGACTCTGCGAACACGACGTAAAGTGAACTTGGTATGAGAATGGTAGCACGAAACTAATTTTGACAATCGAGGTCGAATTATTTCGCATATAGATGACCCACGCTGAACTGTCCCACCAAACTCAATGACAGGGGGGCGCTACCATCGTTCAACTATATGGTTTCCAACATGGCAAAAATCGGAACCAGCGATCCGGTATTGACGGTAGCGCCCCACTGTCAATGTCATGCATGGATAGGACAGTTCAGTATTTTAATTGGAATTATACGCAAACGATTCAAAGACGAAACTTTTTCGTGCTAGACCTCCATAAACTCCATAAACACCTACTTCAGTGATGCTTACTATAATTTATTAAGAAATTGTGGCTGCCATGGAGCTTTTAATTTTAATTTCATTCCAGATTACCCTAAACCTAATGCTAAACATTAGGTTTTAAAAGCATTTCTATCAGTAATGATGCCCTCGTTAATTGCAAACAAAATAATATAAAGAGAGCATAGTGAGTGAGAAAGCAGTGAGTACCCTAAATAATGCTCAAACTCATCATCTCAGCTGTTCAAAGATGTAAAAACTTCTTCACATCGTTAGGCGTGATGAATGTACACATAATTCACTTTCTGACTTTTTGATGTATCAACCGTGCTTAATTTAACACGTTCACTTGCAAACGACGAGTAAAAACAGTACAATTTTATTTTGTACTACACAATCTTCATTATAAATTAATTATAACTAGATTATTCTCACTTTCTGAAAGTAAAAAGTATGCAAATATTTCGCGACTTGTGTAACTTATTAACGATTACGTGTAGTGATTAAATATGAAATGTAATTCTTATCAAACTTTGAATTAGACTTATATTATGTTAGGCAATTTAGTTTTTAAATATCCCACGAGAAAATATTAAAACAATAAAGAAGACGGGTAAGTATTCTAGCGCCGAAGAGAAACAACAACGCTATCATATAGGTACTTGCACATAACTTACCCTCTGAAGTTGTTAAGTGCTCGCAGCCGAGCCGCTGTTGTATGGCCAGCTCCCTATCCCATAGCGCAGCATCACCAGCCGCACCAGAAGTATAGCAGCCTCCCAGCAACTCGCCGAAGAGAAGCGTGATCGCTTTCATACAATACATATACTTGCACATAACTCACCCTCTGAAGGTGTCAAGCGCTCGCAGCCGCTGCTGGATGGCCAGCTCCTTGTCCCCGTAGCGCAGCTTGCCAGTCCGGCGCACGCGCGACATTAACAGCTGCACTAATACTACCTATAGCAGCCTCCCAGCAGCACATCAAGTGGAATGCCGAGTTGTATTTCTAAAACTTGTTCTATTATTTTATACTATTTGGCTGCGACTCGGCGTGACGACAATACAAAACATTTTTCGCGAATCGGTGTTCATACATTCACACAATACATTAGACGCCATGTTGTCATAAACGACATATTATAAAATCGCTGTGATTTAATATTCTTAATCATTAATTTTATGGCAAGTGTCCATCAGGAATCGTTGTTCTTACACACAGAATCGTATTATTTCGCTTTCGGGTAGTAATATGTCAAAATTGTTGGTTCTTTAGGCGAACAATGTATGGAGAACGAACATTGTCCTTTACATTGTAAAAACAATCTTGTACAAGAATAAGTACGAGTACCAATTAAATAATTCGGAAGTTCAGTGTGATTTTACGAAAATGTAGAGTCATCTTGGCACGTAGATATGTTTTGCGATTGGCTAGATTTAAAAACAAATGCACATAGTACAATTTGTGAAATCCTTTTTAATTTGTCCATATTCAGCGAAGGTTTTGCCAGCTTTAAAAATTTACTAACCACTGTTTGCATCGATCGCAAATTTTTTGTCTTTTGGCCAAAAAATGAATAAAATCGTCACACAATATAAAGCAATTACTTACACCTGACCCTTATCTTTTAAGTGTGTGGGTATATTTAAAATACCCATTCATGACAAACGATATCATTATGTTTATGTTCGAGATTTTGCGATTATTTAGTAGGTAAAAAAACCCAAACCGTTTGGAAACGATCAGATAATGTTATCTCTAATAATTATAATTACATTTATTAGAGATTATATTAAAGTGGTGGTCGGATAATAAACAAGGATAACAAAAAAAAAACAATCGAAGATGTAAATACAGTATGTTTGGGATAAGGCTAGCGATTGTCAATTTTATGACAAAAATACCCCCAAAAACGTGCCCGACAAAACTGAATTTTTTAACAAAAATTAAAATTCATGATTTTTTTTAAAGTTTTTTGGTAATGACCAAAAATAATGATTTTAATTTTTTCTGTCTTTTTTTAATGAGACATATTATTGGCTTACAAATGCAAATTTGTATTTATCTGTAAGACGGGCACATAAGAAATACAAACAATTTTTATGTAGAGTCACATAAATAATTCATAAATCAAAAACTTTACTAACTTAGTAGATATTTTGTACTGCTGTGCCTGGATGTGCTCTTTTCTGACCTCGACTTGCCATTACTCAAGAATGAAGTCACAGTTTACCCAAACAATTTAGGTATTTATCTACGCCTAGTTTACACACAAAAAATCTATGATTATTTTGTTTTGATTCTATATCGTCGCTGATTGTACTTGTAAGAAGTCATCAAGTTGACAACACATTTTTTGTATTAAATTCCCACTTTTTAGAGTAGGTTTTGGTTTTGGTATTTCCCATATTTGAAGGAGTTTTACATTTGAACAGTTGTGTGGCTATCGCAGAGGCTTCGGAGACACTTCAATGATAAAATTGAATTGAAAGTGATATAACCATTCAAAAGTTTGAGATAAAATGACCTACCTATCTGTATAATATCGTGCATCGACACATCGTAAGTGTTATTTTCCAAGAAACTGTTGCTATTGTTGGTGGAAAAATGAAAGAGTTCGTAGTAGTGATTCTGCTGATAAGTTATGTGGCAAGCTCAAGTTTGAGGATTGATCCTCTGGTGCTGACCCAGCAAGGCCTGGTGAGAGGGCAGAGGGCGGAGGACGGCGAATACACAACATTTCTGGGCATTCCTTACGCCGCCGTGGACGAGGATAATCCTTTCGGTGTAAGTCATAGATGGATACTTTTATATGTACCTACTTAAATAATACTTTTGAATGTTAGAGCTTCTAAAAAAACTGTAGAGTTGAGCGAACTAGCTAATATACATAGAGTACCTATCTACCGGATAGGGTAAGATGACGGTAAACGATGATCGTTAAAAAAGCTCATTTATTTTCTGTAAGTACCTAGTCGTACTTAAGCACTCAAAGAGCAGTTTTACTCGTCTCAACCCAATCAAATCAAATCAAATTACTGGAATATAATAATAAAATGGTCTACCTGGTATTAATATACTGGTAGGTATATTTTTGTGATTCTCATAAACATTCTTTTATTTTCCAGCCGGCAAAGCCACCCCCTGTATTTAACGAAAACATTTTCAAAGCAAACAATGGATCAATCATGTGTCCGCAAACACTGTTTTTTGATATGCAAGGTAGCGGCACTGAAACTCTAGACTGTCTTCGACTGAATATATTTGTGCCAAACAATGCTACCTCCAAGAATCCCTTACCCGTGTTAGTGTGGATCCACGGAGGAGGTTTTGAACTAGGTTCAGGGACCACCAGCGTCACAAATCTAGTAAACCAAGGCATTGTGGTAGTAACAATCAACTATCGTTTGGGCCCATACGGATTTATGTGTCTCGATGTCCCATCGGTGCCCGGCAACCAAGGTCTCAAGGACCAGTATGCTGCCCTGCAATGGGTCAGGAACAACATAGGGTCATTCGGAGGCAATCCCTACAACGTCACCATATCAGGACAAAGCGCTGGTGCGTGTTCCGTTCTTCTACAATTATATTCGGCGAAAGAAAAGCTGTTCCATAAAATAATAGTACAAAGTGGAACCCCACAAAATGAAGGAATGTTTGTGAATGGAGACGTGGAAGTTGCTAAGAAATTGGCCAACCATTTAGGCTTCAATACCACAGACACTGAACAAGCTTTGGGCTTTCTTACTAAAACCCCATTTAATTTAGTAACATCTGCCCTCGCCAAACTCAAAATAAAATTGAGACCTTGTAAAGAGCTGTCATTTACCGGTGTTGACAATTTTGTAGATACAGATCCATTCAGTTTATCTAATGGAAAGAAAATCAAAGGAACTCCTATTTTAATTGGTCACACAAGCAAGGAAGAGATGGGCCTGGGGAGCAGTTTCTACGACGGCTATTACAACGATGACCCATTTTACAATAGAATAGTCACTAACTATAATTTAGAGGATGAGAAGGCGAGAAATGTATCAGATACTATTAGACATTACTATGTTGGTGACCAGCCTATATCGGAAAAACTTTATTCGGAATTGGGGAATTTTGAATCAGATTTTATATTCAATCATCCTATGCAGAGAATGATAACTAATTTGTTAAAAGAAAATGCAAATCCCGTGTATCAATACATGTTTAGTTACGTGGGAGATTCCGGAGACGAGGGCGCAGGTCATGGGGCGGATGGAAAGTATCTCTACCAGACAGGTGATCCTTCTGTTCAACTTACCGAAGACGACAAACTTGTTGCTGATCGAATGGTTACCATGTGGACGAATTTTGTGAAATATGGGTAAGTGAAGTGAAGATAAAAAATTGATGATGACGTGACAAGTTTATTTTTAACAAACAAATTAATTACATAAAAATACAGTTTCAGGTGTTTAAGCAGAAAATCTTGATAAAAGAACGATTTTGTAAATGTTACAGGGATCCCACACCAAGCTATGCGAACTCTCTCCCAGTGACGTGGAGTAAGTCAAGCCTCGCCACCCGGCCGTACCTGCTCATAGACAAAGACTTGAGGATGGAGAGCAGAGTTTTCAGCGACAGGATGGCTTTTTGGGACCTTTTCTATGACAACTACGGCAAATTCAATAAGCTGACAACAAATTGCGATGTATAAAATCTCATTCAAAATTGTTATTTATTCGACAACTAGTTTAAAGTAAAGATTTGGTATAGTATATAACAATTTACTATAGAATTATATGTTTTTATTTTATTTTAGTGAGAGCTTAGTTTATTTGAATGCATTACTAGTATTAAGACATTTCTACAAGTCCCATTTATTTCAAATTAACCTTCTAAATTGGGAAAAAGCGCTATTGTCAAAGGGGTTTTACAAGTTACCTGAAAACTTGAGCTATTTAACGACTACAAAAGAATCATAAAGTTAGGTAATCTATTACATAAAGGAACTATCAAAGTTAACAACACTCAAAACTTTCGAGTAGGTAAAAACCAAATTCTCGAGAGTCTGTATAATGCTATTTATTGACTTGGTAAAACCTAAACTCTTGAGTACATAAATCATTATCTATTTAATACTCAGGTTTTGATTAACAAGATATTGTCATCAATGCCTTTTCAACCGACTTCAAAAAAAGGAGGAGGTTCTCAATTCGACCCGTATGTTTTTTTTTTTTTTTTTTAAGTATCAATCATGGTATACCTACATAAATATTAATAATTCGTCCTAATAAATAAGTAGGTAATTAGTAATTATTATTCTGCTTTTTAGTGTAGGTTTTTTGGAGTCGGTTTTATTTTTTTTTATAAAATTTAACTTATATCCACCCGTATCCATTTTAGGGGTTGTCAGAAAAAATCTTTAACCTGTGTGTATTTTATTCACTTATGTAACGGATATTTTTTTCGATTAACTAATTACAATCGTCACATGAGTTTTACTATTAGACTCTATATCATTAGTAACGTAGAGGGAGCTAGACACTCCAATAGAACTAGATATTCCAATGATAACAATAATCGAGATAAACTTCAATCCATTCAAACCTTTCAGATAAAAACAGTGCTGTATCACAAGTGCATTTGCTCAGAGGCTGCTAGTGTAAATGGTAGTGGAAAGATGAAGGTGATTTTTGGAGTGATTCTAATGATAAGTTATGTGGCAGGGTCAAGTTTGAGGATCGATCCTCTGGTGCTGATTCAACAAGGCCTGGTGAGAGGGCAGAGAGCGGAGGATGGCGACTATACAACGTTTCTGGGCATTCCCTATGCTGCCGTAGACGAAGATAATCCTTTCGGTGTAAGTACAACCTGGATCTTACTTTTAATCTAAATATTCCATATGAATAAAATTTTGGATGGCGATCATAATTACTTATGTGAATATTAAAACTCATATTACGGTATTTTATTAAATTTTTCTGTTCTGTAAAATTAGGTATCTTAATATTTTTCAGCCAGCTAAGCCACCCCCTGCATTTGAAGAAGTTTATAAAGCAAATGATGGATCTATCATGTGTCCACAATCAGCATTTGTTACTCGTAATTTCATGCAAGATATGGGCACCGAAACATTAGACTGCCTGCGACTAAATATTTATGTGCCTAATGATGCTACTTCCAAGAATCCTTTACCGGTGTTAGTATGGGTCCATGGTGGAGGGTTCGGAGGAGGATTTGCAGGGGCTAGCAGCGTCACAAGTTTAGTAAGCAAAGGCATCGTAGTAGTATCGATCAATTATCGGTTGGGCCCCTATGGATTTATGTGCCTTAACGTCCCTTCGGTGCCCGGCAATCAAGGTCTCAAGGACCAGTATGCTGCCCTGCAGTGGGTCAGGAACAACATAGGGTCATTCGGAGGCAATCCTTACAACGTTACCTTAGCAGGCCAAAGTGCTGGCGCATGTTCCGTCCTTCTACAATTATATTCAGCCAAAGAAAAGCTTTTCCATAAATTAATAGTACAAAGTGGAACACCACAAAATGAAGGAATGTTTGTGAAAGGAGATGTGGATGCTGCCAAAAAGTTGGCCAACCATTTAGGCTTTAATACCACTGACACTGAGCAAGCTTTGGGATTTCTTGCTAAAACCCCATTTAAATTGGTAACATCTGCCATCGCTGAACTTAAAATAAAACTGAGACCTTGTAAAGAGCTGTCATTTAGCGGTGTTGATAATTTTGTAGATACAGATCCATTCAGTTTATCTAATGAAAAGAAAATCAAAGGAACTCCTATTTTAATTGGTCACACAAGCAAGGAAGAGATGAGCCTGGGGAGCAGTTACTACGACGGTTATTATGATGATGATCCATTTTACAATAGAATAGCCATTAACTATAATTTAGAGGAAGAAAAGGCGAAAAAAGTGGCAGATACAATAAGACATTACTATGTCGGTGATCAGGCCATATCGGAAAAACTGTTTCCGGAGTTGGGAGATTTTGAATCGGATTTCATATTTAATCATCCTATGCAAAGTATGATAACTAATTTGTTAAATGAAAATGCAAATCCCGTGTATCAATATATGTTTAGTTATGTCGGTGACTCCGGAGAGGCGGGCGCGGGGCATTCTGCAGAGCTCAAGTATCTGTTCGAATTGACTGGATTTTCATCTGAGATGACTGAAGATGACAAACTCGTTTCAGATCGAATGACAACCATGTGGACAAATTTTATAAAATATGGGTAAATATTTGAATATGTACTTTAAAAAAACCTGGATGATTTAATATGTGTAAGTTTAGTATAAATCTGATTTTTCTTTCAGAAATCCTACACCGAGCTATGCGAACGCTCTCCCAGTGACGTGGAGCAAGTCAAGCCTCGCCACCCGGCCGTACCTGCTCATAGACAAAGACTTGAGGATGGAGAGCAGAGTTTTCAGCGACAGGATGGCTTTTTGGGATCTTTTTTATGACAGCTTCGGCACATACAACAAGTTGGCAAGAGAATGCGATATTTAAAATCTCATGTTATATGGGTAATTCAAAAAATATTGCTTATTTAGTTCCTATGTGAAGGTTTAGATTATAAAAAATCAATACGTGTTATTAAGTAAATGGCTTTTTTTCGATGGATATTACGAGAATGTTGTAACTGTCATCAAAAGGCAGTAACCTCAGACAACAAATAAGTTTGTTTGGCTATTTATCCAGAGGTTAAATGGTACTATTACTGGAGGCAGCTATATTTTAGCATGTAATATTTCTGTTCCTGAATATCTATGTAAGCAACTATGGATTCGGAGGGTAATTTAATGATTAAATAATATTATTTATTACAAATTACTTACATAAAATATACATTTATAAAACCTAAAAGTGATGGTAATGGAATTACCTAAAGGAATGAATGGAATGACTTAAAAGAACGATGACTCATAAGTTTACACTCAAAATAATGTGGTATTATGGTAATAATAATTACAGTTTATGAAAATGGACTTTGCAGTTTTTTTATTTTTTGATAAAGCCACAAACCATAGAAATAGGTACTATCATAAAAGGTAGGCAGACAGTAAAAAACATGAACTGTTAGGACATATCACTAGAATTTAAAGGAGGCTGTTCCTCGCTCTCGTTGAAATAAATTATTATATATCGCAGCGGTTACGTACCTACTTCAATGATAACAATGAGCGAGATAATCTCTAAAAACTTCTCGATAAAACTACTTCATATATCTCTCAGCGCTGTATCACAAGTGCATTATTTGCCTAGGGTCTGCTAGGGTTAACAGCGGTAGAATGAAGGTGGTTTTAGGAGTGATTGTACTGATAAGTTATGTGGCTTGTTGGGATTTGAGGATTGACCCTCTGGTGCTGATCAAACAAGGCCTGGTGAGAGGGCAGAGGGCGGAGGATGGCGACTACACAACATTTCTGGGCATTCCCTATGCTGCCGTGGATGAAAATAACCCCTTCGGTGTAAGTGTACCATAATAAGTCGTACCTACTTTTATTTTAATCTTAAAGCGATAATAATTAGAGTACTTACTATTGAATAAATCATCAACTATTTACGTAAAGTCTTAAAAATATTTAAATCAACTTCAGGTTTTCGTACTGATAACACATTAAGCAGTACTTTAGATAATTTTGATATACATCTTATATTTTTTCAGCCGGCACAAGCACCACCAGCGTTTGAAGAAGAAATTTATAAAGCATATGATGGATCCATCAAGTGTCCACAAACACCATTTTTTGGTTACGTACCCTATGGCGGCACTGAAAGTCTAGTCTGTCTTCGACTTAACATCTATGTGCCAAACTATGCCACTTCGAAGAATCCTTTACCCGTATTGGTCTGGATCCATGGAGGAGTTTTTGCCTCAGGATATGCAGGGGAATATAGTGTCGAAAATCTGGTAAACAAAGGTATTGTGGTTGTCACAATCAATTATCGGTTAGGCCCATACGGATTTATGTGTCTTGATGTCCCATCGGTGCCCGGCAATCAAGGTCTCAAGGACCAGTATGCTGCCCTGCAGTGGATCAGGAACAACATAGGTTCATTCGGAGGCAACCCCTACAACGTCACCATATCAGGACAAAGCGCTGGCGCGTGTTCCGTTCTTTTACATTTATATTCAGGCAAAGACAAGTTGTTCCATAAAGTAATAGTACAAAGTGGAACCCCACAAAACGAAGGTATGTTCGTGAATGGAGACGTAGACGCTGCCATAAAGTTAGCCAATCATTTAGGCTACAATACTACTGACACTGAACAAGCTTTGGGATTTCTTGCTAAAACTCCTTACAATTTAGTAACAGCTGCCACTATCCAACTTAATTTACAATTGAGACCTTGCAAGGAAAGATCGTTTAGCGGTGTTGACAATTTTGTAGATACAGATCCTTACAGTTTATCTAACGAAAAGAAAATCAAAGGAACGCCTATTTTGATTGGTCATACGAGCATGGAAGAAATCACATTGATGAGCAGTTACTACGATGGTTATTTTAACGATGATCCATTTTACAATAGGATTGTCAAAAACTATAATTTAAACGAACAAAAGTCAAGGAAAGTAGCAGACACTATTAAACATTACTATATTGGTGACCGGGCCATATCTAAAGAGCTGATTTCAGTGTTTGGAGATTTTGAATCAGATTTCATATTTAATCACCCTATGCAGAGAATGATAACAAATTTGTTGAATGAGGGTCCAAGTGCCCTGTACCAATATTTGTTTAGTTATGTGGGTGATTCCGGAGACGCGGGTGCAGGGCACTCTGCAGAACTCAATTATTTATTCCGAGTGGCTGGACCCACATTTGCGATGAATGAAGATGATAAACTCGTTGCAGATCGACTCACAACTCTGTGGACGAATTTTGTCAAATACGGGTAAGATTACGATGGATATGTTTTAAATTAAACTTACTCAAAAGAAGATACACTCGTATATTATATGGGACGTATATAGTTTTCACTAATTTCTGATTTTTTTCACGTGAAAGTTACTTTGTAAATATGTTTCTTTCTTTCAGAAATCCCACACCAAGTTATGCGAACACTCTACCAGTGACGTGGAGCAAGTCAAGCCTCGCCACCCGGCCGTACCTGCTCATCGACAAAGACTTGAGGATGGAGAGCAGAGTTTTCAGCGACAGAATGGCTTTTTGGGATCTTTTCTACGACAACTACGGCACATACAATAAACTAGCAAGAGAATGTGTTTTTTAAAATCTCACTGTTTTCAATATTCGGTGGCTCTTCATTCAAAGACAGTTTTCGATAGGTACTAAGAATTTCTAGAAGCTATAGGGATGATAGATTTTTTCCTTGTTATTTTTTTGTTCCTGAAATGTTTATAACCCTATCCCTTTTAAGCTCGCCAGTATTATTTAGTGTTTCATCATTGTGTTATTTACATTTTATTAAACCTTTCATTAATGTATTTCTTCTTAATGGTTACGCCATTAAGTTGAAAGGATTTAAAAACCGTAAGTAGACACATAATATCATGTGCCTCAATAAGATCTATCATACTTATTAATGTGTGAGTGAACAATATAAAACCAAGAAATTGTTGGTAATCAAATACAAAACAAATTTAGAAATCATGTACATTTAGTGAAACTGTGACTTACAGGAACGATGATTCAAAAGTTAAACTCAAGTTATAATAATAATACATTTCTTGAAAATCGATGTTGCTGGTTATTGTTTGGTAAAGCCCCAAACCCTTGAATATAGGCTTGATAATGCTATCTAAGAGGTAGACAGACGACAAAAATCAAGTAAGATCGCTAGAAAATATCGACGGCTTTTTCCCACCCTCCTAGTTATCAGGGATTTCAGATATACTAGAAATAGCAACCCTTAGTAAGGGTATTTCAAGGACACACTACATATTCTATTCGTCTTCTGTATTCCTTTAATTTATTATTGCTTCATGCATTACCATGACAGTGGACGTCTTATGGCTGAGATGATGATGATGATGATGATGATTAATGCTTCATAGAATAGTTGTGTCGTTTACTTTTCGACAACGAATTGTTAGATATCGCAGCGGTTACGTAGCACTCCGATGATAACAATGATCGAGATAGCCTTTCAAAACTTCCCGATAAAAACTACTTATATATATCTTTCAGCGCTATATCACAAGTGCATATTTGCTTAGAGACTGCTAGGGTTAACAGCAAAATGAAGGTGGTATTAGGAGTGATTGTACTGATCAGTTACGTCGCAAGTTCCAATTTGAGGGTCGACCCTCTGGTGCTGATCGAGCAAGGCCTGGTGAGAGGGCAAAGGGCCGAGGACGGCGACTACACTACGTTTTTGGGCATTCCCTATGCTGCCGTAGATGAGAATAATCCATTTGGTGTAAGTATAAAATACTCAATTATACATATTTTTATCTAAATTACTAATGTGAATAACCTTATTTGTTAATGATCATGATCGTTTAGATTTTTGAACATTCTTACCTATACTTGTAATTTAAGTTAGGTACCTATTGTATTCAGTAGTTAGAACTAAAATTGTTATTTATTATTGACCATGAAATACTATTTACGAATATTTGATATTTTTTCAGTCAGCGAAACCACCTGCTGCATTTGAAGAAGAGATTTATAAAGCAAACGATGGAACAATCAGGTGTCCACAAACACTATTTGTGAATTTCACCCTAGGCGCAGGCACTGAGACCTTAGACTGTCTTCGATTAAATATCTATGTGCCTAATGAAGCTACATCCAAGAACCCTTTGCCCGTGTTGGTGTGGATTCACGGAGGAGGTTTTGAATTGGGATCTGCATCTTCCTACAATGTGATAAGTCTAGTAAACAAAGGCATTGTAGTAGTTACAATCAACTATAGAATGGGCCCATATGGCTTTATGTGTCTTGATGTCCCATCGGTGCCAGGCAACCAAGGTCTCAAGGACCAGTATGCTGCCCTGCAGTGGGTCAGGAACAACATAGGATCATTCGGAGGCAATCCTTACAACGTCACCGTAGCCGGCGACAGCGCTGGTGCATGTTCTACTCTGCTACATTTATATTCGTCTAAAGATAAGTTGTTCCACAAAGTAATAGTACAAAGTGGAACCCCACAAAATGAAGGAATGTTCGTGAATGGAGATGTAGATGCTGCCAAAAAATTGGCCAACTATTTAGGCTTCAATACCGATGATACCGAACAAGCTTTGGAATTCCTTGCTAAAACCCCATTCGATTTAGTCACTGCTGCCACTGTGAAACTTGATTTGCAATTAAAACCCTGTCAAGAAAGATCATTCAGCGGTGTTGAAAATTTTGTGGAAACAGATCCTTATAGCTTATCTAATGAAAAGAAAATCAGCGGCACACCAATTTTAATTGGTCACACAAGCAAGGAAGAGATGAGCCTGATGAGCAGTTTTTACGAGGGCTATTACAGAGATGACCCATTTTACACTAGAATCCTCCTTAACTATAACTTAAGCGAAGAAAAGGCGAGGAAGGTAGCAGACACTATAAGACATTTCTACATTGGCGACAAGGAGATTTCACAACAGCAATTTTCGGAGTTCGGGGATTTCGAGTCGGATTTCATATTTAATCATCCTATGCAAAGGATGATAACTAAATTGTTGAATGAAAGTCCAGCTGCCCTGTACCAATACTTGTTTAGTTACGTGGGTAATTCTGGAAAGGCGGGTGCAGGGCACGGGGAAGAATTGAAGTATCTATTCCAGTCGAGTAGCTCTTCAGCAAGTGAAGATGACAAACTCGTAGCTGAACGGATGGTTGCCATGTGGGCCAATTTTATTAAAACCGGGTAAGATTCTTATTGAAGTTAATTGGTTTGTGTTTGAGTCTAAAACTTTTGGAATTATGAATTTGAGTATTTTGCAATAATTATGAATTTTGAGTGGTATAGCCTACCTATATTGACAAAAGTCTAAACTTAGAAAAATGTTTCAGAAATCCTACACCAAGCGACGATAGCACTCTCCCAGTGACATGGACGAAGTCAAGCCTCGCCGTCAGGCCGTACCTGCTCATAGACAAAGACTTGAAGATGGAGAGCAGACTTTTCAACGAGAGGATGGCCTTTTGGGACCTTTTCAACGATAGCTACGGCACATACAATAAGCTTGCAAGAAATTGTAATATTTAATTTATTCAAAATGCTTAACTTTTGAATAGTTCTCAAAGTTATGGCCAAGCGCTTGCTTAAGGATTATGCTTTATTAGAGCTTTATATCAAAAGTAGTTGAAATAGTTAATTGTTTAGCAGACCGGTCGGACCAGACTTGTATAAAACGTATATCATTTTTATTAAAATTCTTAATGAAACTCAGAGAACTGTCTTTTTAGTGTTATTATGAACCCTCTTTGCCTTAAAATAAGATTTTTTTAGCATTTTGATTCCGAGGTATTTCTCATCTCACAAGTATTTTTACACTACTCCGATGATTTACATAAAAGTAATATCTAAAGTACATTTTATTGGATACGTTTAATACACACGTACACAAAACTGAATGTTTATTGAATTCATAAACTATAATATATTATTACTAACTATAATATTCCCATCTATGTCGAAGGTAAAGGAAATTGGTAAAACGGTAATTTCTAATACGCCATTTGCAGTCTGGAAGACAATAGAGTCCAGATGGCAATCTCCGGCGACGCTCTCGGCGGAAAGTGATCATCAAGTGGAGAGCACACTTGCGTCATTCATGATTAACCCTTGGCTACTAATCAAAATATTTTTTACACGGTTACTACTCAAGGGTCATTTTGACCCTGCTATAAAACTTTGTATATCTTCATAACTATTGCGGATTATGGAGTAAAACACATTATTTAATAAAAAAGGGTTTATAATGCAATGAAATAACAACTTTAATTGTTAACTAAACAGTTTGGAGAAACATTAATTTAGCATGTGATTGCAAATGGGTATTTTACACGAAGAAAAAACACTGTTGGGTTTGCGATCTTTTTTATAGGGACAAATGCTGCAAAGTTTCCTTTTAGATACCACATTAGAGACAACTGGAACAGATCTTTCAGGCATAGGCAGTTTGTATATCCTTGAAGTTATCAGACGCAATTGTCGGGGAATCTTTTTATTGCAAATTCGCTGCTGAGCGTAAGGTAGGCATATCTTCATATCAAGCCCTCGTAGGAAGTTTGGCCGATTTACTGATGCTGTGTAAAGAAGCAGAGGTGGAGGGGCCTTGTATCGTGGAAGTATCCACCTCATTAAAATCACCATCATCAAGCAACAAAACATTGACAATTTCTACATCCGTGAGCGTATTTCTACCACCCATACCTATGACAAACCAAACCAAAATGAAGAAAAAGACGACGACAAAAAGCTACACAATAATTACAAAACAAACCCTCAAACAAATAGTATTTTACACATAAAAAGAACCTAAAAAAAATATCACATGATATTTTTTTATCGCCTGTCCCTGCTACTCAAGGGTCACCGTGACCCTTTCTTTGCTATTTTGGCGCGAATAATGCACTGATCCACTGGAAACACCCACCATGCGAAGCAGCGAGCGCCGTATTGAAAATACACGGGCGAGGGACTCGCAGTCGTTAGGGGCCATTACCAGTAAACGTAGAATTTAAAGTTGGCAGGGTCTCACTGACCCATGAGTAGTGACCAAGGGTTAAAGGAAAGAACTGGTTTGTGGTTTGTTTCTCATCATATTATTATATGGTCAATAATTTGGTCATAACTCATAATTTATACATCGTATCGATCACGTTATTTTTATCTTTTGCTAAATCTTAAAGGAAATCGTTAATTATATTTAGATAAATGTAAACAAATATGAAATGATGACGATGATGCTATTATAGCCACCCATCAATCATGCATCGTTCATCAAATGGAGAACTGGAGAACACAACTGCGACATTATTTCATGATTAAAGGAAGGAACTGGTTCGTAGTGCAATTCTATTTTTGTATGCAACTCTACTTACGCCCTTACCTATGTAAATCATTCTTTGTTTCCTTTCTCGTAATAATTTATACGTCGTATCGATCACGTTATTTTTTATCTTTGCCAAATCTTAAAGAAACCGTTAATTATATTTAGATAAAATGTAAACAATACGCGATAGCAATCCGTCAATCGTGCATCATTAACAATTATAATCTCAGGAGCTAATGTTAAAGATAAGTTTTATTAATTTATTGTGCGTCTATTTTGTACGAGTACACAGATTGAATGATAACCAGGATTGAACACCTGGAAATTCGATTTTCTATTTAATGAATAGAGCTTCTAGGATGGATTGGTTCAAGGTAGAGCAAAAAAGAATTAGCTCTTAAAGACCTTCTACATGAAAGGCTCTTTAAAAGCATTTGACAATTTGTAAAAACTAATCCAATTAGTCAAATAAGTTAAATAATAATAAGTTGCTGTGATGGGATGAACGGGACTATTCCCACCTCTCGTTTCCATCGCTGTAACTCCTGTGTAGCCAGGATCTACAGCTTGCCCGCCAATAAAAATACAACTAGTGAAAGTCAAGTTTATCCCGGGGGAAAGTTAAACTGTCATAGGACCCGCAACGAAATTAATCAGAAGAAAATAGGAGGAGTTAGAAGTTAAGGATTTACTTCTAAAGATGTGATGAAGTGAACTGATAGCTGGGCATTTCTCGACACTTGGGTTTTTATTGGCGGTCAAGCTATAGATCCTGACTACACAGGAGTTGCAGCGGTGGGAACGCGAGGTGGGAATAGTCCCGTTTGATAGCTGGTCAGTGTGAAGACGCCTCAAGTAACAGAACAAAGCATATTTGGGCCAGCAATTGGCTCGTAATCCGCCGCCCACAGCCACTTGCTCCATTCGCTTGCGTGATGGATTGAGCCGACAATGCTTATTGTTATGCGACAGTGAACGTACCGTTCATACAAATGCTCTGAATCAGAATTCTTAATCTTTATTTGCATGTCAATTGAGCACCATATAAGAATATGCTGCTCTTGTTTTTATTATTTTTTCCAGGGTTGAGAAATCTAGATTTAAAACATTTGTATTGAAAAAAATAAGTGAGTCACTGATAAATCAGAAGAGGTGAGATGCTCCAACATCTTTCCGTATTATTACACGGTTATTGTTACCTAATTAGAGTCGATACCTGCCTACTGATTAACAGTTAACGTTTTTCTTTCAATACCGTTCTATTAAATTAATTATATTTTAATGCGAAATAATTATATTTCATCTGAAACTCTGCGAATAGCGGCAACTTCAAACAAATATTTTTTTATCTAAACCTGGGCTTGGTATGGCCTGGCATTCCGATAAAAACGCTTGGTAAAATAGGATAGATAGGATAGGTAAGTGAAATCGGATTTACCGATAAATCGTTTTGTTTACAATGTTAAGGAAAAAGTAGAGTGCGTAATATTTTGCAGCCAAATTAACCCTTTCGTCAATCCCACCATGGAGACTTTCGCCGAACCCATCGCGGCACACCAGAGACATTAGTTACGCCAGATTTTCACGATTTCCACCGCCTTTGGCGCGTGACCGAACCGCGACGATCTATCTTTACATTTTATTTTACACTTTTAATACACACAATGTATTATCTTCTGCGGTGAACGAACTCGCTTTTCCCTCTTATTTACACGGCGGGTAAAATGATATAAATTCAATTAACAACTTACTAATACTATTTTTTTACAATATTTAATATCTAACAAGTATATCAGACATGGGCACAAAGTAAAAAGAAATCAGTAAAAGAACTAACATTAATAAACTGTTTATTTAAGTGTGACGCCCAGTCCCAGACCTCAATACTTTGTATGTATATAATAATAATAATAATTTACATTGTAAAAAAAATATTAAAAATAAGAAGGAAATTAAATAAAGAGATAATAATAATAAATCTTTGGACAATTTCACACACAGCGCCAGCTAGCCCCAAAGTAAGCAACTTAATGCTTGTGTTATGGGTGCTAGCTTAACGGATATACTACTTATATACTTTTTTTTTCTTTAAATACATAAATATTATACATAGTCACACCCAGACCCGTCACAGAAATTAAAATTCATCATTTCAATTTCTGCCCGGCCGGGAATCGAACCCGGGACCTCTCGGCATAGTAGTCCGTTCTGAACCACTACACCAAACGACCGACAAGGTTGATCAGAATTATCATACGGCTATAATCATTACGTTGTATATGTCGCCGTAAAATTGTGAATTCCGTCAGATTACAATCTGACGTAGTTAAATTACAATCTAACCTAACCTAACCCACTGTTAGTTTACAATCTAACGCGTCATATTATAAACTGACAGAGTTCACAATTTCACGTTGACATATACAACGTAATGGTTATAGCCGTATGATAATTCTGATCAACCTTGTTAAGTGCCTTGGGAAAATACTCAACTACTCGTATATTTGTGACCGAGGAAAACGACTATGGGACCGTATTCGCATCACAAAATGTTAATCAAATCGATTGTGTGGGCCAAATCAATCGACCTACTTCTGTGACATATGCGATGAGAATTCACCATCAATGGCAAAGGACAATGCCCATTACCTGTACCAAATTGCATCACAGGCTAATTATCATCAAAAATAATATTTAAATTATATGTGTACTTCATTAATTTTTAACCGTTTTTCTTATCCGGATTTAGAAAATTAGAATTAATTATACGAAACATGATTAACAATTACTTCCGTACAAAAAATCATTTCCGAAAACTTTTTTGTTCCGATTTCAGCTGTCACCTATTTTCGTGAGTAAGCAATAAGAATAAAAATCTTGTTTGCCAAGTAAGTTTTAGCAAGCAAACATGATTTTATTATCAATATTATTATTAATTATTGAGTAAGTTAAGTATCTAGAAATTCATGCAATTTAAAAATTATTTTAGGTATCCAGACTTGAGAGGTGTGCTGGAGAACAGCTACTAGAACAGTCGACAGACAGCAGCAGCATGATCCTCAAAGGCCAATAAGAGAAGAAGAACTTCAAAGAACAGACAAGTCACCGTCAAGAATTACCTCTTCTATATCCGAGTAGCGAGCACAGCCAATCACTATTTGCACATAAACTGTACTGGCTCTCTATATACAAGTTAAAAAGATTACAATCATCACATAACATACTTTAAAAAATAAATGTTATCTGATCAATGATTATACATAGTTATTTTATTTGTGTTACCTTGATAAATGTTTAAATGATCTACTAATAGTAATTGAACTACACTGCCCATAACTGGCTTCTTAAAACTTAATATTTTTGTGATAATGAGGCAATGCATTAGATAATTATACTACGTTTAAAATGTTGCAAAAATGGGAAATGTTATCTGAACTGTTTTCACGCGTACGAAATCCGCGGGCACAATTAGTTTAATATAAAGTAACACGCAGTAAGTTTAGGTATTCATAATTTAATATTTATTTATCATTGTCTTTTAACAGTTAAGTTCGTGTTCTGGATAGGCATGGATAAAGCGTTAAATAACATTAGTACAAAGAGGGCGTAATATCAATAGATATAGGTCGAAAACGGCACGTGCGGGGGAGCAGACGAAGGAGGACGGATCTCATCTTATTGCGCAAGTGTACTAAGTATATCTATAACATGCAAAGCATTTTACTTACAGCAATGCGACCCAAAACGCATAAATATCTGTAATAAATAGATTAATAGCAATGACACGACGATTAAACATTGCTAAAAAAAAATATTCAGGCGTTTTTTAACTTTTTCAAATATTTTGAAAATCCGGCTAAACATTGAAAAAAACATGTTGGTAGCGAAAAGGTAAATAAAAACTAGACTTTTGAGAGTAAATTCAGGTTGATGCAACATGGTACAGACTCCCATAGTAAAATGGGCATTGTCCTTTGAATACAATAGACGTAATTTTTAGGGATCCATACAAAAATAATTTTAAAAAAATCCTGTTGATTTTGGACTTAAAGATGACAAAACACTTCACGCTTAGATGTAAAAGTGTTAAGATTATTATCATGGTTGATTGGTTTTAATCATTAATTGTATCTATCGGTATCAATCCGTAAATATCTTAGGTTTGTACACGTTACAAAAATAAGTAGGTAGGTAGGTACTTTGGTCATCAAACTCGCAAACGAAATGCTTTTCACAGTTTCGAGGGGCTCTACTTTTTCATTATAAATGGTGTAATTTTTTAGTTACTTCCATAGTTTTTATTTATCAATAGTTCTAGTAAGTATGAATATTTCAAAATAACACCAAACACCAATTTTTTCATCGTTTGTGTGAAATGAGAGAACTTCTGAGCTTAGTTATTTATGTTTTAATATTTAAAAAGTCATTTCTTTTTGTGTTGCGATCAAAGTATCACATTTAAATATTGTCGTTACGTAAAGTAAAGAGCAACAATGTTTTCGCAATCCTTAACATTCTGAACTCTTTGGCATTGTCAAGAAAGGCTGTAGCTTCAGAGATTCTTGTATGTCACTGACCAAGTTACGTAAGGAATCGCGATGTAAAATTCCAACCAACGAACGGTACATTCTCGTTATTTGGATGCTTAACTGTCATGTAAGTATTTGTATGTGTTATGGATAAACGGTTTACTCATATTATTGAGCAATTTGCATACAATCATAATTTTTTTGTCACTATAATATTCTTGCTGAATTGATAATACAATTCACATCATACTCATCATTTCTTGAAAGCTGTTAGATATTTAATGTAGAGCGTTTCTTTATGTATGTATATTAATTACTTAATTAATTTAATTACATACTTTAAAACATTACATTCTGATGAACCAAATAAGTAAGTACACAAGTATTCTTTCTGTTAATAAGACTGTATTTATGTCACGATATAAATTCTTCTTTTTTACTACACACTCAAAAAATATATCTTGACAATAAATGTGAGATGTCAACTCTGGCGCAACAAGGACGATGAGATTATACAATTGTGTGTCAAGGCACACGATCAATATTGATCTGAAATATCGCCTGGATAACGTTACTTTTTATATTCTGTACCATTACGTAAATAAAGCCATGAATGTGGTACTTTATGACTACCAATTGTTTTACTTTAAGATCTTATGGAGTGTTACGGCAATAAGTATGTTAATTTGTAACCCATCAGGTAGTTTGTTTAATAAAAGCACACAACGTTACTTTGGATAATCTACGCCATTAAAGCGGTAAGGGGTTATTATTTTGGGGTAGACGAAAATAACTCGTCAAGGTAACATGTCGATACGCGTAGACCGTCCCATGCTCATCGATAAGTAAATTTTACGCCAAATTATGTTAATCGAATCTCGATAATATCTCAGAAACTGGGTTCATACAACATAAATAGTCTCATTTTAGTTAGCGAAGGAATTTTCAGTATCGGATCCGAAACTACATAAAAGCGATTGCTAATGAAAGCAAAATAAATGAGGATTAGTGAAATGAATAAATACTTTCTATCGAAGTCATCAAGTTCATATACAGCGGCTTCTGTTACTACTTTATTTCTATTAAAAAAGTTATGTTTCATTACTTACGCATATAGATATCTACAGGCTCCTTCGCAGTAGTGACTTCGCACCCTTCGCCGGTCACGTTGAGCTGGTACACCCCAAATTGGCCTAGCTGAGGCCTGAGCTGACACACCATACCCCTGCATAGAAAAGGATTTAACAAAACATTAACAAGACATCAGTGTACCTACCATGAGTTTACGTTAGGTGTGCTCGCTAGCGAGTACGTCAAAAATCTCTATGAAGATTTTGTTTCTTGAAAGTAGCCGCTAGGGGCGCTGCACAATATGTCATACAATGGGGATGTTGCCTGGGTCAAAAAGCAAGAGTTTTAATTAGTCCGTCAGTTAACTTATCAAAAAATACTCTACACGTATTTTTCACTTTTTCAAACTAATGAAAATTTAAAGAGATAAAGCGCCCCAAAGTTCATAAGAAGAGGCCCGTGACGTCAACGCTTGCTTAAAAATGCCGCACGTTGTGACGTCGTGCGCAACTTCAACGCACCATAACTATGTAATTATTTGTTAGATTGACAAATAAAAATATAATAAGGTACCTGGGTCAAATATGGCCACCTTAAGGTTTGGTATGCTTTTTTAATAATAATAAAGCTAAAACAAGAAAGTTTTAGCACTCATTTCTAAAGAGTGGTTATTTATCTTTACAAAAAAGGCAAAAAAATGTAAAGACTTCAAATGATAAAAAAGTATTTGCAACATTTTTAAAAATATAGAAATTGGCCATATTTCCGACGGGGGAGGTAAATATGCCCATACATGTGGCCATATTTACTGTATGAATTAGTTAGTTTAAAAAACTTCTTAATAAAATGAAATAAAAATAGTTATTATATTTTAATAGAAGATTTATTTAAAAGATATTCTTTGGGCGATATTCATTACAAATAAGGAACTAAGTACCTTTACAAAAATTTAAATTAAAAGATAAAGTCAACAATGAGACTCAACAAGTCTTTCTTAATTTTAAACTTAAAATGCTAAGTATGCTAAAATCTTCTCTTGTTCAGGGTTAAGAAGCGGTTTCCGACCCAATGTAGATTTTGTCTCCTTTTTCTCTAGTAAATAACGCCTCAAAGTACGTCTTGGCACATTATAGTGCTTTGAAGCCGTATATACTTTCATCTTACCGCTTTTGATTGCAGTTAATGCTTGTTTCATTGATGCTTCTGACCAATTACCTCTAATCCCTTTAGATTTATAGCGTGCCATGGTCTAAAACAAAAAAGAGGTTACTACTTACTTAATATCGGAAATATGGCCACACGGTGGCCATATTTGCAGTCATTCATTTTTAACGTTTTCATATCAGGAATGAAAAACTCATTATTACTTTGGTAATTAAACAAAGAAATATCAAATTACAATCGCCACACAAAATCATAATGTGATTTACAAAGATTCTTAAATTCAAACTAACAAAATACAGGACAATACTTACTTGATGTTTTTATAACTTTAAAACTCGTTTCCATTTAATAAACACTGGGCGACTAGCGGGCGCGCGGGAGGAGTGACAGGTACGCCGTTCGGATACACGCTACACTAGCGACAATTTATGGTCGCGTTCAGGTTATTATAATATTTCGTATTTGAAATAATGGCATGTGGCCATATTTTTCGGCTGGCCATATTCGACCCAGGTACCTTATTTGTTACCATAGGGGTGTCTTATTCCCAGTAAATAGAGACGACCTAATTCCATCCACTCTAGCACTAAATGACGTGACAGACACAAAACAGAAGCAAGAAACCCGTCTGTAATTTTAAAAATAGCGGAGTCGCTGGCTGGTAGTAGGTAAACTGGAGAATTATTAATGTGACTAAAGTAGATCAATTAGTCCGTTGCCTGCTGAGAAACTGTAACCACTACGTTATTCTCTGCTCCATTAACCGCGATGTTCTGGGGTTCATTATTGTCGAGCTTCAACGTTATCCTTGCTGAAAGCTACAAATATACGAGCACATTTTTTTTAGCTTCATTAAAGTGTCTGTGCTGTAATTTTTTATGTAATTTTTAGTTAGTGACTATCTTTTGCCCGCGGCTTCACCCGCGTGAAATAGTTGCACAGATCGATATAAATTACAGCCTATAATGTTATTCTGGGTTATAAACAATAATACTACAAAGTTTCATCAAAAGCCGCTCAGTAGTTTTTTGCGTGAAAGAGTTATAAACAGTCATGTTAACATCCAGACATCCATACAAACTTTCGCATTTATAATATTAGTAAGATAAGATAGTAAGATAGCCTACATACCCTGAATAAAATAATATAAAGAAACGTAATAACAATAAACTACACTCGTATAGGAGTAACGTAACGTAGCAAATTGACTGATAGACAAATTCCTGCTGGTTATCAGTGAGCGACATTAGTATCAGTTTCCTGTTTTTGAAGGATTACTCACAATACAACAAGGTTCATTATTAATGTTACTAAAATTAGATGACCTTCGTTGGACAGTAAAATGCCCTTTAGTCTCGTAAAAGTAGCATGAAATACCAACATCTACTATATGTATAAAAATAAGTCGGGTTTTCCTCCCTGACGCTATAACTCCAGAACGCACGAACCAATTTCCACGGTTTTGCATTCGTTGGAAAGGTCTCGGGCTCCGTGAGGTTTATAGCAAAGAAAATTCGGGAAAAGGGGGCAAAACAGGATCCACGCGTACGAAGTCGCGGGCGGCCGCTAGTTGCTTATAAAAAATTTTATAAAAAAAAATAAAACCGACTCCAAAAAACCTACATTAAAAAGTAGAAAAATAATTACTAATAACCTACTTATTTATTAGGACGAATTAATATTTATGTAGGTATACCATGATTGATACTTAAAAAAAAAAAAAAAAAAAAAAAAACATACGGGTCGAATTGAGAACCTCCTCCTTTTTTTGAAGTCGGTTGAAAAGTGATCATCATTATGCTTTCAATATGACAATATCTAATTTGGGTAGGTAAGTATGGAAGGAAAACTTATGAGCTAAACATAAAATAATGTAGAGCAGGGGTGGCCAACTTGATTAGACATAAGATCTACTTTTTACAAACGAAACCCTGGGCGATCTACCACTTATATACTTCTTGATATCTTAAATGAAACAGCATAGTTTAGTACACAATCATGCAGTATTTTTTGCCTTGCCACGATCGACTGGACTAATAGTCGCGTTCGACCGGTTGGCCACCCCTGCTGTAGAGTGTAGAGTCACTTCACATTTTGCGACACGTCGTTTGCTGCTTCTGCGTGAAGTTGGTTACAAAACTTTTACCTTTAGCTAGCTAGGGTATTGGCTAGAAACGGAACGTATGGTTCCCCTAAGTTTTTATGATCGTCAAATGAAATGTGCCCATTTTGGTTGTGTAGAGACGGCGCACGTGGCGCCCTTGATCGCCGCTGCGCTGGTCATCGCGGCGCTCCTAGTCATCCTGCTGTGCCTCATCATCAGGTGCCGGAGACGACGAGGTAAACTGCTTTTTGACCCATTCATTAATATCTATATCCATTATTATAGTATTTATTGAACTAACGCCCCCTTGCAAAGAGAGAGTGATGCCCGTTTTCATCAATCTCTAATTTTTAAATGATCCCTATGAAAACAAAATTCCTGGTATGTGTTACCATAGGGGTCACTTAAAAATCAAGGATTGATGGTGAAAACGGGCATGAGACTCTCTTGTTGAGTTCGATTCTCATAATATAGTACATATTAATCTGTCTGAGTTTCTTGCGCTGCTTCTTCTCAGCACTGGCCCATTTATTGTCCCGAAGCAGTGGTAGGGTTAATACTGGGACGTGTAAAAGTGCTTTTTTTAAAGCCTACTTACAGAAATAAATGAGTTTTAGAGTTTTTAGAGTTTTTATCTTACTGGATGTGATATGCGGTCAGGTCAAAGTAATCACTCATGATGCAGGCTGCGTCTACTTTGTCCTGATCACAGACCGTATCCAGTGTGACAAATCCTTATAAGGAGAAGAATACTTACATTTTGAAGAGCTGCGCGAATTGAAATTTTCTGCCAGGCTCTATCTTTCGAAGTTACATAACAAAATACATTATGGGTGTGGTGTGTATCCTCGTATATAGAGGTATCATGTAGCAACATTAATGGTGTCTTTATTTGTCCACAGAAAGCGTTGAATACAAGACTGATGACTTAGATAGGTGAGTTATTAGTTTTTTTCTAGCTCTATAACCACTAGAGTCAGAGTCAGAAGAGTCAGAGTAACATCATAAAGTCATCATCATCATCATTGCAGCCATAAGACGTCCACTGCTAAACATAGGTCTCCACCAATGATTTCCACAATGGCCGGTTGATGGCGACATGCATCCAGCGCTTTCCTGCTACCTTTGTGAGGTCATCGTGTAAAAGTGCTTTTTTAAAGCCTATTTGCAGAAATAAATGAGTTTTATGAGTTTCATCGGTCCACCTTGTGGGTGGGCGTCCTACGCTGCGCTTTTCAGTACGTGGCGTCCACTCCAGAACATTGCTGCCCCATCGGCCGTCAGTTCTGCGTACTATGTGCCCTGCCCATTACCACTTCAGCTTGCTATCCGTCGTGCTATGTCAGCGACTTTAGTTCGTTTACGGATCTCCTCATTTCTGATTCGACTCTTAATAAGTACGAATAAGTATTTATCGCGTGATCGAATCAGAAATGAGGAGATCCACAGGAGAACCAAAGGAACCGACATAGCTCGCAGAATTGCTAAAATCAAGTGTACGGGGCACATAGCTCGTAAAGACGATGGCCGTTGGGGCAGGAAAGTTCTCGAGTGGCGACCACGGGCTGGAAGACGTAGCGTGGGCAGGCCTCCTACTAGGTGGACCGACGTTCTGGTAAAGGTCGCGGGAAGAGCCTGGATGTGCATTATGGAAAACCTTGGGGGAGGCCTTTGTCCAATAGTGAACGTCATTTGGCTGAAACGAATGAACGAAGTATTTATGAGGGATATTTTCATCCAACAGTGAGAAAACAGTGCTGCCAGCGGACGCGGTATATTCCCCGCAACAGGCCGGGCGGCCGGCGACGCAGCCCAACCCGGCGGCGGCGGCGCGCTCCGCCGGCGTGACGTCACGCTACTCGCCCGGCGCGCTGCAGGTGCGGCGCGCGGCGGTCGTGCTGCAGCCCCCCACCACCGTGTGACTGTGCACAGGTGTGACGCACTTACTAACAGCTACTGTGTGACGTCACTTGAGGTTTTGGGTTTACACTTTTGCGAATGGGGTATTTTAGAGCGTCTCTATAGTCCGGTCGCCGAGCACGTAGAATTTCGTCCAATGACCCCAAGCTACCCATCCATATCGCTCGCGCATAATTATATCGCTGTCGCGACTGCGCGACAGTCGGCCGCAGTTAGTGTGCGAATTACGCACGAGCGATAAGGATGGGTAGCTTGGGGTCATTGGACGAAATTCTACGTGCTCGGCGACTGGGCTTTAGATACAAAAATAGTAACTAATTGTCACAGATTTTTCCATAGACTTTGTATGACAAAGAAATTATTTACGTGATGTCAACGACGCTAGGACGCTTGTGGCAGTATTATTTTATACTATGACGTCAGTTTTTCTCCAACACAGTTATAATACTCTTGTATAATTTAGGATATTGTTATCTATTCAATGAAGCCTTACAATGCCTAGTCGGTCATCGGTGAATTCATGCCAAAGAAGACTAAAAAATAAAATAAATAGTCACTCTACTTACAAAAATAACTGATTAAAGTAGTAAGCAGTCAGTCCATACAAGACAGTTCATTTATTTCTCTCACTTTTACCAAGATACTAGCCTAAACGTGAGTAGGTAATAATTAAGTAGATCTAAAAATTCAATTCAAACATTTTTTATGCTTGGCATAGTATGATAATGGCGTTAGTTACGTGCATGAATATAATAGGTAGGGGTGTTTTTAGCAGAGTAAAATGAAGGAGCATGTTTGAAATGGACTAATACTATAATTGCATACTTATCTGATTTTAATCTTAATCACTTTTGCATCCTCCTTGCTTCCACAAGAAATTTTATTTCTACAGTCACTTAATATTAAGTCACATCGTGTTTCACTAGGTATAATATCACTATAATTAATTGTAATGAGTCAGACATTTTCTAACGATACTGACTCATCTCAAAGGTATACATTAAGATATTAGTTACCTTAGAATAAATTCATCATAATTTATAGTAGGTGCTATTATATAAAGTCTAAACAATCAATTCAACAAGCTCCCAATAATCCCGTATCACCAATAGTAAATTAATAGCCCATTATCCTAATTTTTATGACCGCTTTTATCCGTTCATAATAAAAATGTATTATTTAATAGGATGATTAACAATGGCTTATCAGTGTTCGTAGATTATGGCACTTCCGGAAATGATTTCAATTTAAGTTAATAACTTTTCACAATATTGATACAATGGGACTGAATCTAAAAGCATTCTCCGCCAGTCGCCCTTTGGGTCATAATAAATATTTTAAGCCAATACAATAATAAAAATAATATTGTTTCAAATATTCTTATCACAAATAGCAAATTATGAAATTAATGGTCCATTATCCTAATTTTTATGACCGTTTTTATCAGTTCATAATAAAAAAAATATTATTTTAATAATGCCAATCAAATGCTGACAGATTGGTATACCGGAAATATTTTTAACTAATTAAAAATTGATTGCACAAAATGTATAGAAAAATAATTAATTAAGTCAAAACCTTTCTAGAAATAATTAACAAACTACCAAAAATTATTAGGACCCAAATATGCGACTGACAGAAAATTCTTCTAGTAATAAGTCAACCTTTTGTATCAATTTTGAGCAATACATTTTTATTCAATCCAATCATAAAATAATCTTACTTCAACTTACCTAAAAAGTACATTAAATATTTGTTTACTCGCAAACACGGGCCAAATAAAACCTTGTAATAAATGAAAAAGTATTCGAAGCAAACGATTCGAAGTCGAAAGTTTTTCATGCTAGAGGTACTGGTAACAATAATTCATTTTAATTTACCGGAGTCATTGTAGAGATGTTTGGTTTAGATACCGGCTGTCGCGGCGAAGACGTTTAATCACTCTGAAAGCATTTGCCCGTAAGCCGGTTAACTGATTAACGCTTACTTTAAATGTCATAGGGACTTTATTAGAAATACAATTTTATTTAAGTTATATTTAGAAACGGTTTCTGTAAAGTTCTACGAAAATAAAGGGATTCTGAGTTAGTGAGTTTGTCGACATTTCGACAACCTACAGTTAAAGTCTAGTAATAAACTCAGTCAGTGCCTGAGGTACCTACATATGTTAGCGGCATGGGAGATGGGAGTGTTGACATTGACATGACAGTGATGTGACGTGACAGATCATATAAATCTAAAGTCTCGCTTACGTTTGACGTTACAAAAACACCCTCATTCTCATACCTCAAGCAATGACTGATTTAATGCATTTTTTACTCAAACTTCTTCTCGTAGTTTATCGACATGTAGGTACATAAAATCGCAGAAAGCGAAAGTAGAAAAAATAGTAATCGCTCTACCTAGACTTTCTAGTAGGTATTTGTATCCAATTGATACTATGTTTAAAGTTTTCTTATACATATTTTTTTTCCACAGGCCGCGTTGACGTCATTGGAGAGAGAAGCCAAAGAAAATGTGTATGCGGTCTTAGACCCGCATATACAATACGAAGTAACGATTAATAATCACGGAGAGCCGCCTAAGTATTTTTCGTTGTCCAAGCCTCTAACACACCAAAGAACGCACGCTTTCGACCCGCAAATGATCAACGATGAAATTAACAATAACGTTAACGAAAACAGATTCTCCACCTTCAAATCTGGACCACCCAAAGCTAGAAGATCTAACAAGTCCAGCGAAGGCAAAGGTATTGTGAACGATCGAGTCTATGTTTGCAAAACCAATAATGATATTGAATATTCCAAAAACCCATTCTTCGGAATGAATAAAGATGCTGAAAATAATGTAGCAGATATACATAGAGATAATTTTGGACACAACGAAAACAGAAACTCCAAGAATTACTCGCGGATGTACGAGAGGAATAATTCTGGCAGAAAACATAGTCATGGGAGAGGAAATTTGGAGAAGCATGAGCAAGATTATCGCAGGGATGGTCATAGGCAGTCCAAGCGCAGCATCGACGAACGAATGCGTCAGGCGAAACTGAACGAAAACGATCGATCCTTTGAGGAGTTTAAGGAAGAAAACGCGAGACATGGTGATGTAGTCATTGACGAGAAGCCGCGACCTGGAAAAGTAAGGGAAATAGCTTCAAGATTCGATAGAAACTGTTCGAGGAATGACGATATAGAAATTAGGAGGTCGAGACCAAGACCTCTACAGAGCTACGGTCACCAGCCCTACTTGGACCACGTCTTCCCGGACGCTATTGAAATCTGAATCCGCATGCATGACAAAATCGTATAGGTTAAAACGTAGATCTCTGCTTAGTGCGAAGATAGTTGTAAATGTTAATATAGTTCTTTCAGGAACCTCTTTTTATATTATTATACACTATTTATTAATTATACTGCCATAATATTCGTAATTAAGAAGTCCAAATGTATAATATTAGCTTTTAAAATGACAATTTCAAAATAAGTATTTATGGCGATTTCAGATTGATGTTCAAATTCTACAAATACCTGATTGTTACCATGGATATTGTACTTAATGATAATGTTGATAGGTCAATTTTAAAATTTCCAACGCCTTTCTAAGTAGATAGTGAATCATATTCAGTAGAATGGGAAATAATTAAAGTGCTGTCATTAATGGATGAGCTGCTAATCCTTTTGGGGGTCATGAAACAAAATGAATTCATTAATTGCGTGGCCTTCCCAAGGGCATGAAGTGTTAAATTCCGTTGAAGTTACTGCATAAGATAGGGTGTTAAGGGTACGGCCACATGATGCTTTGCAGTGAGATTTTGCATTAAATATTGCAGTTAATACAAACTTTTTTGGAAATTATACCAATGGCTGTACTAGATAGTACAACTCAACATGTGGCCGTATTCTATTGATAAATAGGGGAAAGTAGTACGAGATGATCCCCTTAAGCGGGAATCGCTGTAAAATACATATTTTTCAAGGTAAACCAAAAATAAAGACGATTACTACTAGTATATTTATCTATCCAACTTTCCTTATACTCAAAACCAGAAATTAATTGAGGTTTCATTAAAATATTTCATTTTTTGCAAAACCTTACAAAGTGATCATCTTGTACACCCCTGTGGGTAAGATGATCCCCCAGGTAGGGGTAAGATGATCCCTATGATTCTGTTCTATGATCTATTCTTTTCTGGTTATATTCCTTTCGGAGTACCTAATTATGCGAACAAATCGTTAAAAAGTTAGAAAAGAAAAACATTTACGAATTAAATATCGAAAATAACTGATTCTTTCTTAGTACCTGCTAAAAAGCGTTTAAATAATTGAAACGGTTTTTGACTGGAGCTGTGTTGAATATATCACAAATAAATTCACCTGCTTCATCACCCTCTACCCCAGCACATGCTTTATGGCCCCATTTTCCACATGCATAACATGTTATCCATCCTTCACCCTTGGTATCGCTTGAAAAATTTTCTGTTTAGTACAGCCACTCAGTATCATCTCCTTCAGACTCAGGTGAGTTATGAAGTTCTCTTTCTTTTATTTCACTTCCCTTTACCTACTCCATTGGCTTTTTTGTTTTAATTCCCAGGGATCATCTCGTACATATAGGAAGGGATCATCTTGACCCAAGTCCCACTTTTTGTTAAATATTTGCTAAAATAATCTACAAGTACGCGGCTACGTTTTATGGCCAAAATATTAAAATTAAACATAATAGAAAGCCTAACGACAACAGTAATTACATTTAACATTGTTTGAATAAAAGTAACATAAGCTGAAAGTCATGCCTATTTTAGATCAGAAGTACACAATTTTTCTTTTTTCTCGTCAAATTCGATGTATCGCTCACACCACCATTACGATTTGACTGAGGCGGGGATGTGTCCAGAGCTATGTTTTACCAGTGAAAGAAACTAAATGACGTAAGTGGTTTCAGCACAATCGCGAAAGATCATCTTACCCCAGGGGATCAACTCGTACTACTTTCCCCTAATATTGTATAAAACGTGTGTATAGTTAGATTATTGTAATATGACAGAACGATATTGCTTCAGCACAAGATGAGCTTTCAATAGTCAATATAAATATTGCGAATATTCCAATTGATTTGCATTGTATGTATCATTTCTCTTTCTTATAGTTTTATTACTCGTTAATGTTTATTTCTTTCTGTGTATAGACTCTATTTCTTACGTTTTGTATTGTTGAATTTTAACAGTATTAAAAGTCATAATTCATACTTGGTGGTTTCATTGGTATCTAGAATTAGAATATGGTAATAGAATGCTAAATATCTATTAGGCCTACGAGAGGCAGTGAATAATAAATTGAGAGATTAATAATATGAAAAGGCATCACTTTAGTATTATTTAGAGCAAATGCAGGTGGTGTTCTATAACATTTTCAGCTGTAGTACCTAGACACTTCCCATCTCTTAATTAGTACGTTTCCCTAGACATTAACATTGCATTGTTAATGCATCTACTAAAAGAATTGCAAGTTTAAAAGCTAATTTCATTAATGTTTTATGTTTTTTTTTATTTGAACCACTTATCACAGGTCACTACTCTTCAGGTGTTTCGTTTTTCATTGTCAATGTGCTACTGGCCAGTATTTACTGTGCAAGCTTGCACATCGAACGTTTTCATAAAATTTAAATTTCAAAATCGAATACAATTTATTTTTAATTACCTATTCATCATCATAATAGAATGTTAAAAATATTTTTATCAGTCACTTGCTTATTTAACGCCATATTTTGTTTTGACGATAAAATAAATGTCACCCACACAAACGTACTCGCACTTAAAACCAACGTGACACTGAGAGCTGAAAATAAATGCAGTAGTTTTAAATGTGTTAGCAAATGTTGTTCTACTGGTATGATTTACAAAAAAGTTTTTAGTAAAAAGGGCATGTGTGTACAAAGTGATGGTGATTTAGTGATGAGACAAAAACTAGATGTGCATTATACTTCAAGGGTGATCAAGAGTGTGAACATTAGCGAAGACTTCGAGTTGGTAATAGGAATAACATGCCGCCGGAGATATGCCTGGAGCGGGACGAAGAACAATTTTTATTTGCAGGAGGTTAGTTTGTTTTTATTTTTAAAGTAGGTATTTATTTATTAAAGGAAATAAACAGCAACATCCATAAAACACATACCAAAACTAAATAATTAACACTGCTAGTTATCACAGGTTATGTTGATTTAGACAAATAATACAGACGATAGCACATCAAGTAATCAATTTATAAGGCAATAAATTTTTTTATCATCAGGTCATTTCGTCTCCACTACAAGAGCACGACGTCTTTAAATTTTATCAGAGACAAAATATGGAAGACAGTCTACACTCACCACGCGATAGCCAGATGAGTCGGGGATTATTTTAATCTTTACGTATGGGTAAAGATTAAAATATTAAACATTTTCCTCAATAAAATATTCTAAACAAGACTCTCTTTCAGGGACCATTTTCTTATATCCCGGAGTCCATTTTCTCTGATGAAGATATTTAATTTATGTACCTGTAAAGTCGATTGAAAATCAACAGTTTTATTACATTTACCACTTACGAAAATAGAGCAGCTAATCTAACAGTTTGTTCGTTTTTATGTATTGTTGCAAAAATAGTTCAAATGCGGTGTTGAAAATAGCACTAGGGATCATGATGGATCGACATATTTCATCGGTTGAATATGAAGAAGTAAGAATAAGAATAAGAAGCGTTTATTTGCCAGAATACAGGTTATAAGGTTCTTACAAAAAAAATTTAGTACAAGTATTCAACCTGCATGCAGTGTGCAAATACATTTTGTCAAGTGGTAAGTCAGTAGGATCACTCTTTATTTACATTACATTCAATTCAATATAAATAGTAAAAAGTATAACAACAATAACAAGGCACCTTATGAAGTTGCAATAATAAATTGGATTCTGATTTGTGGACTTTATTTATTAATGCACGCTATACTGAAATGTGTAGGTACGTACAAATACGTTTTTAAATATATAGCACAATCGTGGTTTTCAGACAATCGAAATGTATTTCAAGTGCTTATGGGTAGTATGTACCTTCTTTTAATTTATTTTTATCTTTAAAAGCTTTGCGAATCGATCATTGCTAATGCATATTTGATGGCGAGCACTTGATGAAAACAATGAATAAATTTGAATGATTTAATATTTATCAACACTCCATATTTTATTTTATAAAAGGTCAACGTTGTTACCATGCCAATTTATCACTTGAGTAAATAGGGAAAAGTGTGTGTAACTATTGAAATTATTACAATATTGACAGTTTTGATTACAGTATATGAATATATATTTACGACTAGCTTTTGAAAATCCACCACATTAGCTTTTCACACTCTTGACTTTCACAAAAATGTTTTTTTTTTTTTTCACAAAATTTTGTATGACATAAAAAAGAAAAAGTAGCTGTTTTGCTCATGAATAACGCATCATTAAACTGGTGAAATATTTTTTAAAATCGATTCTGTGGTTCCAAAGATAGCTCTATCCCAAAGTTTCGAGTAATTTTTATTTTGCCTACTAGTATAAATTTGGTTTATGTTAAATACAACAAACAATACAGAGTAAAACGCAGGTTGATTAGATACTCTCTTTACTTTTCGTTAATTAGTAAGAGACATTTTATTGCGGCTTTCAATTAAAGTGAGCCAAATAAATACACTCTACATAGTAATTAGATAAATTTCGGCCAAAATACTACTTGGGACATAGTCCCTTAGCAACAGTAATGTGGCATACCTACAGTCTATGACTATTTGAATCTTTTTTTTAATCACTAATTGACTATTGGTATAGCTAAAGTACCTACAATGTTGATGAATTAAAACTACAATTATTACAGTCGGAATCAATATTCCGACTGTAATAAATGTAGTTTGACAATATTGTTTACACTATATTCATTGGAATATTGTCAATTTTTTATGCAAATCGCAAATCAGTGATGACAATCAGCAATCCTTTCTAATTTTCATGTTTTCAGAAATGTTTAAACTCTTGGATTGAAAGTTAATACGATTTTTCTGTAGACTTTTCCTAACGCACATCACTAGTTTTAGATATCGAAGGCTAGGTGTGTAGCAGGATAACGTATGTGAACCAGCTAATTAAAATATAGTATCCGCCATGACACAATATTTTTTCCGGAATCGAGTAGGTAGCCCTTTCAGACTATTTCTTATTAAAACGGGTTCTAGACACAATTATATAAAAAAAAATTGTCAAGTATATTGATGCAAAAACAACTCATGATAGAAATTAATGTCAAAAAGTAAAAAAAAAAGAAATATTGCTTAATGCTATAAAAACTTCATAAAAATATTCAAAAGGGAGAGATAACAATTAATAGGCTTTAGTCATCAAAACGTAAATTAAGTATTTTATGTTATTACCTATTATGAGTGTTATAACTAGTCTTAACATATTCTGAGAATAAATTATGACATATTAAGAAAAGCACCTAGCTAGTTAGCGGCAGGCAGGCAGGTATCAGGAAGTAGCTTGCGTATATGCAAAACTGGTTTAGAGTATAATGGTCTACAAAGACGTCAATACACTCTTAATAAAGAATAACCAACCTTCTAAACGCCAAGTCAAAAGTAGGACAATATTCTGGAGCAGTACTCCACACTTGCGTTGAGAGATTTATTTAATGACTTATCACATCAATAATGTAAAGTAGGTACCGCTTATTAAATTTCTTGAGAAGTTTCTTCTCTTTGATGAAAAACTGAAAAGCTTTACCCACTAATTTAAGGATCCCTAACAAGCTGTCACTAGGGACAACCGCTTTATTACGTCCGCAACAATATAAACAGAGCAGACTCGGTGTGTCCTGCACTCACGCCTGTCGCCGCGCTGTGTGATTTCAAAAACCAGTTGTTCGCGGTCGGCTCGCGCATAGCCCGCCTTTGCACGATATTGGCACTCGATCAAATTCTAAATTCAAAAATGATTATTTTTATTTTAATCGCGTTAACCGCGTTTGGTGTTAACTGCCAGCCTTGTGAAGACAATATGAGCATCGACTTGACCGGCGGAAAAACTTTCAGAGACAAAACCATAGTCAAAGATGGAGTTACTTTCCCGCCGAAATATGTGTACGAGAAAAACGTTAGTGGTGAAATAAAAACTTTTGGATGTCCGTGTCAGATGAAGAAGTGTTTTAGGAAGTGTTGCGGCATGAATTCTGTTTTAAATGTGAGGAATAAGACCTGTGTGGAGATGCCTGAAGAAGACACTGTAGGGAATGGTTTGCTAAACTTGTCGTACGCTTATTCCTATCGGAGGAGACTTGATGTGAAATCTGGTGAATTCAACTTAGTTTACGGAAGACCATGCGTTGGTATGTTCGTGGAAGCCTACAAATGGCATGTACAAGAGGTAAGCTATGTTAATTTACTGACAATTATTTAGTTAAACTTTTGTCTGGCATTATAGACAGTTTATTAAAAGAAAACGAGAACAACGCTCTCAGACCTGTTTATATGATTCTGTTAGCTATTTTAGAACCAAAACACGAGACAGCGTGCATTTTTAAGAACGTTCAGGAAATACTAATGAAGCTACTTACTCGTACGCCACAAATTTCTTGGTATTGTTAGGGGAAAGCCAGGGTGACGCTTGGCAAGAAGAGCTGGATTACTTTAAAAACCTACAATAATATTACAAATACGAGAAACAACAATAAATACAGGCAGTTGTCTGTTTGTAACATCTTCTCGTTCAAACTTCTAAACACACTTTGATTTATTTTAGTGTAGAGATACATTGGGTTCTTAAGGCTGGAAGTTTCTAAATGATTTCATTTCACAAAACTCTGATGAAAAATTCATAAGTATGTGACAAATCTCCGTCGTAATTGATAAGTATGTTATAGCTCTATTCTTCCTTCCATGACTTATGCATCCAATTCTATTTACATGATGCAATTATGCATCATGTTAATAAAATTTTACAAAATTAATACATTAAAAGACGCGTACCTACTCATACGGTATGGAATTCAACTTTGTAAACATAATAAAGTCTAAATATATTTTTATGAATCCTTACTACTTCGCTGACTTTAAATTATTATTAATTTACATGCGTTTGATCACGTACTTACATTTTGACTGCCATATTTGTTATGCACAATTTCATATTTTCCTTATTTTCAATTAGGTATGCACGTCCTTAACTCAATTTAGGGTGACGGAACCAATCATGGACATGTTTAAGCGCACTAAATTCGAATTTCGTTTAAAAAGGGGATGTTTTTTGACGATACAAAAGTGGTGATTTTTTTTTCGGCACTTAAATACATGAGGAACATTTAAACAAAACCAAAAATCCTGTATGTTTAATAGATAATTAATAAAAAATTTATAAATTGAAATTTACGAAATCACCATTGATGGACATCAAAAATTCAGTAATGGACACCCAGTCATGGACATGGACCCAATTATGAACATCCATTAATGGACACTTTTGTATTGAACACATTAATGAAACAAATGATGTCACAAATCAACTTTTATTACTGCTATTTGAACTTTCAACATGATCAGTCTTCGATTTTCAAGTATCAGACTTTCAATCAACCATCTGGTGACAAAATGCGCTTCCGTCGGTATTAAATATCCGGCTGGGTTCATCTAAAACATCTTTTAAACCTATAACTTCTATGTTTCTCGTTATTTCATCGAACCATTTGCGAATGCCTTCTTCGGTAACGTCATCCCTCGACTTTAAACGAGCAAAATATCGAATTTACAAATGATCAAATGTTCAAAATATCGAATGATTAAAATATCGAAAATCAGTAAATAAGTTTAAACTAAATGTCATAATTATGATGAATATAAATAAAACTTTTTTTTTAATTTCTAGGGTACCATAGTCAACAAGGAACCCTTACCTCCATCTTCCTATTAAACTTTACAATAAGATCGATTTTCGATAGTTTAATCCTTAGATCTTTTGAAGATTATTTCGATCATTTTGTAAATTCTATATTTTAATCGTTCGATGTTTTGAGTTTTTGATGAAACGTGTTTGATATTTTTACTTTCGATCATTTGTTATTCGATATGGTGGAGGTAACCCAGGTTATTCGAGGAACATCAAACCGGAGGGCAGCCGTGCTTGTCTTTTCCCCCATCCTTACAGCATCCAATGCTCTCCCCATTTGTTTAGGGGTGTAATTTTGTTTTGGTGCCATCTAAGACAAAACAAAGAACCCAATTATGGACAACTAAAAATACCCAGTTATGGACATCGTCCAACATTGGAAAATAAAGAGCAATTACAAAATCAACTCAACCCAAATTTTTAGTGCATAAAATTAAATAATTTAATACAATAAACTAAAAAATCTATTAAAAACTTAAGCATGGACACTTGTCCATTACTGAATTTCATAAAATATCGAATCCAGTAATGAACAAACCCCAGAAAAAACTTATGGCTGTGATAAGACATTTTTAACTTGGCTCAATTTACTTGCTATTTATTATTATTCAGTAAAAATAACATCAAATCTCATTATAACACAACACAAGATAGCACCAAGCACAAATACGTACTCACTTCCTTAACGGTTTCAATAGTAAAAACGGATTGTCATGACCACCGCGCGCAACGAGATTTCACTTCGCAGCTATCTTAAAACAAAGTGGCCGATTTTGGTGACGTGTGTCAAAATGATAGCCCAAACATCTATTGATTGTAATTTTAGTGTTGCCAGTTCAAAATGTTGCGACAGTTGCTTAATAAATTCGATCAACGAAAAAAATGTCCATAATTGGTGCCATGTCCATTACTGGTGCCGTCACCCTAGTCACTTTAATAATACCTACTTATAACAATGTGACATCATGATAAAAATATAATTTTATGCTGTTTTGCTGGGCTGAACATCGAAATGATTTCGGGAATTCCCGAGGTGACCAAAACATAATTAATTAGGTACAAAAAATTGTGTCGACTTTGCCAATGACAAATTACCCTCGGTCTGAATCGATGGAAATATGTAGTAGTCATTTGCTCTACTAATGAATACGCGTGTTGTCACGTCCTTTCATGTTCTTCATATTATTGAGATTACGTACTTACAGGATTCCCACCTGAAAAAAGTATGGAGTATAAGATTCGGTTTAAAAACTTACGAAAATGTTTTCAGTGGATCCGTTGTCGAATGTTACTGAATCGTAACCTAAGGAATCCTATTGAGTATCATCAATATCATCATCAATTTTATGATTTTATCGCATTATAGACTTTTATGTCTTAGGTTGGTACCTAGCTTAAAACAAAATTGCTCCCACTCTCTCTGCGCTTAGAAGCGGATTTAGTGCGGTTTTCAGCATAGACAGAGAGAAATTTCATGGATAGAGAGATTGAAGAATGGGTTCAATGTAAAATAATAGCATTCCTGCCAAGCCGATCAACACATTCGATCATGATTCACTACAATTATTAATTTAGAATAAAATTTAATATAAATAGATGTATTTAGTCAGGAAAACACGTGAAATGTTTGGGGAAATAATAATGAGTTTAATAATAAACATTCTCGTCATAAGTAGGCCTTGTTAGTAATGCGAGCTAAAATGTTGCTAAAACAAAGTTTATGTTCTTATGAGAGTGATTCACGCGAAATCTCAATGCCCATGACCTACTAATTCAACACATAAAGATGTATTCGCACAATGGGAAATTCAGTTTAATTCTCTTTCTATGATCTGAGGTTTAATCCTTATCTAATTTTATAAATTCCAAAGTTTTTTGTCACATTTTCTTTCATGTCTAAAATCAATGAACCAATTTCGATGAGTTTTGATATTATTATTTTTATCTTGGATTTGCATTGTATTTAGGTGTTACCTGATGTAAGTTTTAACCCTATAGTGGTAGTGATGGTGACTAATCATAATTATAGTAGAGTAACTTTTTAGCTATATTTGACTTCTAGCATTATTTTTATTGAAATATCACGAGCAAAACGGAAATGATAAAGTTTAAAGGACAATATTTCCTAAGCGTTTGACCTTTAGATAGTCAGAGTAAAATATTTTGATATTTTTACTTATTTTTATTTAAAATATTACAGACTCTGTAGACATCTATAACTTTTAAAGTTATTTATGTGGATACAATCATAATAATTGTACCATATTGTGAATAAAAAATAAATGCGCCTTGCTACTCACAATAGCAACAAAGATCATGTGTGGGAATTTACTGCTATGAACGTAAAAGGCGCACTACCAAAAACATTTATTTTTATCTCCTGTGTTATGCTAGAAGCCGTAGGTCTTCTGTTGATTGGGTAACTAGTTGTCAGAATTAAAAATATTTTAGAATTTCTTAGACTGCAAAAACTTTTCAATCTGAATAAAATATAAAGCGGCACAATTATAATGTTAGCTGGCGTCATTTGGTGGCTTTCAACCAAAACAAAACTATCTTGAGTTAGTAACATACCTATTTATTTCTGCAAGATAATTGAAACGTTATAGCGATTAACACTCGATATGATTACACTAGTAATTGTTTGCCTTTGATCGAGTCTACGAATAGGTGTTTCTTTAGTACATCAGACATACATTTTGTTGCAAAATAACTCCTATTACATCGAAATAAGTGTGATAGATTTGCTTGATGTGCTGTCATCCGTACCTAACTACCTACCGTACCTACTTAGACAACTGCTACCTGCTACTAGCAAAAAGGCATAATTTGTATGATTCATTGTATTTTCCTGCATGTTCTGCTTATAATGTAGGTAACTAATATTCTCACACTTAAAGGTAAATAAAAAATGAATAATTATTTTACAGGTTAGTTAACACCTTGTGAACAAAAGTCAATGACAATGTCTGCACTTTGTGACTATGTGAAGTTTTATGATAAAAAAAGCTTGTAAATAGGGCAGTCTTGGCTTAAAAATTTTAAAATATTGGGACAACTTGGTTCACACCAAGTTTATACTTTTTAAGGATCCGTAATCACTTTATACCTGTTGATGAGGAAAAAAAATAGAAGCAACAAGAACAGTGAATATCTTTGTCGATCTTTCTTAGTTTTTGGTTTTTGGCTGACTCATGTTAGATGGCACCGTGTAACGGGACTATTCCCACCTCTCGTTCCCACCACTGCAACTCCTATGTAGCCAGGATCTACAGCTTGACCGCCACAAAAACCCAACTAATGAAGGTCAAGTTTGTCCCGGGGGAAAGTTAAACTGTCATTGGACCCGCAACGAAATTAATCAGAAGAACATAGGAGTTCGAAATTAAGGTTCGACTTCCCTCCATTGCCAAGCGGATGACAGGTGACAAACAACGTTTTAAAACCTTTAAGAAAAGATTATGCACCACGGACAATAAATATCAATTAAGGGGGCCTATCTTATGAGCAATTAGCAACTACCTGCCACCGTGTAAGTAAAAGTTCAAGAATGTATCTTACATGCAAATGAAATTAAATTCAAGTCAAGATGTACCTCTAATTAAGCCTAGAAATAGCTCTACCAGACAAAAATATGCGTGTCATGTCAAACCTAGCATTTTTCTCGGGCCATAATCTCGCCCGCTGGCGATGTCCAGACGTAATCTCATGTCATTAGGAAACTGCTGTTCCTAATAAATTACTGTAATTATTGACCAACAACACGCTGATATTTTTATTTTGAAAAACAAACCAGCGCAGGTATTAGACTATCGTATGAAGGCCCGATTCGATCAAACTTTTATTCGAGAATAACTCTGGTATAACTGGCACATTGACAGTTTCAGTATGGGAAATATGTCAAAATGTCGAATAACTGACGATTTATTCTGAGATTAAATTATTTACTCTTGTTTGGTCGAATCCACCCTAAGGTGTAGAGTTTTTGAAGTTAGAGATTGGCGTGTAAAGTTAGCAGTTTATTGGCTTGGCTCTACCTACATGAGACCTGATAACTTTTTCTCAGTGCGTGGCTTATGGTCTTGTCTTGGTAACAATTTACATGACTTTCAGATTCTCAGTTAGTAAGGATGATATCGCAACCTACCTTGAAATAGGGTTAAGTAATTTTATTGTGTCCTATCATACCTAATACATACATACATACTCGTAGTAACGGTAGGAATATGTTGGAATATTTGCGGAAAAACAAAGTAGAATTGGGCGTCTAACTTTTTTTTACAGCTTACGTTGCTAGAACTTCGAGTGCAAGTGTGGTTGTGCTCTACAGTCAATGAAGAACATGATGTCGTGCCCTGCGTGCCCAAACAACTGCATGTCCTGACTTAGTAAATGCTACTGACAACGCCTCTCTTGTAGCAGAGTTTTGGGCTGACACTGTATAGGTTTGTTGTCGACGCGACAAGAAGAAGAAGTGCATTTTTTCGAAGTTAACATTTTAAGTGGTTCTAAAATACAGGAAATAAGGTGTGTACCAGTCTAGAGAACTTATAAAACATTATATTCATTATATTGTTACTTTATAACAATGGAACGATACTTGATCATTTCAGCTCATTATTTTGAGAGCAAAAAACTTAACATGTTTTTAAGCTCAAGGTTTGTAACTTAATTTAGCTACTTATTAGTTGTGAATATTTAGTTCAATTTAACTTTCTGTGACGTACATTACTTTACGAGAACACATTTTAATGCTTTGAATTTGAATTAAGTTTAGTGCCATCCTACTCGTACTAATCCTACTAATATTATAAATGCAAAAGTTTGGATGTCTGGATGTTTGTTACTCTTTCACGCAAAAACTACTGAACGGATTTTGATGAAAATTTGCAGTATTGTTGTTTATAACACAGAATAACATATAGGCTATAATTTATGACGATCTGTGACAAACTAAATTTCACGCGGGTGAAGCCGCGGGCAAAAGCTAGTTTTAAATACGTATACTTATCCAAACATATGTATTAGCAGACAATGCAAACAGCAGATCCCCACCACACTTTTTCCGGGTGATTCCGGAGGGCCCTTGATTCATCATTCGGGAATCGTAGCAGTTAATACAGCACCGTTTATAAACTGCATTTTGCGAGTGGCCAACCTTGCGGTGACGGATAGTCTAGTTGCTGGTGTTTTAACACCTGTCGGTCCTTTCATTGGGTGGATAACCCACCACATAACTAAGGATAAGACAACGATATAATATTACGACATTTTAATATTGTTTTCGATTATTGCGTACTTTCCATCAATACATTGAACGAAAATAATAATGCAATCTATAGTTTTGTGTTCCATCTAGTTTATTGAGATTGGTTTTGTAAACAATCATAACTACTTTACTGGACTGCACATAAAACTATAGTGTAAAAATTGTAAGAAATTCATACAAAAGCAATAGTAATTCTACGATCGTTGTACATAGGCACATCGTTCAGTATGTTTTGCTTTAAGTAACAATTAGCCATTCATCCGAAGCTAAAAGGTAACAAAAACAAAAAGGGACAGATGTAATTTAGAATACGTGTAAAATAGAGCAACTGCTCATTACAAACTAAAGTCTAAATAAGTCTCAAAATGATTCCAGTGTTACTCATTTTAAGTGTCCTAGGCGGTGTGATTGAAGCCGCACTCCGGATATTTGGCGGTAGAGATGCAGATCCAATGGAATACCCATACGTTGTCAGACTAGGAATAAAATATTCTTTAAACCAACTTGACGCATATTTCGAACATTTCCAATTCCTTTGTACTGCATCAGTGCTAACTCCTGTTTGGACGCTCACAGCGGGACACTGCGTTGATGATGCTGTTTTAACCTTTTTGCAATCTTCATATCCCACAGCATCTTTGAAATACGTCATAATGTATGGATCAGCAACAGCACACCGTTCGACAACCGACAATTTCAGTGACATCGTTGCGACTGTTAAGCACCCGTCTTATAATTCAATGGCCTTACAGCTTGGTGCATCAGGATCTAACGACGTTGCACTAGCAAAGACTACGTCGACAAAATTGACCAAGTACGCAAAGCTGAGTGCGGTTGAGTACCCTTCTCTGGTGGGGCAAGCGGCCATCGCAGTTGGATATGGGATCACATTTGAAGGAGACCAAGTGGACCACACTTTACAACTTGGTAAAACGTTGCAAGTATTGGACGTAATGATAGGGACATGCGCCAAAGATTTTCGCAAAAATTCTTTATCTCCCATCATATGCTTGAGCAGACTTTGCAGTCAACCCGCTACAATACTCTGTCGTGGTGACTCCGGGGGACCCCTGCTGCATGACTCAGGAGTTGTTGGAATCAACCATATGGTTGAATCAGATGAATGTACACTGCGATCCGCAAATTCAGGACTCGTGAAAAGTAGTACTGTCGGGATCAACGTACCGATCAGTCCCTATGTTGGATGGATATCTAATCAAATACGAGAAAAGGAAGAATCCCACTAGATATGGTGGAGTAAAACCCATCTACATACCTTCTGAGGATCGCGGTTTCATTGCTTACGACTGGGAGACTCCGTCAACATAGTGAATTCTAGTGCGTTGAACTGAAAATCGTTGGGTTTGAACACTTTCTAACTCGAGAACTGCTGGACCGATTTTCATGGTTTTTGATTTGCTGTATTTATCCCCGTCCCGAATAGCAAAAAAAAAACGATTAAAACATAGGAAATTTGAAAAAAGAAAAACATTTTCGCCACACAAAAATGTTCTCCATGAACATGTTTCATAATTTTTTTACCATAAATGAGATGATAAAGACCAAAGAAATCGTTTTCTTTTGAACTATCAAACTAGATAGCCCCAAACTATGCAGAGCTTGTGGGGTGGTGTGGTGATTAGGTAACGGCTAGGTAAATAAACAATACATGAGTAATTGTACAGTCGACAACACACCAGAGTGTGAACATTTTTGTAGGTGTTTCTACACAGTGCGTCCCTTGATATGCTCTCGTTCCTACTAAAGGCAAAACTATGACTAGTAGGTTACTATTTTTAACAACCTCTGTGGTCTAGTGGTATGGTCATCTGCTTCAGAACTAGAGATCCTGTGTTCAACTTTCAATAGAGGCAAAATTTTGTGCTCGGTTTAGTCGGTGGTAGACCAATTCCTAAGTCCGCCTGGCTAGCTACCACCATCTTACTAAATAAGTCTATCGCGTTATCAAGAATTCGGCCTGATCATCACTTTCCATCAGATAAGATCTGCCAAGGAGCTTCCATAAATAACCCTGCTACTGCCGCAGTCGGGTAAAAAAAATAATAAGGTAATATTCTCCACTATCTGACGTGCTGGCTGATTTTACTTCGATACGAGAACCATCAGGCTGGATGACTTAGGCTGGGTTGCACTAACTTACTTTAACAAACGTCAAAAATCTGTCAAACTCCATACAACAAGCACCGGTTATCGTTATAAGTAGTAAAAGTTAGGTAGTGCAACTCAGCCTTAGTTAATATCTACTTTATCGACTGGCGTTGTGAAATCCTTACTTTTTTAGCAGACCGTGGATTCACAGTTATCGTGGCGAGACTGTCCTTGTGTCGTCACCGAGGAGTGACCACTTAATCACTAATTAAGCCTACAGTTAAGTTTAACTTGGCTATTATTTTAGTGTATTCCGTAGAGTTAAGGGTTAAATGTTATGTCGAAATGAAAATGCTAAATTGCATCTTTGAATAACTATGTCCCTTTGAAATAAATTGAAAAGTAAATTATATTTAGTATGCTGCACCCTGATTATATTCATGTACCTACTTAAATAAAATTAAGGTTTGTAAACAAAGTCACAGGCAACAGTTAGTTATGTCTTGTGATAAATATAAACTGAAAACAAACATAATAAACAAAAAAATATGTTATTATTAGAAATTATTATGAGTTGTTCTTGAATATTTTATAAACAATCTGATATTTATTATGATCTAACATATTGTTATAAAAAGCATGAAAACTGAATATGTTTATGGACTTTTGAATGACAAGACACTGTTTGTAGATCCGACATCACTTTTTTTTTCACAATTCCACGCAAGATGTGTAGATGGAGCGAGGTAATGTAGAACAAACACAGGCAAACAAAAATATTGCAAAAAAAAATATATTTTCAAATTCAAAAAAGGAATCCTAAAAACCGGTTCGGTCATTTGACTCAGCGGTCTCAGATCTTGACCAAAAGCACGTTCCGCGCCAGTCTACTAACCGGTCCGCCGATCGGCGCACGCGGGCTGCCATCTATGCACGGTCTTCGGTTACGTGAATTAAAAAAGTTTGTTCAACGAAATAATACTCCTTGCAGACTGCCAAAGAATCTCGTTCTTTGATGTTCATGTGTTTTTTCCTTTGTTGTTTGATGTTTTTGTCCGAATCTAAGTTGTTTATGTCACGTTGTGAAGAATTTAGTGCTTTTAAAACGATATGCAAACTTTTTGCGGCTGTCATTTTTAATAGTTTGTGTTTTCCTCCAAAAAAGCGTTAAATTTTAATTATTTGGCCAAAAAATTCGTTTGGTAACTAAAATGACCACTTTGTAGATACGTTTTCTTGGTTTCCAATTGAGGAAGTTTGTGAAACTTTCTGTTTTTTTTTGTAAAGAATGACGCATTCAAACTTAATTTTTGGTTCTTATGGGTACCTATTTAAAATTCCGTTTGAAGATGAAATTGATCAGTTCACCGAACAAATGCACCCAAATAACACATACACCCGGCTAGAAAATAAAAACGTTTGCTTATAGCCCACGGCTTATCAAGCTTAACACTATAGCATCCTATTTTTTTTTTGTTTAAGTGCTATCGGTTTGCACTAGTTATCCCAACTATATATATTATATATATATATATATATATATATATATATATATATATATATATATATATATATATTATATATTATATATATATATTATATATAATATTATAAATAAATGCGAAAGTAACTCTGTCTGTCTGTCTGTCTGTCTGTCTGTCTGTCTGTCTGTCTGTCTGTCTGTCTGTCTGTCTGTCTGTCTGTTACGCTTTCCCGCTTAAACCTCGCAACCGATTTTGATGAAATTTGGCATAGAGATAGTTTGAGTCCCGGGAAAGAACATAGGATAGTTTTTATCCCGGTTTTTGAAACAGGGACGCGCGCGATAAAGTTTTTCTGTGACAGACAAAATTCCACGCGGGCGAAGCCGCGGGCGGAAAGCTAGTAGGTAATATTTTGCAAAAAAAAAAATACAATATGATAAGAATTAAATATACTCAAGAGTACCTTTGTAATTAACGTGTTGAGATACATAATTTATTATTAATTATAGCAAGAACTAAGAAAACCACACGGAAATCACAATACCATACGTGGAACTATTCGAGAATCTGCATACTGATGTTGGATCTCGCTGCAATACTGAATTGTTTAATATTAAGTAGGTATCCGATGTTGGTCACAAAACAAACTTGCTTCAACTCATTCTGATTCTGATTCTGATTCCCACTGCTTTGATAGTGATCTCAATAATATTTTGGTCTCGATCACAGGTGCGAGTACTTAAGTTACTAAAGAGTCAAATGCTAAAAAGAAAAAGGCTCACAAAAATAATGTTATGTACCTATGTAGTTGTACGTCATTTTTACCCGACTGCGCCAGAAGGAGGGTTATTGTAAAATATTCTGTATTACAACGAGATAAGACACCACTGTGTTTAGCTTGAGTTCGCTGTGCATAGTGCTTTAGTTTAATCTACAAAATTTTAGTTTAGAATAAATGTAAAGCTCATGATAGATAGAAAAGTTTACTTTAAAAGAAACCGTAAAATTTTCATTTTTTAGGCTGGATTACATTATGTTACTTTAACTTAAACAAATGTCAAAAGTCTGTCAAACTCCATACAAAAAACACCGGTTATCGTTATAGTTATGGTTTAAGACATTTATTTCTCTAAAAGAATTACATTCACTTACAAGATAAATACAAAATTAACCTTAAAACTATAGATTATTTAAAGTTTATACAATTTTATTTGTTTACATTTTAATATTTTTTGCACGAAGCAGACGCGTACAATAGCAGTCACTCGAGTATTAATATATTGGCCATTCGTGGGTACACTAAGAAAACAGTAGTTATAATTCGTAACGATAGTTACTGATAAAGTTAGGCGGTACACCTCAGCCTTAAAGATTAAACTTCTTGTAGTTAATCCATAAGCTACACGAGTCAAAACGAGACATCGATAGACGTAATGAATATTATGAATAATAATAACAGTTAGTTAGATAACATCTGGCAAAACCATAGTGCACAAAAGAGCACTCAGGTAGATAGATACCTGTCTTTTGTATGGTTATTGGTCAGCAATGTTCATTCTTCTGGTAAAGAAGAATGCCTTCCACTGTACCTCTTGTCTGTACTGTGGTAGTATACGAGCTTTTAATTGCAGCTTCTTTAGTAGATTTCGATAAAAAGCCTCCCGTGTGTGATAGGTAAGGATATGTTGAAGATATCATTGAAAATTTTCATGAAAATATTACATAAAGCAAAAGAAAAAACCCTTGGATAACTTATTAACTGTAAGCCATATACGCTTCTATTCAAAAGCGTACAGTGCATAAGTATGGGCAAATGACTTGTCAGCAAACGGTGTTTATTGATTGTAAAATTTACGAAATTAGTAAATGCAAAAATAAATTAAAGCCAGCCTTATGACTTGTTGCACAAAATCCAAAGTACACAAGTAAACAAAGCAAACATTTTTGGAGTTAATGCCGTGAAGTATAAACAAACACATACTGACATTGAGCATGTGCTAAAGTGCACTTCGAAAGCTCTCACCTAATTTTAGTCCAGTCGATTTCAGTCAATTGATTCCAGTAAGGAAGCAATAAATGGGTTATATTATAAGGGAAGAAATATAGAATCAATATTTGTGCCACATCTGAAGAAGCGAAATATTCCGGTCCCAAGACAGATGCTGCTAGCTAGAGCATTCCCAACAACCAAAACTCGGGGGTCTCTATGTAATAGCAATAACAGATGCATGTGAAAATGCTTTGGAAGAAAAAACTTTTAAATGTCACACGCTTACGACGGTTATCACACTGCGCCGCGCTCCGCCGCGGAGCGCGGGGCGACAGATTTAATCATTGTATGCAAGTACCTCAGTTTGTATAGAAAACACGCGCGGCACTTCACACTGACAACGCGTCCGCGCGCGTGATTTTTTATATGAACATTGTGAATTAATGAACGAACAGTGTGATAACCGCCTAAGCGCTCCTGCACACCTGTGGGTCTAGACAAAGTGCAAATTATAATCGCAAACCAGTCGAAAAGTGGTCGAAAAGCCCCTTTTTTGTATGGAGTTTTGACGGATTCGATTTTCGATTCGATCAAAAAGTGCGTTTTGTCTAGGGGGGCTGAACCGCCGCCGCGCCGCCGCCGCGGTGTTCGCGCGGCGCGTATAAACAGTGCAAAGGCGCGGCGACGGCGCGGCGGCGCACAGTGGTCCCGATTTAATAAAACATGGACATTGATGCTAGAGGCACGAAAATTTTTTTGATGGTTACTGCTATGATAACTAATACGGCAAAAAAATATTACAATCCTACGACGTCTATTTCGTAGTAAAAAAAAATATATACATATTTTTTGTATGGAAGAAATTACGTTTCTGTCAATTTTTCGAAATTCTTTAACGATGTCAAAATGCCGATCACACATGTTATAAAACAAGTGATTCTGAGTATTTCATGCGAAGATACTTGTCACTTATCTCTGCGTACTTTTGAGTTATCGAGGGTTGAAAAATCGATTTTTTTATATTAAATATTTCCACGAAAAATTGCCAGAATTACAATATGGTGTATAAGGGACACTTTTGATGACACATAACAACGACTCGCACTCGCGCGCGCTCGTATGCATCAAAAAGAACTGTTCCAAAACGAAAAACAGTGTGAAATAGTAGACAATCTTTTAACTGATAACTGTGTCTACCTGAAGATAAACGTTAGTGCTAGTTACATCATGTAATTTGTCAAAATGGCAATATCGCAATTTGAGATTCATTCTCACTTCAGAGAGTATTTATGAGCTTCCATCCTATCAAAAGCTTCTGAAAACAAAAAAAACTTGTTATCCTTCACAGAGAGATGATATTTGTGTGAGTTATCAATGATGGACATATTGTAAATTGGGCAACCTCTCGTATAAGCTACTTTTTGACGGCCAGCGGACCTATACATACAACGTTGTATTAAGTATTTCCCTTAATTTTTTATTTTATTTTATTAAAAGCTGATGCATACGAGCGCGCACGAGTGCGAGTCGTTGTTATGTGTCATCAAAGGTGTCCCTTATACACCATATTGTAATTTTGGCAATTTTTCGTGGAAATATTTAATATAAAAAAATCGATTTTTCAACCCTCGATAACTCAAAAGTACGCAGAGATAAGTGACAAGTATCTTCGCATGAAATACTCAGAATCACTTTTTTTATAACATGTGTGATCGGCATCTTGACATCGTTTAAGAATTTCGAAAAATTGACAGAAACGTAATTTCTTCCATACAAAAAATATGTATATATTTTTTTTTACTACGAAATAGACGTCGTAGGATTGTAATATTTTTTTGCCTTATTAGTTATCATAGCAGTAACCATCAAAAAAAATTTCGTGCCTCTAGCATCAATGTCCATGTTTTATTAAATCGGGACCACCGTGCGGCGGCGCGGTAGCGGCGTCGTGTGCAGGAGCGCTAAGACATAGAACATCTATGATTTCCATTTTTTATTATTCGATCATTTATTTTTAGAATAAAACAGAACAGCCTGTATTTTCCATTACCTCTAGAAAATTTAAAATCTTTATCAAATTCGATTCGGTAAATTGATTAGACCAGTGTGTTTACTATAAAATACTCGTTGTCTTAAAAAGTTAATTATCATCTAATATTATATAATTTATAACGCCCAAAACAAGTTTCATTGATGTGGAACAAACGTCACAAAAAACCATATAAATAATGTGTGACGCGGATTTAAATCGTTTTGATTTGAATACGCGTTTAAAAGGTTTATCAGATGGTGGACCTAAGGAAATGATGTTAAAGGAAAGACGTCATTTTGGTGTTACGTCTACACGTCTACTCATAAATTCGTTAAAAGTTTTAAAAGTTATTTGTTACGTAAAAATAAAAGATTTTTAAATGTTTTTAATCTCAAATAATGCTACTGAATGCAAAAGTAATGTGTTTATGTGAGACCCAAACTGCCGTACCAATCTTGATGAATAAAAAAACCAAAAATGTAGAGATGGTATCTTGAAAAAAAAAATAGAGTACTCTTTGTCGCAAAATAGGAGTGAAATGTAGAGTAAAAGTTGGCTTACAGAATAATAATGGCTTTACCCACCATTTTGCTAGTAATACTGGTTATACCAATAAACTTACCACTTTAAGTTTCTTGATGTTGTTTTGTGTCGCTGAATAAAACATTTCATTTTTCATTTTTAACTTGAAAAAATGCATGTTTTTCCTAAACGCTCTACATAGACACTTTAATAGACCTAATCGTACGCGAACGATAAACAGGCTACTTCATGTTGTTCTAGTAATGCTTGGTGCAACAGGTTGTGAAAACCCGCATCAAACAGGATTCTTTGTCTAGCGATTAATTTAAATATCAAAACACCTCGACAAGTATGGCTTACCTACTAAATGCCTTGTAATATTTTTTTTTATTTAGCATCTAGAATTCGATCCTGCAAACCATTCCAATCGCGACATGCGAACCACCTCGAGGTAGTCGTCAATAGTTCGCTTTAGCAAATTAAAAACAACATAATATCCAGCACACCAAACGCCACCTCTGGGATTATATTCGAGCCCAAAACTGCTAGTGTAAGGTCAACAGTCTTTGTATAACACTGATGAGCTCAAACTATGCCAATTTCCACGTAGTTAATATGCCAATTTCTATTCAGTTACATTAAAATTTCATACACTTTATTTAAACTATCGTACTATTATGTAGAGTCAATTACGTCACATCTAATAAACATAATACGTTATGTTTACGTTGAAGTCTGACCTATCCATCTTAGTGTCGTGCCATAGGGCAGTTAGTGTTACTACAAGTCTCAAAACTGACATTTATCGTAGGAAGTTGATTCGTATCTGTAAAAATGTTAGGTGACCACCAACCTTAAGGACTCTATACACCAAGCCCGCTGACACAGCCTGGCACAGTACTTTCTATGACTTTTGAAGACATGTCAAAAGGCGACAAATCATGTCGGCGGCTCGGCAGCAAACTAGGGTTGCATATAAATATTCAATCGATAATATTGCTAAGCTATCTAAATTATTGACTGATGAACAATGCCTTAATTGACAATGTCATTACCTGGTTGTATAACTACGAAATATCCTTAATAGATAAGATGGTAGGTACATATAAATAACTAATAGAAGGTTCTAGAGATCAATTTTACTGCGTCTTCTGATACAGTAATTAAAAAATATAAAAAAGAGATAACCAGTTTCAAATCACACTGCAAAGTGTTCTCTGCGTATTAATACAAATGTTTGTTTTTGTCACTCCAATGATTTAAAAATACCATTCGATTACGAAACTGCCCTTGATTCTTCACAGCGTGGACATATAATAATTCTATTAACATAGTTAATTGATTAACTACACAGAAAAATCTAAAAATTTATCAGCCTTGTTTGAACATTTTATTATCATTCCAAACAATTGAACATCTAACATTATTAGTAACAAGAAAAAAATGACCAGCAATAAAATTGCACTGTATTTTTTTTAAGTAAAGACTATGACAGAACTTAACGCTTAGCGTGTGTATGATTACACAACAGAGCGTGGAATTCCCTCATTGACTAATTAATAACCTATTAATTTGACTAGGTTTTGAGCCAGTCGGTCTGTGACACTCTGCGGCAGCAGTCAGAATCGCCGCGAATATAGAAATGAATTAAGAAAACACCAAAATGATCTACGGAGTACTTTTACTGGCGCTAAGTGCACAAAGTTTTGGTTTGAAAGTGTGTGATAGACTTAACAGTGTGGACATAAGTGATGGTGATGTGTCAAACGACAGTTTAACAGTTGTTAAAGCCGGGATTAAGTATGCCAGCAACGAGTACTTTTACGACGAAGAAAGCGGCAGTCTTAGAGGATGCGAATGTAAAAGGCAGACTTGTATTAGAAAATGCTGTCCCATTGGGCTTGGTTATGATCCAAAGAAGAAAACCTGTGTTCCAGTGACGGAGGAGTTCGATCCTCCGGTCTGGAATAAATACAGGAGGCTGGAGGGAGTGAGGGCCGTGGATAAGTTCCGATTCATCACTCAGAAGCATAACTGTACGGATCCTGAGGTCAGGGTGCGGACTGGGCAGGTGACCCAGAACTATCATATTGTGCAGGTAAGAAAAATATTCTTTAGGGTATTTTTTCATCTTGTTCGTTAAAACTTTCTCGTTCTTGGTTTTTAGAACTTTACCACAATACTATTTAATATACAATTTTATTTCAATGACTGTGTTACCAGATGTATTAACAACCAGGAAGTCTAGTTAAAAGTACTGAGATGAAAAAATACAAACACATATCCAAAAAATTCATGATGATAAAGATAATTAACTTTTTTAAAAAANATGAAACCACCCTTTTGATAATACCTATTCAACAAAAAAATAATCGTTCAAATTGATTTATAATCGGCGGAGATATTGCGTATAAAAAAGTTCATCCCCAATTTTCCACCCTTGGGGGTTGTTTTTTCTATTATTAATTTTAAATGGGACCACCCTTGAGGTATTACCTATACGCCGAAAAAAGATTTGTTCAAATCGGTTCATAATTGGCAGAGTTATCGCGTAACAAACATAGAAAAAAAAAAACATACGGGTCGAATTGAGAACCTCCTCCTTTTTTTTGAAGTCGGTTGAAAATAAGAGCTTTCTGACATCATCCTTAAACAGTTTGAATATTTTTCCCATTGTCAGACTTGGAATTGCTATGTCTCTGCATATTTCAGAATTAATATTTATGAAGATATACTACTCGTACATCCCTGTAAAAATATAGAAACACGCACTTCGTTCAATATGAATTAAGAGTGTTTAAGTTATGAAGTAGAAACCTACCTAAATGTTGACCTAACGTATGAGGAAGGAAATCTCGATGCATAAAGTAGTATGTACCTAAAGAAACTTAAAGCTTTAATTAAATAATACCTGCCTATGATTGTGTTTAACCACTTTACCTACCTACTACTCGTGAATGATTTTTGCGACATGACATTCCGAATGTAGGTACATTTTCAAAGGGACTTTTTGAAATACCTTACTCAATACTCAATTATTTACTGCATCCATAATGTCATAGAGGTGGTATCTTATTTTTGCATAAAATATGGTTCATTACTCATTGTTTAAGTTAGTGGACTTTGTAAAATAAGAAAGCTTTACATTCATACTTTCACATTACGATTGTATTACCAAACCTAGTTATTTAAAACTTTCATAATAGTAATAAGACTAAAGACGTAATCAGAAATGCGTTATCAATATATTTGTTGTAATTAGTAATTTGGATTCACTTAGGCTGGGTTGCACCATCTTACTTTAACTATAAGAAACGTCAAAAATTTGTTAAACTCCATACAAAAAACACCGGTTATCGTTATAGTTACGATTACATTTAGGTGATGCAACTCGGCCGTATACAATTGGCCTCGAAATATTTACACACAAATATAAATTGTGATTTAAACAAAATCCTCACTTATGTTGTTTAGTTCCCAAAAATACCTTCTTCGGCAGTCAGTAAAAAATGCCGTTAAGTAACTGTCAACTTGTGTTCTTACTTCAACTTATAAAACTAAAGCTAAAAACTCCAAAAAGCGTTACTAATGTTAGTCTTTGAGTAAGAGAGTAACTAAGCTTTTTACATTCCTATTTAGAAGATAATTATACTTTACTTTATTTAGTAGGTACCTACTTAACTATGTGATAAAGTATCACTTCATTCATGACGAATAACTAAAATGCGTAGGTTTAGATAATAAACTAAATTTGGTGTACAATAATACGAATATTTATTTGCCTACATCCATTCATTAATAAAATATCTCATCCATTCATGATTCAATTAGCATGACATAGGCTTCTAAACTTATTCATTAGGTTTTCGATTATTTACTTGTAATAATAAGGATAAACTAAAACATTAAAGTGTACCTACTAAAAACACGTAAAATCTCTGCCTGATCCAAAATGAGGTGACTCTATTGACCGATTATAATGTATGTTACAGTTTATTTTAGAACCCACTCGTAAAACAAGCATATTATTTAGCTAATCACTAGGGGTTAACAGGATGGTTCATCTATATTCTTAAAAAAGGTAAAAACCTAAACTGCAATCTAAATTATCTAAATATAACTCAAAGGTGACTGACTGACTGTCTGACTGACTGACTGACTGACTGACATAGTGATCTATCAACGCACAGCCCAAACCACTGGACGGATCGGGCTGAAATTTGGCATGCAGGTAGATGTTATGACGTAGGCATCCGCTACGATAGGATTTTACGAAGCTCCACCCCTAAGGGGGTAAAACGGGATCCACGCGTACGAAGTCGCGGGCGGCCGCTAGTAGGTACTAATATTATGCTTCTTGGGTTTTTTATACCAAGACAGTGCAGTATAGAGATGAAACGGATAGTGGTTTGGCCGGATACCGGATACCGGATATCCGGCGAGCTGCTAGGCCGGATAGCCGGATATCCGGCGGCCGGATAGTTGGCCCATTGTCTCGTTGTATGTCATGACGAGTTTAGCGCCGCCAGGTGCTTCGAACGCGATCAGTGGGTCTAGTAGACAAGTCACACTTTTCGAAATTCAAATCCGTATCCGTCCGAATAAAATGTCAGATTTTGCCACTTGTGGCAGATCAATTCGAGCGATTTCGGTTGCCATCGTGAGTGTGTGGTTGAATAGGGAAAATTTAAATTAGTTTACTTGCTGCGTAATCTGACTGAACTGCATCATGTCATCAGACCATCAGTGAAAAAAAGATCGCCTAATTTAATTGGCTATATTTCGACATTAACAGATATTTATTTATTTAGTACTAACTTTCCGCCCGCGGCTTCGCCCGCGACTTCGCCCGCGTGGAATTTTGTCTGTCACAGAAAAACTTTATCGCGCGTGTCCCTGTTTCAAAAACCGGAATAATAACTATCCTATCTCCTTTCCAGGGACTCAAACTATCTCTATGCCAAATTTCAACAAAGTCGGTTCAGTGGTTTAGGTGTGAAAGCAAGACAGACAGACAGACAGAATTACTTTCGCATTTATAATATTAAGTATAGAAGTATAGATTCGTCATTAGAGTAAATAAATAGCCCTGAAAAAGAAAAGTTTTTGAAAGGCCTCAATATGGCTTTTTTGTATCTTTTTGGACTTTAATTATAAGCCGTTATTATTATAAGCCTTTTTATTGATATTTACCTCAAAGATGAATGTATTTCATTTTATTATAAGAAATTGTCGTAGTTTTTTAATATCCGGTATCCGGCCGGATAGTGAGTTACTATCCGGTATCCGGCCGGATAGTAAATTCAGGCCGGATATCCGGCCTACCGGATAGTTACCGGATATCCGTTTCATCTCTAGTGCAGTATCCATGTGCCATAATAAATCATATCTCGGATATGCCTCTGTAATCATAGAGCAATTATTTTAATTTGTGTGCGTCATGTCATATATCACAGTATAGTGTAATGCAACCATCTTAATTACAAGACACAATTTATGAATTTATTTATAAATGCCGGTACCTTTTTATAGAATACCATCGAAGACGAAGATAGCTCTGATTATTCGCTGATACATGATTAAAATATGACGCGTACAGTCAAATATGAAACTAATTAATTTCCAATTTAAAATAGAGCTCATTTGAGTTCTTTAGATTGTCTACTTTTTTTTCGATCTAAGTATGTATTTCGTATCTATGTAGATCTATGGTATCTTTTAACTGGATGTTATGTACAAATTCGTTTGTGTCCACGAATTTGTACTTAGCATCCAGTCGGAGTTTAAACTCAACTGGTAAATAGATACTTATTTACATAAAATGAAACCTATACTTTTCTGGAATGATTTCCTTTCAAATAATAAAGAGCTTTTTAAGAACTTATACAGTGATTAGCTGAAAATTTCCCTGTACATACGCACAAATATAATCTCGCTCTACATATTTTACAGTTGTACAGTCTACATCAAGACAAATTACACGTTTTGATTACAATATGCCGAATAAACAGAATGCTTAATTATTTTTTAATAACGTAATAATGTAGGTACTTGTCCTTCTACTAAACAGTGAATGTAAAGCCATTTCAACTGGTGAAAGTTAAATCCCATTCCGCATCTTCATAAAGAGCTTTTTAAGTCTCAAGGCCTCGCGTAGGCAATTTATTGATTTTTTGCTTATTAATATTGTGACAGTTATGAAAGTCATTTCATATTCAATTGTATTATATTTTTTTAATATTATACTGTACGTGTGCCTATGCAGCCTCATTTAAATACTAACCCCCTTACTAATAAAAGTTATTCACTCGTTGAACACTTGTTTAAAGTGACGTTTAGTATGGAAATTTCACTTTAAACTACTGTTCAACGAGTGTGTAACTTTTAATTAGTAAGGGGGAATATCATTCTAAACTCTCATTGTTAAAAAAACTGCATGTCATTTTTCACAAATAGGTTGTTAAAATACGCTTTTATTTTTTTAATCTACGTCATGCGCGTGAATTAATCGTCCCATTCTTGTCTCTAATACTCTCAACTGTATCTCTTCAGCAACTTTGTATGCTTACATCATAATAACTGTGGAAGTTTCCAAAACACAAACTTACGAGAGAGACAAATTTTATTTTATTTATTTATTTATTTATTTATTTATTTATTCATCATCATCATCTCAGCCATAGGACGTCCACTGCTGAACATAGGCCTCCCCCAATGCTTTCCATGTTGCCCGGTTGGGAGCGGCCTGCGTCAAGCGCCTTCCTGCTACCTTTATAATGTAGTCGGTCCACCTTGTGTCGTATGTACTCGTAGTACTTACTACTAATACTAGTGAATTTGCATCGAAAATAATATATACACAACATCAAATAAATCGCACCTTCCGCGACGCGAACTTTAAAGATTTCTTTTGACACAATCATGGTGCCCCAACAATATTGGTGTTATTTGAAAGCCCAATAAATAAACTTCAAGAAAAACACATTTAATTTTTTTATAAACAATTAGCAGGTACCATAAATGTGACTTGAAAAAAGGCCTCACTTTGGGCTCACCTCTGGGATCAATTAGACCAGTTTTTGTGGTTATAGAACCAAATAATGATCTTACGTGTCCTTTTTAACAGATAAATAGCGATTAATCCCAATTTAACAGTTTTATAGCCATAAAAGTTGGCTCAAACGTAACTACCTATTTTTTGAAGAAGTGACTCTGGACCCTTCTAAAAACACATTTTTGGGATAAAAACCTTTCCTTTGATGAAATGAAGGTTAGAACTAGGCTTTCAAATGCAACCAATGTTTGTGGGAAGTGGGGATGCATACGTTTGAGAAGTGCTTGTCGCGGGAGGTGCGATTTATTTGATGCCGAGTGTAGTGTGCTGTGGTCTGTACTTAACTATATTCTGTCTTTGAATGTACCAGACAATGTTCTCTTTGATACATAAAAGCTCTTTTGGCCCCTTCATTATGTTATTTATGTTATGTGGCCATCTGTTGACTGCTTCAGTACAAATTATGATAAGAGTCTGTGACATTGGTTACCATAAAATTGGTTAACATAACTCCAGGTACAAGCAGAAAGCTCAATCAACAAGCTCTGATTGGGTAAGCTTTATTTAGAAGGGCTATTTTAAACTATAAACATTATGGCAAACTTGTGCGGCTAGATTTAGAAACTGCAGCACATACACTTCCTAAAGCACATAATATTTACTAAAACTTACTAAATACCTACTTAAGGTTTTACATAATGTGCCGCTCACCCGTACTATTTTGTATGTAACTTATGCGACGTAGCGAATAAAACCAATCGCGATCTTCAATAAAAATCGATCTTATTTGTTCAAAGACTTAAGCCTTCTGTATCGACTTGCAATATAAAGTCGGCGCCACGATCGATGACGTCACTATATCTCAATATTCTCATTAAAACATGCGATATATTTTAAACATGAACACTTGATTACAAAATTGTCACTCTCTGTTCCCAAGGATAATTATGTCTTTAATTAATTGTAGCTATCTTTACATGATTACTACTGATAATAACACTAAGTATAATTTATTTTTCATAACGTAGAAAATTAACAATAACTATATCATATCATAGCAATAGAGGTTACTTATGTACCTATAACCTGAAAATATACCTCTTAATACTTAAATAAGTAGAATCTTAAAGCTTAATAGCTTGTCCAGCAAACTTGACCAGTTTTTTCCAGTTCTTGTTACAAAACCCTACCCGGCAAACAATGGGCCCTAAAGTCGTAATTGCATTGAGATTAATAGTTAATTATTGAATTCATCTGGTACAGTCAGCATCAAATACTTAGTTTGTGACACCCAAAGTAACCAATAAGTTCGCAACACGCCTTTGCAACAATTGTAATAAGGTTGTCTTATCAACTTTTTGGTCATTTTGGGTCTTACGAACTATTTGACGCTGACTGTACAAGCAACATATAAAATATCCGTGAACCTATACAAATGTGTAATAATAATTGAAATCTTGAAATCGAAATTCAATAACATCTTGATTATTGAATACATGGTGAGGGAATTACCCATCGCAAAGCCTTGAGAGACCTCGATTCCGGGACGTGATATTAAACTGTATTTAAGTATGAAAAGTACTTATACCTATAGATCCGGAATCGAACTCTCTTTTGTTATCTTTTAAGAACAATGGGATACACTCGACGAGAATATCAGATTTTCCATTTTAACAATAAGTACAGACAAATCCGAAAGCGCAAAAGCGAACATTTTTAAAGTAAATCGAAGTCGATTTTGATAAAAATGTTAAGGACATCTTTCCTATGTATAATTTTTTAATTAGTCAGTTTTGATCACAAAATAAATACCATCAAAACGTGCGGTTCGAAACTATCTCTACTTCTTGAGTAGGGTCAACAATCGAGTAGACTAGCCTTTATACAGAAAAAAAATCTTTTTTTTTTTTTCATTTAGAAGAGATAAGACCTTGATGAGATCTTTTTTTCTACATTCACAAAGTACGGCGTCACTAAACCACTCGCATTAAAAAAAACTGTTTAAAGTTACGTTTTAAATGTCTTAGGTTACTCACTGTCATGCTATTGATGATGCTTATCTAATTACGAATTACTCTAAAGTATTCACACATCAATCAGTAATGAGATGCGCTACGGAAGATTACCGGTGAGCAAATTGAGCTGATTACAACAAACATTAGAATGATAAAGATCTTAACTCGTAATAGGTAGGTACTTTAGACGAAAACAATCCCAACGATCGCTTCTGTTTTCCATAATAGTGTGATGCGAATTAAAAACATCTAAAAGTTCATAGTTTGTTAGATCACACATCGATCAGAATCGGAGGTGAGATCTTACAGATTGTAGATTTGAAGATACATGATGTATACAGGGTGTTAGGTAAATGGGTATATGAGCCGACACTAGCCCATGTTAACATGGGCATATAAATGGTATGGTGAAGTCAGAAATTCGATATCATCATTTTAATTTATTTAATTTTCATACAAAATATTTTTTATGAAATCCGATTTGTATGAAAATTTTAATAATTAAAATGAAGATATCAATATTCTGACGCTACCATACCATTTATATGACCGTGTTAACATGGGCTAGTGTCGGCTCATATACCCATTTACCTAACACCCTGTATAGAAGATGTGACTTTGTTCCAGACGTACCTACCTAATTATGAAGCATAATCTTCTGGTACAACTCGCTTTTGTGGTTTAGCTTTAGGTTGACTTGGTGGTAAGATGCCAAAACTTTGAATTTTGGAATAATGAATTATATACAAACAATGGAATGTAAATTATTAATTAAAATTGTTATTAATATGTAGATTCTAATTTTGTAAAATTTGCATGCCTACCCTGGACAAAACATGTTGGACTTGACATTTTCTATCGACCATTTTGTTACCATGTTTCTGAGCAAATAAATGATTTATTTTAAAGAATGTCTTAGTACCCTGATAAGTACACTGGACTGCAAAGAAAAAGGGTCGGTTGGAAAATCTTCTCAAAAGTTCCTAACCTTTTTTTTTTTTTTTTTTTTTGGGGAAAAAATGCATTGAATTGCATACCTATCCTGCGGGGACAGGGTAGGTTATGTGGGGCTCACCAAGTCAGAAGGACAAAGGCATACCCACTAAAAAGACCCCGGTGCTCCGTCATTCGCCTTAAGTGGGAAGGAACTGTGGGATTCCGGACAAAGCCTTCACTACCACAGTCCCTCCCGGCGATTGCCCGCCTACACGGCGGGCCCTACAGGCCCCCCAGGACGGGGGGCGACGGGAGCAGCTAGGAGCACACAGCTGTTCCCGTCCGACGGTGGTGGTGGCCTGTGCAATGCAGGCGAGGGCGCCCCCACGCCCCCGGCCCGCTGGCCATCACCGAGGAGAGGAAACTGGAGGCGATCATACTGTCGCCTCCTCTGACCCCTTCGCCGTCGCCGGAGTGAGGGCGCGTTTGGATCATCTTCGCGCTCTCGCTCCGCGGCCTCCTTCTGTGATATTACATCTTCGCAAAAGGAGGCCATTGCCGCCCAAGCCTCGTTGCTGTCCAACATAGCTTTAACTAAGCTGGGCAACACGAGGTCCTGACCCACCGCCGCAATTAGCGTACTACGCTGCGATGCCCACTTCAGACACACCGCAAGGGTATGGTGCGCCGTGTCTTCCGCACCGCTGCGACATTCGTGGCAGGACGGCGTGTCCTCCCTTCCGATGCGGTGCAGTGAGCTGAAGCATCCGTGCCCGGTCAACACCAACACCAAACGGAAGGAGAGGTACCCGTGCGGGCGCTCAAGCCACCTCTGTATGGTCGGCGCGAGCGCGTCTAAGGTTCGGCGGCCCGACTCGGCCACGGCGAGGTGCTCTGCCCAAAAAGTTCCTAACCTAGTCCAAGCCCTTACAAAGTTTACAAAATGCCTTTCGGAATTAAGTTTCATTAAGCATGAGTAAGGTGTTTAAAACCAGTTTAGGACAGGACCTACTCGTACCTCAAGGGATCGGACGTGGAAAACACGTCACTCGAGTAGCAATAAACTAGCGTACCTAGCCACTTTCTACGCGCGTCGACTACCTGAATACCTACTTATAAAATGCTACGACATTTAGCGACGTTCTAGAATCGAATTGTGCAAATACCCGGATAATAAATCTTGGTAGTTCTAATCCCGCTAAGGGTATATTGTTTAAACATAACCCTCCTTCTGGCGCAGCCGGGCAAAATATTGCCTGGTTATTGTGTGATAATGTTATGCTCCTGGAAGTGATAACAACTTTTCCAATACACACCAATTCATTGGCAGTGAATCAAATGGGAGTTCACAGTGGCCTAGTTAGCGGAAAGCTAGTCACAACATCCATCCCGCCCAGTGAATAAAATAAACAAATGAAGGTTTTTAAGAAAACTTTAGGTGGTCGTGAAACCTATTCTATTATGACGTGTCCTAAGGCTTAGGCGATTATCACACTGCACCGCGCTCCGCCGCGGTACCTACGCGGGACGACAGATTTAATCATTATATGCAAGTATCTCAGTTTGTATAGAAAACACGCGCGGCACAACACACTGACAACGCGTTTGCGCGCGGGATTCGTTATAATAATATGTCGCCACGCGTACCGCGGCGGAGCGCGGTGCAGTGTGATAATCGCCTTAAACTGTCTCGATACTAAAATAGTGTCAGCGTGAGAAAATTACAGACAAACAGAGCTACCTACATACGTTCGCATTTATACTATGTAGTTTGACTAAATCAGCTCTTTTTTGTTCCAGGATGGCTCCCTCTATGTGGAGATGCCCAACGTGATCCCTCCATGGACGGTCCGTGGCCCAGACAAGTACTGCATCGACACCTTCGTCTTCGAAGACGAGTATGGAGGCAGAACCACTCGGTTGGACGCGTTAGTCTGCTTCGCGGAGAACCAGGAGGACCACCACTATGTACTGAGCAGCACCTGTGAGTAATCATCATCATCATATATTAAGGGCCTCTTTCACAACCTCCGAGTAAAGTTCTGAGTAGATACTCCCTGATTAACACTATTTGGCAAGTGAAAGTAAGAAGCATTTTGCGTCTATGTCTTGTCAGTGCCATGGTTTCGTGCTACTCCGTGACTTTTAAGAAACAGTAACCTTGACACCAGTACTTGCTACTTTACTCAGAGATGGTGAACGAGCCCCTTAGTCTCCACAGCAGGAGAACGATCTCTCTAATTTACAAGAGGCAATACTGAGTGTATGTATATCCCCAACCTGGCATGATGGGTTTGACATAGACCTGATTTTCTCATATTTTTCTCCCTTGGCTGGCAGTCACCTCATAAGATATCCACGAGGAGAGTTGGGTTGGTTCTATTCTACTCTGCTGAAACCACTCGGCTAAATAAATCATACGTCAATCTTAAAAGCTTTCAGAATCGCCAGCTTTTATGGTTCCATGGATGGTGGCAGGAAGCCATTATTTTTATTTCGCACAATAATGGATTGTTTCAATAAAATTAATGAACCTCATAAATAAATTGTAGCCATATCGCAGGGTATTTTGGAATACCTACAGTTGAGTTTTACAATATCTTATCCTCGATTAGTCATTGTACTCCTTCTACAGACTTGAAATAAATATAAAATAAAATACACCTTTAACAAAACTGTACAGACGATAGCTCACTAGACACTTTTGTTCCAATATCGCACCTATAACAACTGCATAAGAGGTCACATTGTCCAGCTTGACGTACTGTCGGTACAATACCCATCAATCCGCGCAAGACGTGCGTTACCTACAGATTACCACATGGTATATTTTTTATTTAACCACGCATCGCTAATGACAAATGTACACAATAGACTTCTTCAAGTAGGTACTTGTATTTTTTAGAAAAGAACTTGAGGATAAAGTTTAAGACAAAAATATAATAATCACTGACTCAACCTATTAAAATTCCAATATTTTAATAGGTAGAGTCAGTGATGCACATGTTATATTTTTAATACAACAATAAAAAGTTATGAACTCGGATCGATTCGGCAACATCTGGATAGTAAAATTAACACATCATTCTCACTCAACTGGGTCAGTATATTTCAGAACATCTTGCTTTGTTTGTATCAACAGAGAATTGATTATAACGAGGCTCGTGGTTCGTATACATGATTACAATGCCAGCTGCGATGGGATCGAATCTTACAGGGAGCAAATTATGTCATTCATTCGTTTTAACCTGATGCAGTCCACTGCTAGACAAAGGCACGAATTTCCACAACAATCAGTCCTGCACTGCCCACTTCCAGTTGCTTCCCGCGACCTCCACCAGATCGTTGGTCCACCGGGAGGCTAATACTACACCACGTTATCCAGTCCGTGATCGCCACTCGAATATCTTTCTGCCCCAACTGCCATCAGTCCTCAGCTATAATATGCCCATTCGTTTGGAAATTCTGCGGGCTATATGGACCAAAGTGTCTCCAACGAATCTCCTCATATCCATTACTTCTCTAGATGATAAATAGATGTTTTTTTTTAATTGAATCTATTTGTTCCAGGTATGCTAATATCATGCGTGTTCATCCTGGCCACGTGCGCGGTATACGCGTGGCTGCCCGAGCTTCGAAACCTCCACGGGCGAGTTCTGATGGCTTACCTCAGCTGCCTCTTCGTCGGCTTCTCCTTCCTCACAGCCATGCAGATCTTGTTGGTGGTTGACAACATCACGCCATTGACGTGCGTCATTATGAGTGAGTATATTTTGTTCACACTTTACCAGTCCATATTTTATACTTGTGAGCTTCGGAACCTCCACGGGCGAGTTCTGATGGCTTACCTCAGCTGCCTCTTCGTCGGCTTCTCCTTCCTCACAGTATGCAGATCTTGTTAGTGGTTGACAACATCACGCCGTTGACGTGCGTCATTATGAGTGAGTATATTTTGTTCACACTATACCAGTCCTTATTTTATACTTGTGAGCTTCGGAACCTCCACGGGCGAGTTCTGATGGCGTACCTCATCTGCCTCTTCGTCGGCTTCTCCTTCCTCACAGCCATGCAGATCTTGTTGGTGGTTGACAACATCACACCGTTGACGTGCGTCATTATGAGTGAGAATATTTTGTTCACACTTTACCAGTCCATCCTTTATACTTGTGAGCTTCGGAACCTCCATTAGAGAGTCCTGATAGCGTACCTCATCTGCCTTTTCGTCGGTTTCTCCTTCCTCACGGCCATGCAGATCTTGTTGGTGGTTGACAACATCACGCCGTTGACGTGCGTCATTATGAGTGAGTAGATTTCGTTAATTTCAAAATCATCATCATCAGCATGCATTTGTCCTTCCACATTGTACACAAGCGATGGCAAATGATGGAGTGTATGGGTCATTCCACCGGCCAAGAAAATCACGTGTCCGGGGCCAAAAAGTACCCGAATTTCATAATATTTTAGTAACAAATATTTTTATCTAATAGTATAACTTTGGTTTTTGTTGTTAAACCACAGAGATAGTTAATAATAGTTAATTAAGTAATTTAAAAAAAATCGTAAGTCGTCAAAAATTGATTACCACGACGTGTCCGCGCTCCCGATTTCAGAACAAATTTGCTCGTATAAATTAATCCGTTATTATTACCGCTTTCAATGCTTATGTAATCGATTACTGATTAAATAAACATTGATAAATTAAATACGATATAACTATATGACTAAAAGGTTTTGTAAAATAACTATTTGAAGTTGTGTCCGGGCGTTAACCGTGATTACCCCGACACGTCACTAATGTGCGCCTACGTCCCTAGCTACGCAATTTAGAAACGAGCTCTATCCTCCCCCGTGAACCTTTAGTGGTGGCCTGCGTGCCGAGGTGATCGGTAATGCAACTCGTCGCAGGATTTCGGAGTTATCGAGATAAGAATATGATTACCCCGACCTTGGTTCAGTGCACGATTGATTTACTCTATCCTGTTTTTTTAGGTTTCTTTACATGGAAAGTTCTTGAGAATGTACAGGAATAATGGTCCATGTAACCGCATTTTTGTGTATTAAAACATATGGGATTCAACTTACAGATTGGGCAGGGCTCAGGATAAACCTTAATTTTTTGACTACCCCGACCTTGATTACCCCGACTTTTGTCACCGAGTAATCAATAATACTGTAATTTTACTAATGAATGATTAACTAAATAACGTTTAATAAGCAAAATTACCCTTTACTAAAATGAAATCCTATCTCCTATTAATACATAATATTATCCCTCAAAATTGGCAAGACCCCTGGACTCGACCTTATCACCGCTGAAATGCTGTAAGCCGATGTAAACTCCGCCGTTAACGTCCTGACACCTGTCTTCGAAAACATCTGGATGGAAGAGGAACTCCCAGACGACTGGCATAAGGGGCTTCTAATTATTGTGCCGAAAAAAGGGTAAAGCAAGGGTATCAGTACCGGAAGACCCAAGAGATGCGATCTGGAGTGAGGAATTGCACACCGTTGGTGCAGAGGATGTCCAACGAGTCCACAATTTCACTTACCTCGGGAGCATCGTTTCAGAGCCTGGAGGTACCGAAGAGGACATCACTTCGCGCATTGCCAAGGCCAGAGCTACCTTCGCACAACTTCGAGCCGTATGGCAGTCACGGAAATTGACCCAAGCAAGATCAAAATATTCGGGTCCAACGTCAAACCAGTTCTGCTCTATGGGCGTGAAACGTGGAAGGTCACTAAGGTTATCTCGCACCAGCTGCAGATCTTCTTCAGCCGCTGTCTTCGCCGAATTCTCCAAAATCTTCAAACGACGAACTTTTGGAACGCTGCCACGAAATACCGATCTTTCAGCAGAATAAACGCTGCAAGTGGAACTGGATCGGCCACACTCTCCGAAGGGACCCCGATCACATCCCCAAGCAGGCTCTAGATTGGAACCCCCAGGGAAAATGCAAACGTGGTCGCGCCAAAAAAACATAGCGGCGCACTGTTAAGACTTGGAGCGAGATCAAACGCGAAGCTCAAGACCGAATGCGATGGAGGACTGTTGTGGACGCCTTCTGTCCTATATAGGAGATATAGGACATTGAGTCACTAATATTATATGTATAATGTATATGTATGTTTTTTACTCTTTTACGCAACAACTACTAAACAGATTTTGTTGAAACTTTACAATATTGTCGTTTATACATCAAAATAACAAATGGCTAGTTATAATAACATTTATTTTACCATAACTTAAAAAAAACCTTAGAAAATGAAATATTTTGTTTTATTTTTGATTACTCTGACTCCCAACTTTGATTACCCTGACCATGAAAATTTTGATGTCGCATAACTTTTTATTCCTGTTTGCTACAGATGGGCCAATATAAAAAATATCCTGGTAATAATGTCTATTTTGAAATGTTTTACCTTAACTTACTCTAAATCTATACTTATAATAAATCTGTAGAGAGGTCAATTCTGTACATGAAATATATTTTCAAAATAACTATCAGGGGGTGATTAGTGATCGATACTGATGCCAAAAATGCAATCAGTAAAATGTCTGTCTGTCTGTCTGTCTGTCTGTCTGTCTGTCTGTCTGTCTGTATGTTCCTTATAGAAACAAAAACCACTTGACGGATTTTAACGAAACTTGGTACAATTATTCTTCATACTCCTGGGCAGGTTATAGGATACTTAGGAATTCCCACGGGAACGGGAATTAGCGGGAAAATCCTTTTGTACGAAAAATATAAACCGCTTAAGTTAGACGCTTGAAATTTGGCATGCAGGTACCTTAGTAAACTTAAAGCTTAGTTACAACAGGATATTGCAAATTTCCCATGGGAACGGGAGTTAGTGGGAAAAAACATTTGTATGAAAAAATCTAAACCGCGTAAGATAGACTCTTGAAATTTGGCATGCAGGTACCTTAGTAAACTTAAAGCTTAGTTACAACAGGATATTGCAAAAATCTCACGGGAACGGGAGTTAGCGGGAAAAAACATTTGTATGAAAAAATCTGAACCGCGTAAGATAGATGAAGGGGGGGTAAAACGAGATCCACGCGCACGAAGTCGCGGGCGGCCGCTAGTTAAAAAATAAAAAAGGTCGGGGTAATCAACAAAATAATCCAGATCCGGAGAATGACCGCCATTTACCATGTCAAGAGAGAGTTACAACTGGCTTAAGAAATATTTTTTAATCCTAACATTTAATTACCTAATGTTGAAATTTATTTATATTTTTACCCATCTACGATATGTATGTACGAAGCTATCACGAAAGCGGAAATAGATAGACGAGCGTAACAATAACAGTACCTGCCTACATTGTCTGAGGCATTGGTTTTTCCAGTTACATACTGATACAACCAGCAACTTTTAACCAACAACCAACTAACGGTGTGAGTTCTGCTTCTCTATAAACTCATCATTAAGAAAGCCTATCAAAAGGGACTACCTAAGCACAACAACAACAAAACCATTACAACCAATTTTAGTTTACAGCCATAAGTAAGGTGACAATGTGAAACTGTTCGTAACAACGAGATAATAAGCATGACAATCCATTATAATTTTCCCATGGCTACAAACAGTACTTATCTTCAACTGTTCTTCGTTTTAACGACAAAATTAACATGGAAGAATTCAAACTCATAAAGGTGTCTTTTATACTCAGGAAACCACTATATGAAAATCAAATTATAAAAATGGTGGCTTAAAATTTCCCCCGGATATACGAAGACTTAATGAAGTTTGATTGATTAAATGTCGGTATGAAAAAGTTTTGCTAGTTGGGTTTCACAAAAACAACTTGTTTTTATGTTTTTACTGACATGGGGTCACGGAATGTACTTTTCTGATTAATGTTGGATCATCGATGATTAAATTCCCCAAAACTTAATGAACATTTCAAGCATGTCCAGTCGTGGAATGAAAAGGTTCGTCACCTTAGTGTCGGTTTTCGCTTGCACTAGGTACTGTAAGAGTCAAACCTGCCAACATAACAGTGCAAGAAACAGTGCTGCTAACATTTAAATAAATAATATGACGTTTGCTAACGAATAAGGTTTTGCTTGTTTATTTTTCTATCCCATCAGTGCAATGCAATGATAACATTGACCAATTGACAATAGGTTTTGTTATTTAATAGAAAAAATAATGGCAGGTTGAACCAAGAGAAGGTTTTAGTTTGTCAATCATAATAATCTTATTGACAAGATAAATCGTCAAACAACTTTGATCTGAATAATTTTGAACTTTACTGACGAACAGTTAAAGATTATTTTCTGTAACTCGAGATTATTCTGTAACATAGTTTCAAAAGGTAATATGTGCTCGCGATTCGTTGAAGGAAACAATTTGAAAACTGACGAACCTTCTCATTCCGTGACTGTCCATCTATTTAATCCAAAAAAATGTGACTGTGGTGGTTACACCTTAAAGAAGACGAGTGACTTGGCAATATGTAGTAGGCTTACTTGGCAATACCTTACTTCTACAAAAAAGGATATGTCATCAAAAGAGTTGATACTTAGGAATATTTTTCGTTCCTTTATTGCTTTAACAGTTATTTTGTTTTTGTTACCAGTTATTCTTTGCTTTTTGTGATGTCTGTCTTACATTAAAAACATCGATGTCCTCGATTCGCTTTACACGTCAAATGGTTGAATAGTGGAGATTCCACTAGTGTCAATGTCATTATGTTTTTGTTAGTTTTTGCGGTCTAACGCGTTAGCTCGTCAAGTGGATAATGATTGCTGTACAAAAAGTTTAAATTTATTTAATTAGAGAACTAACACAAACAGTTCTTAAAGTTATTTCCTATATAGCTAGATTATCTTTGCTTCTTTATTTTTCCTATGTACGTAATGTTATACAAGTTACCATGATCAATTTATGATACATTCCTAAACTAGCTCTATTCCGCCTCATAAGGGCGTTCTAGAAATAGTTGTTTACATACTTTAATAATTTCTCATATTTTTTTATTTTCAAAAAAACTTACACGTAATATCCAACATTTTTTAATTATGTTATCTATGTGTACATTAACCTTAAACATTTTTTTTTATTTATTTACCAAATAAAAAGAATTACAGACAAAATTTGTTTTGACAGCATTCAGGAAACCACTAAGGTTTGTGTTGATGCTTAATTAAAAGTCGATATGACGTCTTTGTGTCCATATACACCCTTAATGTATTTGTTAATTTGGAAAAATTGTTGCTCTATCCGGTTATGGCTGATAACAGAGTCGGAATGGCTAAGGATAAACGTAGTCGTAATAAATAATAAATATCCTTGAACATTTTACACTGCGCTTCTACCTAGTCCCAAACTAAGCAAAGCTTGTACTATGGGTACTATTGGATAACAAATTGCTCGTTTGCCTCCTGTCACATAAAAAAAATAACGAAACTGGCTAGCAGACTGACCTACTTAGTTATAAATTTAGGTGTACATTTTGATAATGCTTTTGACTTAATTATTTCTATGAGCAGTTGCCTCTTATACAATTCTGAGGTAATACAAGTAACATTTTTTTGTGTGTAAGTAGGTTACATAAGATTTCACACACCTAAAATAGAACAATTAACCAATGTACAAAATTAATGCCCTTAACTTAAATCCATAACTACCAAAACCTGCTTACCTTGCTGACCCCATGATTACTACCAGAAGTCAACCCATCGTCTGCGGTTGTAGGTGGATAAAATAAGGTAAAAACACAAATAACCCGTTCTAGTCTAGTTGAGGATTTCCACATTAAGGCTGGGTTGCACCACCTTATTTTAACCGTAACAATGACAATAACTGATGCTTTTTGTATGGAGTTTGACAGATTTTTGACGTTTGTCAAAGTTAAAGTAAGATGGTGCAACCCAGCCTTAGTAATTAAAGCTTTGCAGCGCGTGATCAAGAATCCTGTAGAGATACGAGTATAAAAACAGAAGCAGATGAAGTTAGACATTGTTGGTTCTTAAGCAGTTGTAATAGAGATGAGTTTGAAACAAAAAATTATAATCTTATGTGCTGTCAACTGTATTTACTGCTGTCACGATACGTTATCTGTGTAGGTAATTCTAAAGTATTCTAAACTAGCTTTTGCCCGCGGCTTCACCCGCGTGAAATTAATTTGTCACAGATAGTCATAAATTATAGCTTATTATGTTATTCTGGGTCATAAACAATAATACTGTAAAGTTTCATCAAAATCCGTTCAGTAGTTTTTGCGTGAAAGAGTAACAAACATTCTGACATCCAGACATCCAAACTTTCGTTTCATTTATAATATTAGTTAGTAGGATAACATAGAATTTTCCCGCGTCTTTACATAACCTATAAATTATTAAAGTACTCGTATATAGAACTGTTTCTTCCCATAGCTTTGTATGTGTTTAATTTAGTCTAAACACCCTTAGAAAGAAACATGATCCGAAAAACAGGTGTGAATTATCTAAATTAGGTACCTATCCATGCTGTTTGAAACAGCTAATTTCACTGTACTTAAAACTAAGGTACAGATGACTGAAACATTGATCACATCTACCTTAAAAATTTATCAATATCATTTCAACTTGTAACGGAAAATTTTTTCATAGGAAAATTCTGTCATGTGAAAATTTCACTGCAAAAAAGATTATATTTCCTTATCAACGACATAATGGATATTACCTAAGTGGCTACATTACCTGAAAAACAATTGATAACGTTAGGCTACTGAAAAAGACCACTTTGATAACATTGGCATATCAAACTATACACCGTAGCACCTTATTCCTTTGAAATAGGGGCGATTCTGCAACAAAAATACATAATATGATGTCCTATGTCATGACACCTAACATGATAATGTCAAACCACGATACTAACCACTTCGATAGGTACCTATAAAAATATTGTTTTAATATGACCTCTAAATATTCCATCATTTAAGTTTGTTGTCACCACAAAATGGCCCTAAAATGGAAATTTTATCAGAATACTATCCTTGAACTGAGATTTCAATTGGTTTATAAAATGGCATTTGCGGCTTTTACATAATATGCCACATAATTTTACCTTATACATTACTATAGAAGGAAAAACCATTAGGTATAAGGCCTAATAAGAGGCTATATTTTCGATCACTGCCTGCAACGTGTAGAGATTTTCACTAGAGTGCATTTATGCCTAAAGAAATGGGAATAAAAACGTTTATTATTTGCAAATTATAATGATAAAAATGACTAAAATCTAACTCAATAAATATTATTTTATCATCCAAGAGTCTCAGAGTTGATCTATTCACTCTACATTTTCATATAAAATGACTATCAACCGGAAAAGCTTTAAGTTCTTTAACTACCCTCAGTAATTCGATTTCTTTCATAAAAATCATACCAAGGCCTTACAGTAGTTTTAAAAGTGCTCATGCGGCGCTTAAAATTCCTTTTAAAAACCGATATGAAATACTGATGTAAATAATGCAGTTCTATAATAATACCTAATAAAAATACCGGCTATTTTTAACTTATGTGGTTAGAACAACGTCAGCAGCAAATTGTTTACGGTGCTTACCGATCTCAATGATAGTCATCGTATTACCACATTATACAGAGTGTTAAGTTTACAATTAAATATGAAAATAATTAAAAAACGTTTTCCAATATAAATTACATAGGTAAGTCGAAATAGTGTTCCTGAAAATTGTATAGTTACCTAGATTTTCAGATTACCAGAGAAACTCGGCTACAATAAATATTCAAACGTTTATTGCCCCGTAAGATAAACATGGCATGTATCAGATATTTTCATAAATACTTTATGGGAAAATAGTATGAAGTTACGCTACGGCTTATACATAATAATATGCTAATAGAATTGAGAATGTTAAGAGTAAAATTTCGTATATTGAAGTATCTAAGCTAAAGAATACAAGACGCAATTTTCACTAAAGCATTACAAAAAAATCTGCAGTGTTGTCATATCCTAATTATACCTAATTAGCCTTTTATACTACTATGCATTATGATTATCCCTATTATGTAAAGGTATAATGGTATGAGTTAGATAATTTGCATAATTTTTACATCATTATCAATAGCAATAATAACTTCTAATGTCTCATTTGGAATTGAATCCATTAACAAATCTATTCATCATACCCAAAACGATGTGTAATAAAATTTGCTCCAAAAACTATCGTTAAATGCTTCTTTGTTTTAGATTAGACAATACTGAATGTTATTTAGTATGACTATACTTATTCTATTGAGACTTGAGAGGAATACGTTACCCACTAATAATTTAATTATTTATTCTGAACCAACATCATTATTTTCTTTATATGTCACTGAATTAAAAATAAACTTTCAAAAAAATCTAATATTTGGAGGAACATGGATGGTTTAGCAGATGGTAAGTAGTGTATTTAGAAGACAAAGCTGACGAAGCACTGGACGCAGGCCGCTATCAACCGGGCAGCATGGAAAGCATTGCGGGAGGCCTATGTTCAGCAGTGGACGTCCTATGGCTGAGATGATGATGATAGTGATAATTATGTAGAATGCTTAGTAAAGCGAGGTGATAAGAAAACCAATACATATTAGTTTAAGTTTTATATGAACCTCACACGAACGAAGTCGCGGGCGTCCGCGTGTGATATCATAGTTTATCAATAGAATATTTCGGCTACCATAAGATGCTTATGACGACTCATAAAAATAATCTAAGTAGCTATTGTTATCAATGGCGCCTATTTATAAACGAGTCTCGCGTTTGGGAGTGTCGGGCATAGATTGAAGGTTACTCATTTCATTTATTATTTTGGCTTGTATCAACAATAAACACTTTTATAGACACTCAAAAAGCTTATAAATTATTTATTTATGAACTGAAATTTTTCGGTAGCTTTTTAGGTAAAGGAAACTTTCGAAGTCACGAACTTACAGACGATAGCACAAAGTGAATTTTTAATATCGATTCTGGATTCTATAACATCTTCTATAAATCCATACGAATTGAACTATTAAGTTCTAGAAGACAATGAATAAACTTACAATAAAATTCTCAAATAGTAAATAAGTAGATAACCGTAATAGCTAGTTTACTGCTGTGATATAATTTATTATTATGATCCCATATCACCGAAAAGCTTTTAAACGTTGTCTACTACGTATAAAAAACCAATTGCATAATCACGAATATTTGGCTCTATTCCAACAAGTTTAGTTAAATTATTGACAAACGCGCTCCTTTAAGACACTTAAAAACGACTCCCGACTTTCTATTGATATAATTGAGTTCAATGTCATCTCAAAATAACAACTAGGCCACTAAGGTACTAATATTAAAAAAAATGCAATTATTTTTAGGTCATCAAAACCCTTTACTTATTAGCACGCACGCAAATGCAACACGTAGGTAGGTATCAAAATTAACAAGCATGAAAATACCTTGTTTGTTCAATAAAAAATTGGACCCGATATGAATCATATTATGATTAAATTTCCGATCGATTAAAAAAACTATATGCCCTATAGCTTCAGCTTCCTCTGAATACCATCGGAAAAACAAAGGTTTCGAAATACAAACGAAAAACTAACCTCTACCTACCCTCATGATTGATGTGACATACCCCGTGTATCCGCACCGATCCTATTTCAAAACAATCCAGTTGGCGTATTTTCCATTGATATGCCAAAACAGATGGCGCCCGTCTATTTTTACAAAACAAACGTGAAACGACTTCCGATAACACTCCGACAGAAAAAACATTGATATAATGACATCATATTATATCAAAAACAGATAAATAGATAGAGTTTTTTGCTTTGAGAGTTAAAAAGAGGTGAGTACAACAAAGCCGATTTATCTGCACCTATGAAAGTTATGGTGGATTCGACCAAACAAGAGTAAGACCTTGTCCAGGAGGGCGAATTCGCCGCGAATCCTACGCGCGTAGAATCATACGCGCGTTGGCGAGATACTAGCAGCCACATTGCGTCCACAGGACACGCGCGAGTTGTAAATTCGCGCGTAAATCGCGTCATAGATAAACTCGTGTTCACGCAAAGACATTCGCAGCGAATTCGCCCTTCTGGACAAGGCCTAAATATTATTCTCAGAATAAATCGTCAGTTTTGACATAATGTACTTCCCATACTGAAACTGTCAATGTGCCAGCTATACCAGGGGTTATTCCAGGATATAAGTTTGGTCGAATCGGGCTTTAGCGAGCTGACAATTGCAAACTGTGAAGAGTCGAAAGAACAACGAATTCGCTAAGTTGCTAGCTCGATAAACTGTCATAGGTTCAGAGAAATTGACTTTGTTACAACTGTCCTCGGTCTCCCCTAAAGCTTCAACCACACCAACGCGTGCAAATCGCCAGCGCGATTATAGGCCAATGACAGGTCGCGCGGACTGTCATGGGTCGCGTGACCTGTCATTGGCCTATGATCGCGCCGGTGATGGCGATCTGCAGGCGTTGGTGTGGTTAAAGCATAATGCATTACCACACAAATCTTAAGAAGTCTTGCTATCTATTTCATTTTATTGTTTCAGCTATCATCATCTACTTCTCTCTGCTGGTGGCGTTCTTCTGGCTCAACGTGATGAGCTTCGACATTTGGTGGACTTTCAGGTAAGAAGAAATATCGATTACATTTTCTACATTTTTGGGCTGAATATCGATATAATATGTGTCATTTGTACCTATTTCTAGATCTTATAAATCATTTTCACCTAATATAACATCAACTAGCTGTGCCCGCGACTTCGTACGCGTGAAAACCCGTTTTCGCAACATTTTTCATTATTGCTCTGCTCCTATTGATCGTAGCGTGATGTTGTGTAGCCTATAGCCTTCCTCGATAAATGGGCTATCTAACACTGAAAGAATTTTTCAAATCGGACCAGTAGTTCCGGAGATTAGCGCGTTTAAGTAAACAAACTCTTCAGCTTTATAATATTAGTATATAGATAATGTAAGCATGAAAATATATATCATCTCGATACACTTACAAATTGCCGTACTAATTGAGGTAAACAAAGTTATAATGTATATTTTTCCTTAAACATATTTCTTATAATCGAAGATTGGTTGCTACGCAAACAGGTTAATAAGAATTGTATAGGTAATCCGACCGATTTTATCGAAAAGAAGCATTCATCTTCTCGTATATTTTGCCAAAACCACACGACACCAGCTCTAGCTATGCTAGCTACAGCAAAGAAAGCCTCAGTATTCGAAGACGCTATGTTGTATTGTATATTCTTTGAACATTTTCAATATCTGTTATTTACGCTTCATGAAATACAGCTCGCAGACAGCGAAGGTTTAAACTAAGAGCTAATGAACGCCAGACCTACGTCATTTTTCGTCAAGTTTGTCAGCGTATGCTCCCGATATAGGATATAATGTTGGTGAATTATGAAGTTTGGGTCATCGTGGCTTTGGGAACTACCCTAAAAAAACTGTCTGGCAAGGAGTTGGAACTGTCAAAACTGTCTGGCTGTTGGGAAAAATACTTCTAATTATTGTCCATTCAAATCAGATTTAATGTTTTGTGTTTGGTATTATGTATATCCTATATTGGGAACATACGCTGACAGACTTTCAGCTTTTATAAAATGACGTAGGTCTGGCGTTCACTAGCTCTTAGTCTAGTAGGTATATTAAACAAACCTAACACATGAAAACAAAGTTACAGGCAAAAGTAAAGTTAATGAAAAAAGGATCAGCAAGTATGTGAAATTTATAGTTTTGGGTGTGAACTGCGTCAGCAATTAATCTTCAAGGCTTAGTCACCGTATTTCCACTGTAATTTAGCTTTAAACTTAATTAACACGCTTTGGTACTTTTCCAACAATTTGGGGCAATTTAATCAAGAATACACCAATTAGGAATATCGTGTGAGGTTACATTTGGTTAGTAGAAGACGTGCAGTACACACTAAACAATTTCCAAGTATAATAGAAAAAAAATAACTTAAAAACGACTACTTGTACAAGGATATCTCTATTGTGGATAAAGCGTTAATAAAATCGCTTGATTTGAAGACTATCAAAACGTCCTGGGGCCTACCTAAACGCCTGCTCAGTATGGATGGAGTACTTATTGCATCGCAAACAAAAACTAGTAAAGTACGAGGGTGAATGAATGTTTGGCCATTAATTAGCTATTTTAGGAGGGCATCGCAAAAAGCTGAACCTTTAATAGGGGTCGCAGTCTTTTGACATTTGACATTCAAACTTGTATACAACGAGTCAATGACATCAAACTATGAAATCTTATGTAGTTGGAATAGAGGCGGGTACACAAATGTCTTCATGCTGTCGATTGTTAACGAAACCTCAATTTATGACTGTAGCTGAAACCCACTGTACCCACACCCATAAATGTCCTAATTGACTATCAGTCCATCGGGTCATCGGCTGACGTAACTTCGCTCAAAAATAGCCTATAATGATCTCAACTGTCGTCTGGCAGATGCTAAGAAGGAAATTCCCAAATAAATTACCATGTGCAGTTGATTGAAACTGACACGCGTCGGTCTTTATTGCCTGGAACTAAAAGAACAGTTAACATAACTGTCTCGCTCTAATGACAGATGTACAGACAAGACAACATGAAAAAATCGCCTCTATTACAAAGTACAGAACAGATACCACAATGCTTACGTCAACAATAGTGACTTTTCTTGCATTGCTTCTTCTCAGCATTAGCCCATTTATTGTCCCGAAGCAGCGGTAGGGTTAATATTGAGACGTGTAAAAGTGCTTTTCAAAAGCCTACTTGCGAAAATACAGATACAAAATACAATAATTTTATTCAATATCAGATTTGAAATTATCAAAGGGTTGCGATTGGGGTTTTCTTTTAAGTAACAATAGATACCTACTATGTTAGAAATCCCCGCTCTCCATACAAAGATTTACATTTGCATTACATTTATTTTAATTTCTGTATGAGAATAAGGAAAAATATTGTTTTGCTTATATTACACATAATTCAATACCTACCTGCATCGTATTTAGGTCACACTGTATCTCGAACATGGAGTAGCAGCTCAATAATTACAGTTCATCGACTATAGGTATTATCTTATCAGGATATCTCCATTATTATCTCAAATAATCTGCTAACAATAATCCTGGTTTTCATTATCCTTTAGATTAGTTGTTAGATTGAAATAGATTTTTATGAATCATAAATTATGTAACACTATTATATTATTTAACTAACCCCAAAGGTCGGCAACGCACCTGTAACGCCCCTGGGTCTGCGCGTGTCTATGGGCGACGGTAATCACTTACCATCAGGTGATCCGTCTGCTCGTTTGTTGTGTCACATAAAAAATATTAAGAAAAAAAACTATAATAGATTCGACTTTGTGGTTCGTTGGTGATAATAGCGAACTACAACACCTAGTGCGGTTGCGTGTTCAAGTCTGGCTGGGACAAACGATAATATGTTAACATAGCCTGAGCCTATACCATAAAAAGTCAAGGTCGTAAAGTAGATACGAGTATAATACATTTTTATGTAGTAGGCAAACAATTGTTATGTATTTTAATTAAATTGTCATTTTTTTTACTTCAAAATGTACGATGCTTGAAAAAAACATGATCCATTTAGATCGCTAAGTTACATGAGATGCCGATAGTCGAAATCAGAAGCCGACCTTTCAGAAACTGGTTAACTCTCCACTCTTGAAGACTTACTTCTTATTTCGGACTTAAAGCTTGGATTGCAAGCATTCCAGCACCAACCAAGTGCCAAGGAAGTTCCTTCCGATAAAAATAGTGTGAATCTAAAAGTATTAAAGTATCAACCCTTTTCTATTTTCCAAAGGAAATCGCGGCTTGTCTTTTGACAAACTGTCTATTTACAGGCCTCCTTATTTCGTAAATAGACAGTTTCTCAAAAGACAAGCTACTTAAATTGTTCTTTTATCTTGATTTCCAAGGCCAGATTTAGAAAGAAAGAAAGTAAGAAAGAAAAAATGTTTATTCAGTATCATAAGTCCCATTGTTTCCACACTAGCTATTTAGTTCCTTTTGAAGAGTAGTGTCATCTTTTGGAGAGTTTATGATCCTAAAATATTATTTTTCTATCTTCCAGCGGCAAACGCGGCTTGTCTCTTGAGAAGCTGTCAACTCGAGGACGATTCTATGCATACGCGCTGTATGCGTTCAGCGTCCCTACCGCGCTGACCATCCTGATGACAGCGCTGGAGTTCTCCGGTCTGCCTCCGCACCCGTTACTGCCGATGCTGAGACACCAGGGCTGCTTCTTGTTTGGTAAGTGCTTTGGAGACCAAGACCAAGGACATTCCAGGTTTCCGTTGGCGTATCTAGGGTCCTTTTTCAGGGGGGACCTAGGCTGGCACCTAATATGCCCTGTCACATCAGAGGCCAGACCCCTTGCGATTATTATCGTAGCTCATGAGTCAGTACTATCAACTATCATTCCAAATCAGTAGCCCAATATCCTTTGGGGCATCAGACCATTCTGGGCTACGCGCATCCAGGTTTCTTATCTGATTGTAAATGTTCAGTGCACCTCTATTACGCTTAAAACTCGATTCATTCTTTGTCATAAATTCTGTCCTGTGATTAGGTTATCGCAATAGCCGCATAGGTACGCAAGGCTCGACATCTTGCTCACTCAAGTACAGGGTGATCAGGATGACAAGTGTTGATTGCAACTGCTAGGCCATGCGTCCAGTGTGGACGCATCTCAAGGCTTCGCCCTATGCTTGAGATAACATCAAACTTTGAACGTCCGGATATTATATATCCTTTCATGAAGTTAGAACCCAATAGAACTCAAGCTCTCCATGATAAACTAAAGTTACTGCAAAAATTTAAGAGTAGGCTTTCAATGAAATGTCCACAAGACTATTCAGTCCCAAACATAACACCTTTTGGTACATCTAGCTCAAATTGCGATAGGTTTCTTTAACCACTATTAAATACATCTTTGCAGGCACAAGCAAGCTCATATACCTGTACGGACCCATCACCATCCTCTGCGCGGCAAACATGATCTTCTTCGTTCTGACGGCGCTGAAGATAACCCAGATTAAGCAGCAGACGTCGGTGCTGAAGTCCAAAGAGAGTTCCACCCACGACCAGCACAGGAATGACAGGCAAAGGTCAGTCTAAAAGTTAATTAAAAGTCATAAAAGTTTTTATTTTTTGCATTAAGCTTTATAAAAGGCCAGCCTTCGGTTTCAACTGCTTGAAGCAGACCGTGTACAGCTGGCCTTTTATAAAGCGTGTTTGTATTTTGCATCCGTTTTAAACTCACTGCTTCAGGAAAATAACAATCAATGCTGTTAAACAGCAGCCTAATATTGTGCTAATATTATCAGCTGTGGCTGTTGTACAATTGGATTCAATTAATCAGGATAACCACTAAATAGTTATCCTTAAATAGTAGATATTGGATAGTCTACGATTAACTAGTTTTAATGACTCAATTTTAATATTAATTATTGTTTCATTTTAATGAATAAGTAAATAAATATTTGTTAATTGAATCACTAACAACGTATTTTTTTATCAAAGTTTCCTATTATAAGTATAGTCCATTGCTATACCAAATCTAATTAAATCGCGTTTTAATAGCTCAAAAAAGTATCTATTTTTTTATACGATCTTTTGTTCTTCTTCTGCATTTAATTCTGCACATCATCAACAGCCCTTTACAGTTCACTGCTGGACTATGAGCCTCCTCTACTATAGTGGAGGGTTTTGCCATAATCTCCACGCTTGGCAGGCGGGTTGGAGATCGCAGTTTAAAATATTGATGTTTTTCAGAGAGCGCTGCTGCCCTTTCTCTGTTTGATGTGTAGTCCCTAAGTCGCCTCTTACGACACCCGTGGGAAGAGTAGGGGTTGGTGACAAATGTATTCTACTCTGCCGTTACACGGCCAGTTCTGCACAATTAGTATAAAAAAACATTTCTCAAATATTCCAGGCTTCTACTCTACGTGAAGTTGTTCGCTGTTATGGGCATAAATTGGATCCTGGAGGTGATCAGCGCCATCTACCCGCAAGCCAACAACGTGTGGCGCATCACCGACGCGTACAACGTCCTCATCGGCGTCATCATCTTCATCATCTTCGTCTGCAAGAGGAAAATCTTCCATCTCATCAAGAAAAGGTTTGTCTGATGTTTAATTTGTTTGGTGGTGTTGTTCAACAGTGTTGTCGTTGAAATTGTTTTCGGTGTGCCAAAACTGTTTAACGTTTACAAAATCAAAATATTAAAAACACAGTGTGTGACAGATAGACCAAACAATATTTTAAGACTAATTTAGACCCTTATGGTATTTTAGAGCAGTATTCTATTAGTTTTTTTATTAACGACTAGCGGCCGCCCGCGACTTCGTACGCGTGGATCCCGTTTTACCCCCTTCATCTATCTTACGCGGTTTAGATTTTTTCATACAAAATGTTTTTTCCCGCTAACTCCCGTTCCCGTGGGAATTTTGCAATATCCTGTTGTAACTAAGCTTTAAAATTACTAAGATACCTGCATGCCAAATTTCAAGCGTCTAACTTAAGCGGTTTAGATTTTTTCATACAAATGTTTGTTCCCGCTAACTCCCGTTCCCGTGGGAATTTTGCAATATCCTGTTGTAACTAAGCTTTAAAATTACTAAGATACCTGCATGCCAAATTTCAAGCGTCTAACTTAAGCGGTTTAGATTTTTTCATACAAATGTTTGTTCCCGCTAACTCCCGTTCCCGTGGGAATTTTGCAATATCCTGTTGTAACTAAGCTTTAAAATTACTAAGATACCTGCATGCCAAATTTCAAGCGTCTAACTTAAGCGGTTTAGATTTTTTCATACAAATGTTTGTTCCCGCTAACTCCCGTTCCCGTGGGAATTTTGCAATATCCTGTTGTAACTAAGCTTTAAAATTACTAAGATACCTGCATGCCAAATTTCAAGCGTCTAACTTAAGCGGTTTAGATTTTTTCATACAAATGTTTGTTCCCGCTAACTCCCGTTCCCGTGGGAATTTTGCAATATCCTGTTGTAACTAAGCTTTAAGTTTACTAAGATACCTGCATGCCAAATTTCAAGCGTCTAACTTAAGCGGTTTAGATTTTTTCATACAAATGTTTATTCCCGCTAACTCCCGTTCCCGTGGGAATTTTGCAATATCCTGTTGTAACTAAGCTTTAAGTTTACTAAGGTACCTGCATGCCAAATTTCAAGCGTCTAACTTAAGCGGTTTAGATTTTTCATACAAAAGGATTTTCCCGCTAATTCCCGTTCCCGTGGGAATTCCTAAGTATCCTATAACCTGCCCAGGAGTATGAAGAATAATTGTACCAAGTTTCGTTAAAATCCGTCGAGTAGTTTTTGTTTCTATAAGGAACATACAGACAGACAGACAGACAGACAGACAGACAGACAAAAATTTTACTGATTGCATTTTTGGCATCAGCATCGATCACTAATCGCCCCCTGATAGTTATTTTGAAAATATATTTCATGTACAGAATTGACCTCTCTACAGATTTATTATAAGTATAGATAACATAATGTTGTAGTAACATTTTGGTAGAGATACGAAAATCAACTTGATTGTGGGTGAAGGTCCATCCCTGAAGGAGTTATGATATCAAGGTGATGGGAGTTAACCAAGTATATAATTTTATATTGTATTGTGAAATAACATGAAAATAATTGTTCTGTGACCAGGATCAAAGAGAGATTCCATCAACGAGACAGTAGTTCTGGTGAAATTATAAATCTAGAAAATATACACAGGAGAAGACTAGAACAACAAGGACCAAGAGATAGTGTTGACACTTTGAGGAGCACTATCTATGTTGATTCAGATGGAAACATGAAAATGGATAAAATATCAAAGTTATGATGACTGTCGATGACTTAAAATAGCAATTAAAAATAAAATACTCAATAGGATAAGATTTAATAGATCTACCACCAAAGAAAGACAAAAGACCAGAATGTAATGCAAAAAACAGTCCAAAACATGATATAAATTTTCAAAATTTCATTCATATTGATACAAAAAAGGAGATGAAGAAAATGATCACCAACTACAAGAAAAGAAAGGAGAAAACCGAAACATAAGGTATACTACAGGTCATCTTGAAATACTGGCACAGGAGGACAATAAAACACTAAAACAACAATTGTATGGATACTAACAACCACTAACGGATATTTGGAGGTTTTTGGAATGCACTGTACATTTTCTTTGATTGGTTTGAGAAATTGCAATGCAGTGTGTTACTAGTGATGTGAAATTTTGTAAATTTATGTAAAAATTACCGGATGCGTTACAATAGAATGCGGTACTTTCTAATGAAATGGAAAATAATATTATTTGACTGTGTCTTAAAAATATAAAATCAAGTAGGTATCTATAAAAATAATGTTTATTCCTAACCAGAAACTTTAAAAGCTTACAAAGCTACATACAAATTCCATTTCTCTATCATGTGGGCAGTAATCCGCTATTATTCACATTTTCTCCCTGTAATATCTATAAATAAGTAAAATATAGAATAAATCAAACTAACTTGTCCACTAGGTTTTTTTTGTATTTCAAATAGATCATCAGTATAATCATTGGACAATAATCTATTCAAGGGATAACAAACATCTAAGTGCCTATAAGGGATCTTTGCGTTTCATTTACTCAATATCATTTCATCTACATCTTTTAGGGTGGGGTTGGCTGAAAATCAAACGAACGGTGCTAAAAGATTGTTACCGACTGAACAGGTGTGGTGAAATTCATTCTAAAACCATGTTTGTAGTTAACCAACTTTGTTCATTTTATACGTTGCTTATAATAATAATTTAAGTAAGTAATTTATGTTTTTTTGTACTTTTTGCTTTGCCATGCCACGCGAGCTGGCCATTTTTTCGTAATTTTGTCGAACCCACTTGAGCAGTAAATATCAGTACCTCTAGTACGAAAAACTTTCGAGTTCGTTTCGTTGCGTATTCAAAGTGTCATCGAAAAATTTTGTATGAAAAATTAAACAGCGCCCCCTAGGGCGGCTATAATATAGGGGGCGCTGTTTAATTTTTCATACAAAATTTTTCGATGACACTTTGAATACGCAACGAAACGAACTCGAAAGTTTTTCCTACTAGAGGTACTGTAGTATTTACGTAATAGAGTAGTAAATAGTTAAATGGGTCTCCCCCTCGACTCAATCTAGCATTTCTGACACTGAAAATGTGGCATATTTTTTTTGCTAAGTGCTAGCGAAAATCAATCGTTATTCTTAGTAGTTTTAATGTTTTTAAGCGTTTCTTTTAGTTTAGTCTTGGAAATGCAACACTCTTTTAATAATGCATGGAGTTTAAAGTTTAGAAAACATTAAACAGAATAATTAACTTTTAAAAAAAATAAAACCGACTTCAAATGCGTGAACACAAAAAAAACTAAAAATTAAAAATATTGCGTATAAAAAAGTTCATCCCCAATTTTCCACCCTTGGAGGTGAAATATTTTCTTCAAATTCGCATGAAACCACCCTTGTGATAATACCTATTCAACAAAAAAATAATCGTTCAAATTGATTTATAATCGGCGGAGATATTGCGTATAAAAAAGTTCATCCCCAATTTTCCACCCTTGGGGGTTGTTTTTTCTTATTTAAATTTAAATGGGACCACCCTTGAGGTATTACCTATACGCCGAAAAAAGATTTGTTCAAATCGGTTCATAATTGGTGGAGTTATTGCGTAACAAACATAGAAAAAAAAAAACATACGGGTCGAATTGAGAACCTCCTCCTTTTTTGAAGTCGGTTGAAAAAGGTTTATATGACTTGCATGTGGGTTATTAATTTGGGTGTTGAGGTGAGGTACATGCACATTATATTATTGCAAATGCAGTAGTTAAAAATCACTTTTAGTAGTAGTGCACTCCAGTAAATTAGAAAAATTAGAATAAATATTTTGCACAATGGTTTGCAACTCGGGTTCAATTTAAGATGCTTTTAAATAACTTCTCTTTATTTTTTGTGACTAATACATATTTGTTTTACCTACCAAGCGAATAAATGATGCTTACCTTACCATAAGTGTACTTGTGATTTACAATGTTTTTATTTTATTTACATAACTCTTGTCATAACTATTATAAATAATCTAAATATTTTATAACTAAATATTTATGTGTTCCTATAATAGATCAAATACGATCGGTAGATCTAAATTTAATAAAATAGTTAATTCCCTGTTATTTCTTTGCATGTTGTACCTATAAATAATATACCTACTTACATAAGATTTTCAATTATCCATTTGAAAAAATCTTGTTACCGTTAGCTTCATTATAAAACCAAATAATATTTGCAATTAAATAATACTTTAGTTTCATGCACATATTTTGTACTGAAGCTGAAGGCTGGAAGACAATCAACTATTTTTAACTAGACACCTACCTATTTGTGCATTACCGTATTGGTTTCGTATTGAATAAAAAAGGTGCCGTTTTTTAACTAAATGCCTATTTGTGCAGATACAAGCAACTCCGAGGTGATCCCATGTCCAGGAACCAGACGACCGTGTCCTCCCGGACCTCCTCCCGCGACGAGAGCCGCCTCAACTCCATCAGGATGCACGAGAAATGATGACGTCAACTTACACCACGTTGTGACGTCAACTCACGTCACACGTCACGCTACCTCAAACGCAATTGAAATTAGACCAAGTTCTAATTTTTCTTTATGATTCTTGTCTAAAAACAGGGTTTTTCCCGCTACGAATAAAGACCATACCTACTTCATGGGATCATTCCTAGCTTCACCTGGAATCCACATCCACAGAGGAACTGTGGCTAGCATAAAAAACTTTCAAGTTCGAATGGTTTGCGTATTCGAAGTACGAAAACTCCAACAGCGCCCTTGTAAACTTAGTATTTAAAATAGTTGCACGAAACTTATGTTCAGAATCAAAATTGTCACGTTATCGTTTAATTCGAAGGTTGAGTATCGAATTTTGTCGAATACACAAACTATTCGAAATAGTTGCACGAAACTAATGTTCAGAATCAAAATTGTCACGTTATCGTTTAATTCGAAGGTTGAGTATCGAATTTTGTCGAATACACAAACTATTCGAAAACGAAAGTTGTTCATGCTAGAGGTACTAACTATTTTACTTCAGAAAACTGCTGAAACGCCTACTGAACGACTTTGTTGTATTCACCCAAAGTCTACGTTTCGTGTATAGCGCTACCTATCTCCTAATAACTTACAAAATTAATGCAATAAAACTTGAGACATAAGATCGCCTTCTATTTAGATGGTACAGTCAGCGTCAAATAGTTTATGACACCCAAAGTGGCCAATAAGTTGACAACTCAAAAAACTCATTTAATTTTATTTATACAAAGTAGGCTTTTAAAAAGCATTTTTACACGTCCCAGTATTAACCCTACCATTGCTTCAGGACAATAATGGGCCAGTGCTGAGAAGAAGCAGCGCAAGAAACTCAGTATACACAATCCAATTCTAACAAAGACGTGTTGCGATCTTTTTCTCTACTATCGGTGTTACGTCACGAACTATTTAACGTTGACTGCTACCTATTTTATTAACATCATAAAACTATGACGCTTCAAACATAAGCAAATATTACCAAATTGGAAAGGAAAGCCAACAAAAATATTTCAAGGCGACAAACAAATCTTAGACTCGATTAAAAGTAGTGACCCATACAATATTTTGACTTATGCCTTTATCGATTAAACGACTGACCGATGGTTAATTTTTGTAAATTATAAATACTTCTAATAATATTAGAATATTATGTGTTTTTTTAATCTTTCTTCGAGTCTGATGCATTCGCTTGCTTCGTAAAATATTTACACAATATTAAGCTTAGGATAATGTTAAAAACTATATTGAGCACGATTCTTTGATTTAAAAACTCTATTTTATTTGTATTAAATAACTTTAGGTTAAGCACAAATTATATTCTAGTCCTTTAGGTATCTATTTTAATGTTACACAATTAGTTTTTAAGCATTTTAGTAATATAGTTTTATTAAGAATCTGAAAAAGTTCCATAGTTTAATTTAAAAAAGTTTAATAATTTTTCAGTTGAGAAATACTCATTGTTATAATTATAATAAATACATATTTAATAAATATTAATATGTTACATTTTTGGTTAGACTGACAAAATAGTGTACTTAGCTTTTATTTAAAAGATTTGAATTTTCAAATGAAAAGTATTTTTGTTTTGAAAATATTTTCATTGTTTCAATAGCCATTGGCCTAATTTATCGAATACGCAGACAAGTATTTATAAATATAACTAGGTATTGGAATAAATTACATAATGTAGGCATGTTAGTGGATACTAGGTAGGTACTACAGCCATTCCAAATTTACCTTATTACATTGCAACCAAAAAGATCAGTTTTAATTAAAGTAGCCTGACGTTATACTTTTCATAATATTAAGAAAGATCAATAAATACAATTTTAATCGAAAAACAGATTTATTATGTAGGACGCTGATTTATAATAATCTACTTCTAGCAAGATAAAATTATGCATTTATTATAAACGTGTATGAATGTGTGTAATAAAAGAATGTTTAAATAAATTATAGATATTTTTTATTTCCCAATTGAAGCTAAATCTTAGAACTGGAAAAATAGTTTCGTACTTTCGTAGCACCATTTAAATGTTTCAGCTCTCGTCCATTTTGCATTTTCATATTTAGAGACCATTTTAACTCGTCTAAAAATAGGATTTACCTGAATAGACGTATCAAGTGCCTTCATTACAAAAACAGGTAAATCAATACCAGGCCAGTAACAAATATATATAAATTAATTTTAACAGTAAATTAATTTACCCTTAGTTAGTTCCGTCTACTGTTCATAAATATGAATGATAACAATATTTTATCGGCCCAAAAACACAGTATAACCTTAAAAAAGGAAAATCATTATTTTACTGACACTTAAATTAACTAGGTACAGACGAAAACAAAACATCGAGTTATACAGGGTGTTAGGTAAATGGGTATATGAGCCGACACTAGCCCATGTTAACATAACCATATAAATGGTATAGTGAAATCAGAAATTTGATATCACCATTTTAACTTTTTTAATTTTCATACAAAATAAATTTTATAAAATCCGATTTGTATGAAAATTAAAATAATTAAAATGAAGATATCAATTTTCTGACTTCACCATACCATTTATAATATGCCCATGTTAACATGGGCTAGTGTCGGCTCATATACCCATTTACCTACCACGGTACCTATAGGTATACCCTATAGGTACCTACCACGCCATTTTATGTCATTATAATAGGTGCTATTTATAATAAAATGTACAGTAAATGATGTGCTGTCGACTGTACCTAACTCAATATTAATAAGCAATGAAAACACCAGCTACATAAAAATACAGACATCGGCTCATCAAGCTGAACTCGGTCTTAAAGTGCACCAAAATAGGTGCGATTTTGCAAAATCAATATTGTGTCTGAAGCTTTATTCCAGTAACCACTATCAACAAGGAATACATTCATACAAATTCCATTAAACGAGCAACACGTTACTATGAGTCTCCTACGGTGTATTCTAATATTCTCCTCAGTTTTCGTGACTGGAATTGCAAGTTCTTTGGACTATCTGGATTGTGGGGCAAAAAACTGTATTTGGAAGTGCTGTCCGTTCGGTAAACATGTTATGCACAAGAGCAAAAAGTGCATTTCTTACAATGAGACGATCCCCCATAATATATCTATGCCTATATATAGAGAGGAAGAAAAAGAGCTCCAGTTAACAAACATGAGCTTCGTTGATCAGTTCCAGCTGCTACCCAATGCTTTCCAAAATGTGTCGTTTCGAAAGTATGTATATGAAGCGATTAGAATGAATTTCGTCGTCTACCTGGATGAGGTGAGTTTTTATTTTTAAAATTAAGAAAAAATAATAAAGAGTTAATAATAAAAACTTTTATTGCCAGTAAAGAATACATAATGTCTTTATATCTATCGGATACTGCACTAAGCAAAACTTGTGTCGCAGTAACCTTTATGTGAATGTTAAACAAAAAGATCTTCACTAAGGAATTTGGGGAGACTCAGATCAGACAATTATTAATTTTGCTAACATGAGGTTTTAGAATGTAATTATTATAATTAAAATTGCCCGGTTTAATGTTATGGACACCTAGGTAAATATTATTATAACTAGGGCACTATTTAAGTTGTGAGCCTCGACAACATAACGTGTTGTTAGACGACATCTGATACTTTTAATGAAAAGTTTGTCATTTTTGGCTACAACCTTATTCAAAACTTTTTATCATTTGAGCACGTTTTGTATTATTAACATTGAATTGAAAATTATCTTGACTACAAAAACATGGAATTGACTTGCGGAAATTTTCGCGCGAAGATTTATTATGACTTTCGACGTGGTTAATCAATACAAAACTGAAGCGGTCAGCTAAATTTCACTTTTGGTGATAAAGATCTGTCTTTTACCATTGTAAAACGCTACTTTAAGAAGTATAATATTGTATGTCATTGGCTCACCAGTAAACTTTGCGAAAGTCGTCCAAAATGACTAATAGTGGCGGAAAACATTGATGTTGTCCGAAAAATGGAAGAGAAACCTCGTTATGTGATATATCGTATGATTGAGATAATTTTAGGCATTAATTCCACTAGCAGTAATAAAATATTGTATGACCATATTATGGTTAATACGTTTTTTTCTCGCTGGATGTCACAAAATTTTTCAAACGCTCAATAGGACGCTTGTGTCGTTTAGTACTTGAAAATGTTTGATAAATACGTTTAAAAAGCTTTAAAAGCCGTTTTTAAAATTGTGACAGTTGACGAATTAAGAATCTATGCATAATGATCCTGAAAATAAACAGCTATCGACTATGGAGATGTTTTAAGATGAACCAATTCCAACAAAAGTCCCATGCGCTCGGAACACTTTGAAACTTGCGGTCGCCTAATTTTTCGAAATATCCGATTATATGACAGAAACGTCACTAGAGAAATTTAGAATGGTTAATTCTTAATAGTAAACAGCCACTTTTTTTCCAAAAGTCTTCAGTTTAATAAGGGAAACTGACCAGCATAGTCGAATCGCCATTCGTGACGAAAATGTGAGCTTTTACACGTCTCGTCAAACAACTGACTATTTGAATACTCAAAATATGAAATAAACAGGTCTAACGCTACAAAATTCTTGCTTGGAATCTAAACACTTCTTTTGGTATCCATATATTTAAATTAAATGCGTGAACAGCGATTTATGTAGCCAAAAGCAACTGTCGGTGCGGTCAAAAACCATGCTTTGGAGGTGCCTCAATCTGAGTGGAAAAAATGCTATGAAAAGTGTTTCGGACACATTGAAAAGTACATAAATCATGAAAGACAATACCAATAAACGCAATCAATACCATTTTAATAATAAACTACTTTGTTTTCATAGTTAGGCTCACAACTTAAATAGTGTCCCACGTATGTACCTATTACTATATTCTTTGCTATTATCAAATTAAAAGAAAGCCTACTTACTACATCAATCAAACAACGCAAGACCTGAAAAAAATATAATAAATCGAAAACTATACTTTACATACATGACAGAAGAAGTTAAAGTTACAAATTAACGGTTCAAATATTAAAATTATGATTTAGCGACGTTTCAGAACCTAAACAATAACTCATCGCAGCCACTATTATCTACCAAATCATCAATTTCCTATATTTTCCAATATTAAATTGCTTAATTTTAATTACGTTCTCTAACTTAATAACAACTTTGTTTTTGGACAACTTATTAAGTGATGTTTGATTTGGGGTTTCTACATTTTGTAATGTGGTTTTCCTGAAATACAAATAAACGTTTACCTATCTATCTAAAATTGGATAAATTGTTTTGATAAATGTTACTTTGAGTAATATTTTTGACGAACTCATCGAATTTTTATGAAATTCGATGCCTAATCGAATTCTAGGACATCACGTTGTATATGTCGCAGGCAAATTGTATGATTCCGCATTTTACAAACGGCGTCGTCAATTTACAAACGCTCGCTGTTCTATGAAATGCCGAAGGCAAATTGGCAACTCGTTCAATTGATAAAATTTCGACTATGATTGTTGCAATAGGGTGACCATCATAAAACACATGTTGGACCAATCAGACATAATTTCAGAAATCAGGTAGGTATCCATTCAAGTAAGACAAACCTAAAATACTTCTACTCCTAAAGTAATTGAAATATTTTCGTAACAAAAACAACACTAGACTAATTTAAACTATTGACGTACCTATAGGTAGGTACATAAAAATATGACATTAAATAAGTTTCGATAGTCAGTCCTTTAGATAAGTCTTACATTTTAATTATACCAAGAAGAAGTCTAGAAGACATAACACAATATTTTTTATACCAATATATTCCGCAGCAGTCCTCCGAGCACCAGATTCCATTGTCACCTTAGCGTGTTTTACGTGCCGGATAACCTCAAAAACTATTTTATTTTTCCATAGCTTTGAAAAAGCTGCTCCTATTTGTGAATCGTAAAATTTTCTTAACTCACTAAGTATAATAAATGTCTTTTTTTGTGAAAAGTCCTTTGAATACGTAGAATTTGCACTGTTTTCTGTATCACAACACCGCTATCCGACGCCATTTTTCTTGTTTTAATTAGCAGCGCCTCGCGTGGTGAGAAAAAGAACTAAATACTTCAATTTGCCGCGGCATTTTGTAAACAGCGGTTGAATTGGCTATCAAATGTTTTGACATATTATAAAGTGCCAAGGCAATTTACATTTTGCCTTCGGCATTTCATAGAACAGCGAGCGTTTGTGAATTGACGACGCCGTTTGTAAAATGCGGAATCATACAATTTGCCTGCGACATGTATACGTAGTTAGTGTGATACGCATAATATGGAACTGTTGGTACTCATCCTGTTTTGCTGGTACTTTTCCTGTACCTTGTTTAGCCGATTACTGGAACTAATTACGTCTTAAAATAATAATAATATTAATTAACACATTAATAGTAATACATTAGTGTACGTACACAATAATGCAAAGTATTTCTGATGGGTTTTTGTAGCGACAATAAAGTTAATAAAGGGTTAAATAAGGAATGGAAAAATGGTGTACGTTAATGAAAAAGGGTATTATTGGGTAGTTAATAAGTAAAAGATTATATCTATTTCCCTGCTTAATAACTACATACTTATAAATGCGAAAGTAATTCTGTATGTCTGTTATTCCCACCTCTCGTTCCCACCACTGCAACTCCTGTATGGCCAGGATCTACAGCTTGACCGCCATAAAAACCCAACCAATGAAGGTCAAGTTTGTCCCGGGGGAAAGTTAAACTGTCATTGGACCCGCAACGAAATTAATCAGAAGAACATAAGTAGGAGTTCGAAATTAAAAGGTTCGACTTCCCTCCATTGCAAAGCGGATGACAGGTGACAAACAAAGGTTTAATAACCTTTCACGCGTAAACCTCTGAACCGATTTTGATAAATGTAGAGATAGATTGATCCCCGGGAAAGGATATTATTAGGATAGTTTTTATCCGGGTTTTTGTAACAGAGATGTACGCGATTAAGTTTTTCTGTGACAGACAAAATTTTGCGCCGGTGAAGCCGCAAGTAAAAGCTAGTTTCCTTATAAAAAATAACCCTGTGTTGATTACGTTACCCTGTGTGAGTTATTTCGAAATCGGAAATAACGGGTCACAAGATAATTGCTAACTTAAGAGTCTTAAGGTTAGTCTTAAGTTAAGACCTACCTTTATAGCGGGGAATCATTGAAATGAGTGAGATAGTTATCTTGTAGACTAAAAACTGACGCAAAAAAGGTTTATTTTGTAATTTGGTGACTGAAAAGCTTGCTTAGGTAGGTAACCAGAAAAACAACCTCAACTTCATCCCTCTCCATTTTGTTGAAAACCGGGTGAAATGTAATAAGTGTTCATTAAGCTCCAGCGCGTGTTTTGCCCTACACAATCAACAAAACATGTCAACATTCAACAAAATTGCCTATAAAAAAGTTGTATGTTAACATGTTTTTTTATTATGTAGGACAAAAAAACACCCGGCTTTATTTCCACATCATCCATCTCTCAGCTCACCTTCCATTCGGAAATCTGATTGTTTACTTATTCAAAGATCTGTCATCTCCTTTCCGCTTTGGTGGAAATCAAGCTTAAAATGTATGTGTAATACCTATTTATTACTACTTACGTACGATTATTTGTGATTTTCATTCAATTTACCTCATCATATTTCTCAGTAAATTATATTCGTTGCCCTTACCGCAAACCATAATAAAGCAAGGTAGTGAATAATTGAATTCAGACTAATTTAAACCTTATTATTACAAATATAAGTACATAATTGAAATCTTTGAACACTTGATTACGTGGCGACACAAATCAGTCTCCTGCCCACATTTTAACCATAATAGTTTTGGTTGGTTTTGGTTTTTAAGTACACATTTTGTGTACACATGTGATACACACAGTGTAAAAGACTTTTTATACAATCTTCTTTAATTTCATTCTTACTCTTGTTCTTTGGTTATAACTTCTCAGGATGAACATGAACAGCAGTTCAAAATGTGATTTCCGTAATAAAAGTCACCTTAAAGCGAGTGTTTCTAACAGTTCCTACCTATCCTCTAGCAAAACATTCAAACTCTTACTTTTTTACTCCGGAAACATCCCTATTGCCACAGTATATCTATTGCCTTACTAAGTACCTAGGTAGGTACCTAATGTATTATGTAGGTAGGTATTTTAACAGTCATTGACTGTACATTTTATAGAATTAGGTACCTAGTATTCGAACAATAAATGGTATTGTTTGTTTGATATTAAGGCATACAACATTCTGTGGCGAACAGGAAAAGAAATCAGTTTTCAGGGATAAAATAAATAATAAATAATAAATCATTTATTTGCTCAGAAACATGGTAACAAAATGGTCGATAGAAAATGTCAAGTCCAACATGTTTTGTCCAAATGTTTATTTATAAAACAAACTAGAAACAAAAAGATACAAAAGAGAATCTTAAACAATAAACAATAAAATTACAACAAAAAGAAAACCCTAAGTAACTGTTGATTCACGAAAATATAAATAAATTAAATTTTGAAACAAAAATAAATTATTCTATTGATATGCCTAAGTTTTGAAGTGGCAATAAGTTCATATTAAATCACTCAACACTCCATAAATTAATAAAGTCACACTACTCGTACCAGCTACCCATTTCCGGTCATGTCGTCTCGTTCTATCGCAAAGAATCGCCATTTGATGAGAGCGAGAGAAAAACGGAAAAGATTAGCTGGAACTGTGGCCCACTGTACATACAATCCAGACGGTCTTATCGTTGAAAAGGTACTCGTATGTACTTAACATAAAATATATTTAAATAGTCAAACAATATAATACTTCGATAAAGCTCAACATTGTTATAGCAAACTTAATAATATGACTAATTTTCGTGAATAATAATGTGGCGTTGATTCATCGTGGCAGTTCTTCTTATTGTTTGTCTTGTTTGACTGAAATGGCTTATTATAAACCTAAAAGGTCTCTTGTTTACCTAATATTGCTAAAATCTAAATTAATACAATCAATGGCAACTGTAAAACATTCATGTGGTTGATAGTTAACTAATCCTAGGCACAACTTAAAAATTTTGTGCAAAAGCCATGACCCAAGAAAATTACGTAGCTTAAATAGTTTTGCGTCCGATTACTGAATACTATGTAAAAAAATCTAATTTGGAAGCGTCAGAAAACGGTGTTTAGATCAGCGGTTCCCGAATGGTTGTCCGCGGAACCCTGGGGTTCCGTAGAAAGGCCGCAAGGGTTCCGTAAAAAATATTATCCCACGTTTCGTGACCGACGTTGTTCGCTCGCACCGACTTGTTTACGCACAAGGGAGGGGCAGGGCGTGCGGGCGGATTAGTACGGAGATTCCGCTAGGAAAAGTATAATCAATTAGGGTTCCTTGGCAAAAAAAAATTGGGAAATCCTGTTCTAGATACTATATTACAAAACAAGCCTAATGAAGAATAAAGGGAAACTTCTGGATAGTGCAGAGCGTACTTAGGGCTATGGGCGACAATAATCATTTACTATAGTGATCCGACTGCTCGTTTGCCTCCTGTCCTATAAAAAATAGTAACCTGTATGTTTTTTCTTTTCAGAATGGCGTTATGCATATAGAGGCTCCGAACTCTTACAATAGATGGACTATAGATACTCCAGACATGTACTGCCTGGACTACCAGCAAAATCTGACTGATAATACGTTTGTGTTTGGAGTGTGGGCTACTTTCACTGGCAAGCCGCCACCTCAGCCCAGTAACTTCTACAGAGGAGGTAAACAATCAAAATCTTGATTCATTCATGTATAAATTGTAGAAATGCGCCTTTGCTTATACCTAGGAAGTAACATCAGATCGAGCTCAACGCGCCCCTTGAGAAAAAACCACGGGCCTCGGATGGTATAGTAGTTACGCCACTGGCTATTGTCGCTTAAAAAGATCATTTCCATTGTTTACTTATAGCTTCACGAGGTTGGCACATTTAGCCAGTTTACTTATTTAATTTATTGATAAAGGTACAAACACAAGACATTCGCAGTATACATTAACAGCGTTTTCAGTATAAGATGTGGCTTACTGAAACCTGACGCGGACTTCTTGAGTGAACTTGAAAATAAAATTGATGTTGCAGTGTTTTGTTTCATTGTCTACAATCCACTATTATTACCCACTAGCTTACCGCCAGCGGCTTCGCCCGCGTGGACTCCGAAAAACTCAAATATTTTACGGAACCCTATTTTTTCCAAAATAAAATTTAGCCTATGTTACTCGTGGATAATGTAGCTTTCGAATGGTGAAAGAATTTTTAAAAACGGTCTAGTAGTTTTTGAGCCTATTCATTACAACCAAACAAACAAACAAACAAAGTTTTCCTCTTTATAATATTAGTGTAGATGAATAGTCGGCTAAACACAATTTTAGAAAATAAAACAAAGCTTCTAGACATGGCGCTTCACTTTTTTTCACGCGAGTTTTTTAATATAGACAAGAAAATCACTTTTATGGCTTTCAGGTATGATGGCTTCATGCGTGTTCTTGATCCTCGTTCTCGTGGTATACCTGCTGCTGCCAGAACTCCAGAACCTTGGCGGGAAAGTGCTGATGGCATACGTCTTCTGCCTGCTCTGCTCCTTCATCTGCTTGCTCATCGTCCAGAGCGGACACCTACCCGTCCTAGGCTGTGTGTGGACTAGTAAGTATCATCATCATCATTTCAGGACATAGGACGTCCACTGCTGAACATAGGCCTGCACCAATGATTTCCATAATGACCGGTTGATAGCGGCCTGCATCCAGAGCCTAATCTTGATGTCGTCGGTCCACCTTGTGGGTGGACGTCCTACGCTGCGCTTTCCAGTACTTACGTGGCCTCCATTCCAGAACCTTGCTTCCCCATCGGCCGTCAGTAACCTGTTCTGCGTACTATGTGCCCTGCCCATTGCCACTTCAGCTTTCTATTGATGTGAGAAATTATTTATAAACTGTACCACCAATTATTTATAAACTGATATAAAAGAGGTCGTGGGTTCACGCAAAAACTTTGGATAAAACTCTAAAGTATTAGGTACAGACAAATACGTTTATGAGGTTTGGAGCAAGTCGCAATAGCAATGTTTTGTTTCTCCATAGAAGGTTTTGCAACTCCACGAATGTTATAATTTATAAACGTGATGTTTTTGTTCATGTTTTCTTTTTTTTTCAGCGTACTTTACATACTTCTTTTTCCTGTCGAGTTTTTGCTGGATGAACGTGATGTCTTGCGACATTTGGTGGACTTTCAGGTAAATATGAATTATTATGGAAAAATCATTTGCTTGCTTAAAGACTTCAAAAAAGGATCAATTCGACTGTATTTTTCTTAATGCCCCAGAACTCAAAATGAAAGAAAAATTATGACTTAAAAGACATGATGCCGGGTTGGTCCCATTTGAACAATTTTTCAATCACAGCAACTGAAAAAATCTGTCATCCAGTTACACGAAATTTCAGATGCAGATTTTCTGTGATTTCAGTGGCTTATGATTCCTAAAATTAACTGCGAACCTTCATGTTTCAATAATGTCTAATAAGAAGGAAAAAATAATCATAAAAACAACTACAAAAAACCATTTTTTCCAGAGGGTACGCCAAGGCTCGTCCCATCCACCGTCGCGGCGAGAATTTCAAGTTCTTAATGTATTGCCTATACGCGTTTGGGGTGTCTTTGGCGATGACAGTCATGCTGGGCGTACTCAACTCCGTTAACATGAGGTGGTGGCCCGCGTTTGTTACCCCTGCCATTCCTGGAAAAGGCTGCTTCTTGGAAGGTTAGTAGCACCCCTGGCTTACCTGGAAGTCTTTAAATAGACTTCCGACGCAAGTCGGCCGTAGTAAGGACAATCGGTTTAGGTGGGGATTCTTGTATGGCTCAAACTTGGAGTCCAGGTGCGGTTTTGTTCCCCAGTCGATGAAGCACATGATGTCGTGCCCTTTGTGCCCGAGCACGCAGGAGGATTAAATTAATGCCGCTGACAATGCCACACTTGTAGCGGAGTTTTGGGCTGACACTATGTAGGTTTATTGTTCGTCACGATAAGAAGAAGAAATAGTCACTAACATTAGAATAATAAAATTATAAACGTGATTGCTATCATATACCTTATTTACGAAAAGTGTGCTAAAAGGGTCACCAATGAGCGATTCCACCTTCGGCCGGATCATCACTTTTTATCAGGTGAGATGTGAATGTGAGCCAAGGGCTGTTTTGGCTTAAAAAAAGAAAAATGACGATTTTCAGGCCATAAAAATCTTGTTGAAGATTTATTACAAAAATCCTTAGCTCATTGTTTTCTTCCATATTGCAGACGGAGAAAAGCTGTATTACCTGTACATGCCGTTGCTGATCATGATCATACTGAACTGGATGTTCTTCCTCATGACGGCCTTCAACATATGGCGCCTCGGCCGAGGCACTGCGGTGCTCGACTCCGCGGCTGCCGGCACACCAGCTGCTCATCGACAGCAGAAGCAGAGGTTTACAAGCAATTTTATCATCATCATCATTTCAGCCACAAGACGTCCACTCCTGTGTATAGTTTCCCATATTGACCGATTAGTAACGACCTGCATTCAACGCCTTCCTGCTACCTTTATGAGGTCGTCGGAATTTTATCTTTTTGAGGCTCATTATAAATACACCAAACCCGCCGAGCCGCTGACATGAATAATGGACTTTTTGTCGGTGGTTACTTCACTTCACACTCGTTCAAATAGGAAAAGTTTGTCACAATTTTATAAAACTACGCGAGCGAGCTAGTGATCTACATAATCTTGTTTTTATTTGCAGGTTATTGGTTTACCTGAAATTATCTATCCTGATGGGTCTGAACTGGCTGCTAGAGGTGATCAGCTCTGTCACTCCACGTCTTCTGGACAGCATCTGGGTCATTCCTGACACTTACAACCTTCTGATCGGCGTGGCCATCTTCGTCATCTTCTGTTGCAAGAAGAAGATATACGATAAACTCCGCTTGAGGTTCGTTAAACAGATTTTAATTCTCGTTTCGATGGGCGAGACCTTTGTCCAGCAGTGGACGACACTGCATCCATTGTTGGACAAATGGACTGCCCCATGGATTTCTACAGCAGCTGGTCCAGCAATGCCCGCATCTAGGTGATCACCAAACCTACGAATATGATAGATTTACTTCTTAGAATGTATTCCCACTGCATAATCCGGTCAACGACAATGCTCTTCATCGTCACAATCATCAGGCCATTGGTCTCCATTGCAAGTGTAGGTCTCCAATTTCACCATCATCATCATTTCAGTCACAGGACGTCCACTACTGGACATAGGCCTCCCCATTGATTTCCATACTGACCGGTTGGTAGCCTGCATCCAGCTCCTTCCTGCTACCTTTATGAGGTCGTTGTTCCACTTTGTGATGGACATCTCACGCTGCGCTTTCTGGAGCATGGCCTCCACTCTAATTTACCAGAGGCAAGAAAAGTCTGATGCATTGTTTCCCAGAGTGGGGGGCGCGGGCCATCTGTGTACTTAAATATAAAAAAACCTGCGACCGCTGAGAGAATGCATTCCAGACTGCTCGATACGACCTATAACTAATCTTGACTATTTTTTGGATGCTCGAAGGGGGCGCGTCTCAAATAAGTTTGGGAACCAATGGTCTAATGGATTCTTTCGTTTCAGGCTGTTATGTCTGACATCGTTCGGCGAGCACTCCTGGACGGCTTCCATGAGGAGCAGGTCCAACAGCACCATGACAGAGACGTCGAACATTAGCCAGGATGGCGCTCTGCAGATCAGCATCAACCCCAAAGGCCTCACCGACCAGAAGGAACGGCATTTTGTAAACAACTAAACGGCGATAACGACCAATATCATTTGAAGTAACAAAGTATACGCTGGTGTGTCCTAAAATACTCAAAATACTACTACTACTTAATAATGCTGCGTACCGAGGCGAGGAAAATGAAGCGATACTATTGTACAAATACATCCCTCGCTACGCATCATCGCACATCTCTGGTGGAAACGCAGCCTTAGGCCTGCATTAGAGTTAGAGCTAAAGCACACGATGCGCATCATGTGCTTTGGCTCTTACGATGTATAACGAATCTAAAGATTTATTCATAGATAGGTTAAGAATAGATTTAAGTCAATGATTCCAAAGATGCTTTTTATTGTCTACTAGCTTGCCGCGCGGCTTAGCCCGCGTCCGCGTGGAATTTCGTTTGTTAAATTTTCCTGAATTTTCTTTGCTATAAACCTCACGGAGCCCGAGACCTTTCCAACGAATGCAAAACCGTGGAAATCGGTTCGTGCGTTCTGGAGTTATAGCGTCAGGAAGGAAAACCCGACCTATTTTTATATAGTAGATAGATTACTTCGGTGGGGCTGTAGAATATTATAAATACCTAAATCTGCAAATCCAATGCAATTTGCTACAGATATAAAATGTTAATTTGTGAAAACAAGCACAACACAACTAATGACATAATTGATCTCATCTCACATCATACTGCTCAATCACTTCAATAAAAAGATACTAATTTCTTATTTTTTATTCGAATCACAATACCAATTGAGGGCTATCGTTTTTATACTTAACAGTTGGCACCCCTGGCGATTGACAGGACCTTACTCTACAGTGGCGCCATCTTGATGAGTGCAAATACGATAGTCCTCCTACCACTTTAGCGCTCACAAGTTGGCGCCACTGTCTTCGCTACTAGCAAGTGACAGGACCTTACTCTACAGTGGCGCTAACTGGTGAGCGCTAAAACGATAGCCCTCATTGAATTAAATAAGTAATATTATTAATAAATAAGTACAATTATTATTAAGTAGCCTATAAAATACACAAATTGTATAGATCTGAATAGTATCATGACCTACCTATTTAGTTTTTTTTTGTGATTTTTAATGGAGTCTATTATTTTCATAAACAGCAATGTCCATAATAAAAGGTAAAAAATGATTTGGCTATGGTAAAAAAATTTTTTAGCTTTAAGCTTAGAGTTAAGAAAATAATAAAATAATTCAAAGTGTCTTTCGTGGGTGTCTATTTAATTAATTTGACCACTAATTAGACGATTTATTTACCAATCTACCTAATTGGCGATACGAAGGGGTGGCGACTTTATTGTCTTTTTATTTTTTCGTTCGTACGTTCCAGCTAGGGTTTGTACCCGGCATAGCTGGGCATTAACTCGTTAATCCGTTAATCGTTAATTAACGAAGTTAACATTTCTATTAACGGATTAACTTTTAAGTTAACCTTAAAAAATGTTAACGGACTCGTTAACTTCCGTTAAATTATCCTAAGTCCGTTAATCGTTAATCCAGTACGTACTATTTACCAAAAGCACGCTGAAAAACGCTAGAAAAACGCGTTCTGACAAGTACGTTCGGGCTTTCAGAACTTCCAGAACCCAAAACAACAGTTTTTGTAACCAGAGGTGGAATTGTGTAAAGCAATCGTTATCATTTGACAGTTCATAACGTATCACTAACGACATGTTAGTATGTGTGGGACCACTCTTGCAACTGAATTTAAGACCAGTTTTCCTCAACCGATTGAGCTGAAATTTAGTATACTTTTGTAAGTACAATGACAATGCAATGTTATGGTACCATTGAGCTGGTTTGATGATGGAGTTAAGAGGTGGCCATAGGAACTCCTAAATGAAACGGTGGCATCGCATCGAATTTGGGTTCGTTGGATTTGTCTTTTCGAGCACTTTAGTACTAGATGATGTCCAGGGTCCTGATGATGGAGTCAGGAGGTGGCCATAGGAATTCCTAAACGAAACGGTGGAAACTTATCGAGTTTGGGTTTGCTGGATTTGTCTTTTCGAGCACTTTGGTGCTAAATTGTATTGTAATTGAACCAAGGCTCTGAGATTGAGATACTACTAAAAAGTGTAAAATAAAATTATAACTTTTTTTAAAAACAAGCTTTTATTCTGAAATGCAGTTGTACTAAAACGAAAAAAATAATTGTACTTATGCAAGGTTCAAATAATTTCGAAAGCTTGTACCGCAAACAAAAAAAAATTGGCCACGTGCGTGTCGTGCCACGCGCAGTGTAGGGTTCCGTAGTGGTCCGTCGTTACCACAGTATATGTATTTCAGAAGCAAGCAATTACTTCATCTACAGACACTTTTCATATTTTCTTCTTAGGAATTTTCACTAGTTAAGAAATTTTGTAATGCATGAGTTAAATGACTATTACTCTTAAACTAATTGATGTATCTTAACCGCTATAGTTTTCCTTGAAAGTTCATGAATAGCAGTATTATCACGAATTTTTCCAGATTTTTCAAGCCAACAGTTTAGTTTTTAGAGGGGGGACGACGCCCTACTCGAACAAAAATCGGCACTTTAAACTTTAATAATTTGCAAACTGATCCCTAAATGGAAAAAAGTCTTAGGAACCCCTAAGCCATTTTAAAAGACCTATCCAACGATACCCCACAGGATGGGGTCGAAGATGAAAAAAAAATCTTCCCCCCATTTTACTTTTTTTTTCAAAATTTTATTCTACCGTTTTGTCGGCGTGATTAATATACATATATCTACAAAATTACAGCTCCCTAGTGCCAATAGTTTCCAAGCAAAACCTCGAAATATCGAAATATCGAAGGACTACGGAACCCTAAAAAAGAAGAATAAATTCCATGCGCGATACAAGCTTTCGAAATTATTTGAACCTTGCATACAATTATTTTTTTCGTTTTATTATCATGACGTGTTAACGGATTAACGATTAACGTTAACTTGCGTTAAATCTTGTGAAATGTAACGTTTTAACGTTTAACGAAGTTAATTTTTTTATTAACGGTTTAACGATTAACGAAGTTAACTATTTGATTAACGGTGCCCAGCTATGGTACCCGGGTAATCCCGGAACCGAAAGAACCGGGAAAACCCGGGTTTTTTCGACAGCTTAAGAACCGGGTTTTAAAAATTCAAAACCCGGTTCTTTCGGTACTTTCGGGTTTTGCATATTTATCTAAAAATCTGTTATAGGTATTAGGCAGAGTCGTAACAAGAACATTGCGAACGTATAGAGAACCTAAAGATATCAGATTAGCTACTAATAAAGATTACCTACTTATAGGTTTTGTTTTTTTTTTTTTTTTATGAGATATGTAAATATTTTTAGCATTTTTCTTACAATTTTTTTAAATCACTGGCACATTTTTGTTTGCGCTTACGCTGCGACAGGTTATACAGAAGATTGACGAGTAATAACTTGCCACTATGCTTGGCGTTCGTAGACTATGAGAAGGCCTTCGATTTGTTCGGGTCTTGGGCAGTGCTTACAGTCTCTTCAGCGGTGCCGTATTGACTATCGGTATATCGAGGTGCTGAAGTGCTTGTACAAAAACGCCACCATGTCGGTCCGAGTACAGGAGCAGAGCACGAGGACGATTCCTCTGCAGTGAGGCGTTAGGCAGGGAGATGTTATATCTCCTAAACTGTTCACCACTGCATTGGAAGACGCTTTCAAACTCCTTGAATGGAAAGGATTCGGCATAAACATTAATGGCGGGTACATCACTCACCTTCGGTTTGCCCACGATACTGATTGTGGTCATGGCAGAATCGTTGTAAGCACAATGCTCAAAGACCTTAATCGAGTTTCCTAACAGGTAGGCCTGAGGATGAATATGGACAAAACAAAGCTTATGTCCAATGTCCATGTTGCGCCCTACCCAGTTTCGGTTGGGAGCTCAATCCTCGAGATTGTTGACGATCCAGCTAGGTAGGTCCAATTTCGAAAAGGGAGTCATTCGTCGAATCCAACTCGGCTAGGCAGCGTTCGGCAAACTACGCAACATCTTTTCATCTAAAATACCTCAGTGCCTGAGGACGAAAGTCTACAACCAATGTGTGTTACCAGTGATGACTTATGGCTCGGAAACGTGGCCTCTCACTATAGGCCTTATACAGAAGTTCAAAGTTGCACAGCGTGCTATGGAGAGGGCTATGCTCGGTGTTTCTTTATGAGATCGAATCAGAAATGAGGAGATCCGTATCTAAATGAAGTAAAGTAGCGACTTTAGTTCATTTACGGATCTCCTCATTTCTATGTCAGCGGATTCAGCGGACATAGCCCGACCCGGACGTAGAACTGACGGCCGATGGGGCAGGAAGGTCCTGGAATGGAGGCCGCGTACCGGAAAACGCAGCGTGGAACGTCCACCCACAAGGTGGACCGACGACATCATAAAGGTAGCAGGGAAGCACTGGACGCAGGCCGCTACCAATCGATCAACATGGAAAGCATTGGAGGAGGTTTATGTTCAGCAGTGGACGTCCTATCCTATGGTTTAAAATTAAATGATGATGATGATGATATTTTTGTGTGAGAGTTGGCAACACTCCAACACTACTTCTCCTTTATTTGCTTTGCATCTGACAGTCAATATATAAATAGTCAAATATATCGATAAGTTGGATGAAAAAGACTGATTGTGGTACCTCAATTGAAAACTAATTATTTTACTTTTTTTATTTTTGGGAGTAGAATTTAGTAAAAATAGAAAAGTATTGTAAATCATGTTTGTTGATTATTCCTAGTCTATTCAAAGAAGTGTTATTTCAATAAAAAAAAAACATAATCAAAATGTTGTTTTTTTGGAACCGAAAGAACCGAAAAAACCGGGGCTCCCGGTTCTTATGATCACCAGACCCGAAAAACCCGGTTCCTCAAACCAGAACCGATTCTGCATTCCCTAGTTCCAGCCAAATGACGTCCACTGCTGGACAAAGGCCTACCCAAGGATTTTTATAACGATCGGTTCTTCCAGCGACTTTCACCACATCGTCGATCGTTGCCCACACTACGTCTTCCGGCCCGTGGTCGCCACTCAATAACTTTTTTTTTATTCACAAGAACGAAGATTGCTATTTTCTAGATCCACACCGTTGGATGAGTAACGTTGGGCCCAACATTGGGGACAAACGTGTGGGCTTTATGCGAAACACATTGATATCATTGGAGGGCCTAGTTTTAAAAAAAATTATAACAACGATCTTGCAACTACAACAAAATGAGTGGACCTCAATCAAAACCTGTGCCCGTCAAAAACGAATTCGCTTCGATGCTAATTTGCCGTATAAGTTCGGCAAGGTGTTCGCGTCTAGACACATTCCTTCCACTGTTAAGTTAACCACGGCATCATTAACTGCATAGATAAAAAACGTAAATAAACATTGCTATCTGATAAAGAAGAAACACATACCTACCTACCAGGAAATAACGTATGAGTCAAAATATTTTGTAAACTAAGTCAAATTCTAAATTCGTTGGGGAACCCCATCTATGTAGGTACAGATAAGAGACATATTAAGCGATTTCTGATACGAATGGAATCAGAATCAGCAAAGATAACAATGCATTTCTTTGTGAATCCCTGAAACACGTCCACTTGAGTCGATGAATAATTTTCAATTGAACGCCTATAACTATGATGTCATTGAAGTGTCGTAGACAAGTCGATTGCCGACTCGATAGTTTTTTAATTGATTTAAAAATTACTGATACCTACTTACTGGAGATCTTTCTTTTCTGCCGGTTGGCGCAGACGGCCTATAGTCGGCTTATAGTTGGACCCGATTTTAATTTGTATGAAAATCAAATCGGTGTAATGTGCGCACTTCCATACATGCCCATACTGATTAACTGCCATTAAAATCGGTGGTCTGCGCCTAGGTGAAAATCGTTAAGAAACTTAATAAAATAATTATGTTTTATTAACTTAAAAACTGTTTAAAAAATAAGATAAGTATTTTGTTAACGAGCTACTTCCTTATTTACAGTATTATGTCGAACTGTCGACAGTTCGCATCCCTACCAGTCCTTATCAGTGATAAATTGGTCGTTGATAACAAACAGTAAGTGATCCAGACATTTGGAATACATTTAGTATGCCTTTAAATATTCGCTAGTCGTATAGCCTACCTAACTCCTAGTTGGTATGCGTACTTAATATTGGTAGAGACTCGTAAGAGGACTTAATGATCTATAATGGTACATTGTTCTAACTTTGGACACGGATTATTTAGTAGTTACTGCAGGCTAGAAACGTTCTGCTATTTAGAGCAACATGCTGTGTTTTAATAATTATAGTGTACCCTGAGAAGACAACTTACACGCTGACCGAAGAGAAAAAATCTTTTTTGCGGAAACAGTGAGAGTTGTCAATTAACAGTGCCATCGGAACCAAGTGATATAAAGTAAGTAAAGTGAATTTAATTATTAAATGGTCCCGAGCTCATTTTAATGTCTGAAATGGAGGGCACGGATGGTATGTCCAGTGTTTTTCAGACGGTTCCAGTTTATTTTGCAACCTGTTATTGGTATCACTTGAAAGAGCTCGTGAAGCGCTTTCAGAATCAGTAACCAGTTTTTCGATATGTTGAGAGGGAAGACCTAGATCCGCACCTACGAAGTCCAATGGCTGAATAATTGACACGGGCTATTAAATCAGCAGTCTGAATGAGTTGAATCAATTCAGCTAATGATCTTTAAAAAATGTATGTTTCTTTAGTGACATCACCTACATCCTTATGTATCAGACTATGATTATTATTATTGATTATTTATTTATGACCTACCTATCGGGTGTGGACAGGCGCATCTTTTTTTAAAGAATAATTTAGCTAAAAATAGTTAGCTTTGTAGAAATGACCAAAAAAAGCTCTGTGAAGCTCACCTTTCCAGAATCATCATAATAGTTGTAATGAGTGCAATCTTGCAACTAAATGTACCTATAGCCTGATGCAAAGTCTCTATCTCACAAAGTATAAAGCAATGCGAATATTGTTAAATTTTTAGCGTTAAGAGTTGCATCTCAAACTAATTGGAAAATTATAAATAACTTTAAAAATCGAACTGCCTAAGGCGGGAATTGAACCCAGTTCAATTAGCTAGCTCAGTTGGAAGAGCAGTCGCCCGGCAAGCGGAAGGTCGTGGGTTCAATTCCCGCTTTAGGCAGTTCGTATAAAAGAAAGTCGTGTTATAGTCCAGTCAATAAAGCATTATAGATGGAAAACTGTAGAACACAATTTCTGACTTCAGGACTTTATTTAGACTAGTTAGGAGGTGAACATAGCAAAAGTCCCCGCCCTTAGCCCTTGAGCCGGCGGGGAGAGGGGGGTTTAAAGGTGCCACTTTTCGGTATTTCGCTTAATCCTCGGAAACTATGCGTCCTAGTGACATGACTACTTTGAACCAAAAAAAGCATATTCAATTTGCTACAGGTGAGATAGACAAGTTTTTCTATAAATTGTATAGTTTTCGCGGCATCTGCTCTAGAAGGTCTGTAATATTGGAAATTTTATTTTTGTCTTACATGTTTCCATCAGGAGAAAATCGACTAAATCAACATTGAGCTAATATTCTAGACATGCGGGAGCATGTTAAGCCTAGTTCCAGGGAGGGGACTGCACCGTGCGTATATTTAGACGAACCAATAGGATCCACTTTTGACTCCTCATCACTCAAAAAGTACTGTGCATTAACACTTCAAATTTGGCTCATGTGTTAATGCACAGCAGTTTTTGAATGATGAGGAGTCAAAAGTGGCTCTAATTGGTTCGTCTAAATATACGCACGGTGCAGTCCCCTCCCTGGAACTAGGCTTAACATGCTCCCGCATGTCTATAGTGTTTGCTCAATGTTGATTTAGTCGATTTTCTCCTGAAAGGAACATGTAAGACAACAATAAAATTTCCAATTTTACAGACTTTCTAGAGCAGATGCCGCAAAAACTATACAAGATATAGAAAAACTTGACGGTCTCACCTGTAGCAAATTGAATAAGCTTTTTTTGGTTCATAGTAGTCATGTCACTAGGACGCATAGTTTCCGAGGATTAAGCGAAAAACCGAAAAGTGGTACCTTTAAACCCCCCTCTCCCCGCCGGCTCAAGGGCTAAAGTCGGGGACTTTTGCTACGTTCACCTCCTAACTAGGCTAAATAAAGTCCCGAGGTCAGAAATTGTGTTCCACGGATTTCTCTCTACACCGTCGTTAAGGCATTCATTGACTGGATTATTAGTTTGTTACTCCACTTATAACTCAAGAACGGCTGAACCGATTTAGCTGAAAATTGTCAGGGAGGTAGTTTAGAGCCAGGAGAAGGACATAGGATACTTTTTATCCCGTTCGAAATTTTTAAAAAAGTCTGCTTATTTATTGCCATTAAGGCGGAACAAAGTTCGCCGGGTCACCTAGTTATTTATAATTTTCAAAATGCGAATATTGTATCCCAAATTCCCAATACTTGTTATCTAAACAAAGCGATTTAATAAAATCGGTAAGGTCTTAGCATAGAGAAACATGGTACAGTCAGTGCACAGTAATTCTACACACTTCTGTTGCAAAATCGACTCTATTGCAACTATCTATGGTAGGTACCATCTTGTTTACCTTGACGATACAACAAAGATAGTGACTCCAAGGCACAAAGGAGTGGCTGTAGATCATTATGAATCTTTTAAATAGGTACCCAGGTGGGGTACCTTGCTTAAAATAATAAAAACAAACGACTAATTAATTGAATAAGATGCCTAAGAAGTGCGTTACAAGTTTGATCTAGTGTTGAACCATCGGCAGTATCGATATCGATATCACCGTAAAGTCGGCAAAAAAATCAAAGTACTTCTATAACGCAGTCAAAAATTTCACTCAAATTCAAATTATTTATTTGCAGAATGTGGTACATTAGATGTTACATAATAAAATGGAGCAGGACACATTCGCCAGATATGAACCAGCATGCAAATGTTTTACACAAGTCAATTTATTACCTATATTTCTGAGCTTCGCAAGATAAACAAACTCCCAAGGATTCTTCATACCTAAGAATCTCGAAAGCAGCAGTCTTTATAGAATCGGAATGTGTGTAATTTTCCGATTTCATATTGACTTTTTTTACCATTACAATCTTACATTAAAAGTAAAGACCGAACTCGCAGCAAGTTAGGTAGGTACCGACAGACGAGCTCTGTGTGGATGTTTTAAACTATCGAGTTTTTGATCAGTTACTCACAACTGTAACGATGATACTATCGATAATGATAAAACAACAGCACTTATAATAATTTATTTTATAATATTAATTAGAAAATAAATTATTATAAGTATTCTTACGTATTAATACGAGTATTGATAAATACTAATAATAAATAATAAGGAAAATATATTTTCCTCTTTAGTAAATGACATGAACCACGTCGTCGGTATTATTAATAATTAAAATCCCCTAAGATTGATCAGGAAAATAGTAACTCATAAACCCCTTGCTAATCGTCATCGTAGTGCGCACTCGCTAAAATAATGTTTTGTATGCGTATATTTCATAAAGTTGTAAATGCATATACTGAAACGCTTATTTTATTTGTATAGAGAACAATAGTGTCTGAACAAACCTCAAGAGGATTTAAGAAGACACTATATAAATACGGCTAAATATGTGTAATAATAAAAAAAATAAAAAAATAAGCGCGTTAATTAACCACAAAAGTACAAAATTACCAATTCTTGTAAGAAAGTATTTAATACTAATATTATTAAGTACCATCATAGGTATAAATAAAATAAATAAATAAAAAAAAATAACGGTTTAATTCAGATAACTTTATATTCAAATAGAAAATATAAATCTCCACAAAAAATCTTCTCTTCAAATTAGCAGTGAAAAAAATTATAAATTGTTTTTTTTAGATTTAGAAAATTGTATGTTTTATGTATTAATATTAGGCTGTTGTCTCATCATCTATCTATATTATAGGTGTTTTATTTGAACAAATCGAATAATTCGATCAAATAAACAAACCAATAAAATTACTAGTATATAATTTGTTTGTTTATTATAAATTATTAATAAAGTTTGCTTATTGTAAAAACAGGTATAATAATATTTATTATTACTTTACTTACATAATGGCGATTTTTTATTATATTATTAATTTAATTAGGTACTATTTATATTCAAAGATAAGTAAAATTATTTAATTTTAATATATTTTTCCCGAAATGTATTTACGGTAACAGGATAACCTTATCAGTATTTAATAATAGGTAAAATAACTTATAATAATACTTTCCAGTGGGTTTACTCTAATAAAGCTTCAAATCTACCAAATACATAATTATTATATCGCTATCTAATAAATATTTTGTTAACTGTTGACTAATAAGCTTTTTTTTTTGGTTTTCTTCACTAAGAATACTTATTCGTCAGCAAACGTAAAGTAGAAAAAGCTCGCTCTCTTAAACTTTTACTCACGTGAAAAGTTGTATCTATTTAGTCATATTTTTGAGGCTTCAATATCAATGTTATTAATAATAATGATTTGTAGTAATAGGTAAATAACGCGATACGCGGTTGGGTAATTAAAGAAATAGAAAAAAGGAGACAGAAAAATAATGTTTAGTACAATGAAAATTAAATAATTACCTATGCGTAATACAATTAATTATTTTCCGTAACTACTGCGTGCCGTGCAACATGTAGATTGCAAGTTTAAAAACAGCATACCAAACTACGTACCTAGGAAAAGCTGTATCTTAGGCCCAGAACAGACTGTGAAACGCAACTGCAACGAAACTGCAACTTTGTGATGATTCTGATGAATGAAACTGAAACTGAAAGTTTCAAACTGGTCGCCTCATGTGTGGTCTCTCAGCGGACGGTATGGCAGAAACTTAGATGCAACTCAAAATTAACTAGCAGTTGTAGTTTAGTTGCAGTTGTCTCATAATCTTCGAGACCAACATTTGGCAAGTGCTGAGAAGAAGCGCCGCCACAAACTCAGTCACCACTGTCTGCCGGTTAATATAAATAAAAAGAAAAAGCAGAGCCCCGATTACGGTAACTTTTATAACGTCTACAATCCAGACGCGTTTCTGATTCTGCGATACGATTGGTCAAAACAGCTGACGTACGCTGTTGAACGACCAATCGTATCGCAGAATCGAGAAGCGTGTCTGGATTGTTGACGTTAAAAATTACCGTAATCGGGGCTCTGTATTATATAGGTACATTTGATTCAGGAGCAGTTCACTGAATTTACAACGCATTCTTGTATGGTATACCTATCTTATAAGAATGGGTATACAAAATTGCGTGGCATATTAAATAAGGTAGTAACGTGCTAATATCTAGACTTACAGATTAAGATACTTAAATACTTAGAAATGACTCGCATTAATAAATTTGAATAACTTGGATTGACCAGTCCCCGAAAGCAGCGCCTGTTCACAGACATGACGAGTGAACCAGCCACCGCTTCACTCGACCATATAGGTAAGAGGGAATGTAACGACCCGCTTGTGGCACGGGAGGGTGACATTGACATATTGTGACGTGACAAAGCTTAATATACCTAATTCTGAAGGAGATCTGAAATCTCGCTGACGTTTAACGTTAAACGTTACCAAAAAAACGCTTCCGTGCCTCTCTCCCATACCTCAGGCAGACTGAGGTAAATGTAGGACCTATAAGTAATAGGTGCTATTTTTAAACATTTATTCTGTCGGTTCATTGTCTCAGCCATTTCTCAGAGCTGTAACATTTCGTCCAATTTTTAAAACTAAAGTGTTAAGTAACAGGCTAAGTCGTTTATCTTTTATGTTTCTTGACGATCAAGAAAACTGAGTCACTTAGTCTGTTGTGGTCTGAGTCACTCCTAGCTAGCCAAAGCACAGAAAGCTCACTCCGAGTGGAGGAATACTTGAGGTGGTCGAATATCCTTGGACATTTTAAACTACGCCATCTAGTCCCAAACTAAGCAAAGTTTGTATCTAAGTTAAGGGTACCAAAAAAAATTTAAAAATACCTAGCTACTCATATGTATTAATTTTTAATGGCATAACTGCCTTCCAGAATAAAACTTTACTTTTTCAAGTGTTTTCAAAGGGCCCCTTGTAACTAAAGTAAACTTGAATGCGAGCCTGCTGCACTTGTTTCTATTATACCTAACTAGCTTTCCGCCCGCGGCTTCGCTCGCGTGGACTACATTATCTACATATTTTACGGAACCCTATTTTTTCCAAAATAAAATTTAGCCTATGTTACTCGTGGATAATGTAGCTTTCGAATGGTGAAATAATTTTTAAAAACGGTCCAGTAGTTTTTGAGCCTATTCATTACAACCAAATAAACAAACAAAGTTTTCCTCTTTATAATATTAGTGTAATTGAATCTTATTCCTTGTTCACAGGTCCAGCCCACAACTTTATGTGTCATACATACTTCGTTTGTGTGTCCACATGAGTCGGTCGCCACTATGAGGCTAATACTACTTTGTGTTGTTTTTATCACACAAAAAATACTTGCCAGTGACTTGTGCCATGGGAAAGTGTGCATTAAGAAATGTTGCCCAGACGATCATATCGTTAGAAGTGCTAAAAATTGTACACCATATACAGGAAAAGTGGATTTAAAAATAAGTGTGTACAACGAAGGATACAACGAAATAGGACTTTTTGAAGATCATTTTTATCCAGAAGCGGGGATATTTCTTGATGATGGTTTTAAGAAACGTGCCCTCAATTACACTATACTATACACGACGTACTTCTTGATGCAGGTAAGTGGTGCAAGAGGGGAAGAAAGTTTGTACGATAAGACTCATTTATGATTTTGGTTGTATTCAATAAAATGTTTTTAGATTTTTCTGGGACAAACAGAAATACACGCGAGCGAAGCGGTTTAAAATTAGTTTTTCCTAGGTTTTCCCGCTGTTTCTCCGAGTGATTCACAGAAAAACTTCGCGCGCACCCTGTCTGTCCTGTAAAATCCGGGATAAAATCTCCTATGTTCTTTCCCGGGACTAAAACTATACCAAAATTTATCAAAATCGGTTCAGTGGTTTAGGCGTCACACTGCGTCAAAGCGTGTGTGGCGTAACTGGCAGAGTTACTTTCACATTAATAAAAATATTGTATGTTATGGAAGTAGGGATTAAACCATCAACTAGTAAACGCAGAGAGGGTTAACAACATGTTCCTTTCTTTTCAGAATGGCACCTTATTTTTAGAAAGAAAGAAATCAAAACAGATATACGCTTACGAAACTGACCGGTACTGCATCGACGCCGAGTTAGCTCCAAACAAGACGCTTATACCTGCTGTATATTTTACAAAAGACGCTGAAACTCCTCGTAAAGACGATCCTTTAAAATGGGGTAAGTACGACTAAAGATGCTTATGTGAAGCAGCAAATCGAACGCACAGCGTTGAATAGAGCTCTGTCATTGGTTCGTGTGCGACCCTGTGCGTCCACGCGCACTGTGAGACCTCATAGTAATGTTTGTGAAACGGGCGTATAACGCTCATCTGCCTCCTTGGTAAAGGACCTTCTTTTGACTTAGAAGTTAGAGGTTTGATTCCTAGCAGTAATTGTTTTTTTTTAAGATTACGCAAACTGTTAATAGTCCGTTAGCCCCTCGTGATAAGCTAAATATGCTTGTGTTACGAGTGGGCTCTCCACAATAGTCGAGCGGTGGCGGGATTCGAACCCACGTTCCTCGGATCTCGAGTTGGCCAGTCCGACCGTTCGTTTATCGGGGCTTCGTTCTTAGTTGAAAGTTTTCATCGTCAAAATACTCAAACCCCCTTATTTCTAAGTTACACCATAGTTGTACCCTGTTTTTAAGTGGTGAATAGTGGTGTATGGCTATATGGTGGCATGAGACCGCGGTAACATTGATTTCTATTGTCTCTACATATACTTACTTACTACTATATTTACTACAGTAGTAGTTACTGCCTCAGAGCATGACACATGACACGCTGAGCGGTGGCCATTTTTGATTCTAAATAGGTACCTTTTACTTATTAAACTGTGTGTTTTTTTTTTGCGTTGGAACCAAAATAAATGTTTTTCTTTCTTTCTTTCTAACATCCTTCCGTTACAGGATTCCTTGTGTCAAGTGTGTTCCTGCTGCTGCTGCTGGTGGTATACAGCCTGCTGCCGGAGCTGCGCAATTTAGGCGGACTTATCTTCATGGCATACGTCGCCAGTCTCATGATGGGCTTCATCTTCTACTTCTGCATAGCAATGGGCACATTCACTCCATCGGTGTGTCTGGTTATATGTAAGTAATTTATGGTTTTATAAGACTATAACGATAACCGGTGTTTTTTTATAGAGTTTGTCATTTTTTTACGTTCTATTAATCCTTAAAACCTCTATAGGGGGTCGCGAGAGGTCGTAAAAACTACCTGAGTAAAAAACAGTAAAGTTCTAAAATTAATATAGATTTATCTGAAATCTAATTATGCAAATGCATAAATGTTGTATGTATTGGAAAATTCGGCCCCTACAACATCTTTAATACCTTAAAAAATGCATGAAAAAAAGCGAACGGTGGCCCAAATGTTTGGGTTCGTGACCGAGTCCCCCAGTGTTCGACGCACCCGTGGTCGACGCCCCCGGTCAGTAAAATTTGATTTGAAGCAATTTTTAATTAAATGTACAGTCAGGCACAAAAATGTTTATAAACGAACTATATTATTTTTCACCTAAGATGATTCGTATGACGTTTCGAGTTTGAAAGTTATAGAGATGTCACATAACTAAACCATAGCGATTTAACTATCGATTTTTTTCTAAGAGTTAGTAAAACCTGCTTTTAGATAAATATTTTGTATAGGTGTTATTTTAACAAAAAAACATGTATTTTTAATTACAAATATTATTGTAACAATTTTTTATTGATAATATGTATTCAAATTCCATGGACTTCGTGTTCAAAAAAACGATTCCTAAAAAGTTCTGATTCTATTTCTTTAAATTAAAAACTATTAATTTATTTTCAATGCGTTAAGTCAACAATCGAAAAATATAGTTGATTTTTGTGATGTTTTTAATAATTAAGTATTCACTGCAGATTCAGATTTTACTATATATTTCAAGACAAGTAGTTAATTTTTTTTTATTATATTGCTAATAAAATACAAATATTTTTTCAAAAATATTCTATCCGCGATGTCCCTGTCTATAAACCCACGTAGTTTGTCTACCCTTCTTCCGCCAAACACTCTGTATAATAACAATTAAATAACCAGTCTTGAAAATAACTCTACTCTCTCTACATTTAACTAACTACAAATAAAAGTTAAAATTATAAAAGTTTTATTAAGTATTTATAACCAAAAATTAAATACAACATTTTAATTTTTGTAATAATAACAAAATTATTATATTTTTCATTACTTTTCGTTGACTGTACTTAGTGCAAAAGCCGAAAAAAATATAATATTTAATTAATTTAAATCGAGGGCGTCCACCACGGGTGCGTCGAACACTGGAGGACTCGGCCACGGACCCAAATGTTTTTTCATACTAGGGGGGGTCATAAAAAAGGTTGAAAAACTATAAAGGCACTTTAAATCTTTAGAGCACTCGATATTACACTGGATGAAGGAGCTCTAAGGGGCTTCATCCATCCAGTGTCTAAGTACAACGTCATCAGATGGAAGAGCAGTCGCCCGGCAACCGAAAGGTCGTGGATTCGATTCCCGCCGTAGGCAGATTTTTTCAAGTTATTTATTATAATTCACTAATTTCTTCTACATTGAGTTTAAATAACCTAACAAGGTGATACTTTGTGTTTCAGCTTGTCTAACATATTTCTTCATGCTGGCCAGTTTTGGTTGGTTGAACGTCATGTCCTACGACATATTCTGGACCTTCAGGTATGTTATCAAAATCGAAAATTGATTACAATCATACCTACTAACATAAAATTTTCCGATCCGATCACCGTATCGGTAACCCCGTATCAACCAACCTCGCCTCCGTATCACGGACTCGTATCATTACCGCCTAATTTTGATACGCCATCGCGCCACTCGGATGTGCGCCACGATATACCTAATCATATTGAGGCATTTTATCGAATTTAGACGATAAAATCGCATTTGTCGCTTAAAATCGAAGTTAATAATATTATATCGTGGCGCGCATAGACCGGCAGGACTCAGTTTTAAATGTATCAATATTTATTCAATTTGGCTCATTTGAAACGAGCTCATTTATCAGAGAATAAATACGGAGAAGAGAAGGTAGTATTATCAACGTTGCTAAGAGGTAATTCCCTATTATTCAATAAGGAAAAAGAGGTCAATAAATAGAGCGTTTACGTACAATTCCATTATACCTACTTAACTAACAGCATTTTACCTTTTCACGTCAAAATGAATCACATCGAAAATTCTACATAATTATTAATTGTCATTAATTAATAATTATGTAGAATTTTCGAAAAATACTTAGGAAGAACTCATTCCCTGTCCCGGATTCCTTTTAGTTATTGTGCTTTACAAATCCAAGGACCTAGCAGACATTACTCACATTTTAATTTTATTGTTTGCAAAACTATAATTTATGTCCATGGCAATATCGAGGCATTTTATGGATTACATTTGACGTCTAAAATCATTGATTTTAAGATTTTATCACGGCGCGCATCCTAGCCAAGCAGGCCTACTGGTTCACCAGAGATTCCAGGTTCGATCCCCACTCAATACAACAATAACATTAAAATATTAATTACACAAAATTCTGTTTGTGCCTATCTCATCTGGTGAGCTGGATTGTGTGACATTGTGGTGGTGGTAATAGTCTTGACCTATGGTCCCAAATTGGTGTTAGGGCAAGCTATACTCGTATCTGGGTACTTAAACACGTCCCAAATATAGCCATGTTCATTTAGCCACAAGACGTCCACAGCAGAAGATAGGCCTCCCCCAATGATGTCCATAATGACCGGTTGAAACATCCAGAACCTTGCTGCCTCATCGACTAATTCCTATAGTACGGAATGGGCAGCAGCGTCTGCGTGCGAAATCTTAAAAAAATCTGTGTTCTCCAACCCGCCTGCCAAGCGTGGTTGGTAATTTCCCGCCTCTTATGAAAAGGCGTAAAAAGTATGTTACATACCTACAATAAAGAATTTGAATTGTTTTTCTTTTCAGAGGCTACGCGAAGGCGCGCCCCATCCACCGTCGAGGGGAGAACATAAAGTTCCTTATGTACTGCGCCTACGCATTCGGCGTCCCGCTCGGTCTCACCATAGCACTGGTGACTTTGAACGAGGTGAACAATCACCGACGGCTCGGTGGCATCGTCCCTGAAATACCTTTGAAAGGATGCTTTCTAGAAGGTAAAATTAATTTAGTAATTGAGTAACTTATGAAACTTTTTTATATTACTAGGGTCATGCTACCCATAGCAGTTAGATTTAACCATTCTAGGACATCCTGTACCTTGTTGTTTCCACGTGCGTGAAAGATCATGAGATAATTAAATGTTTGTATTTAAATTTTTGTAACCCTTTTGAACCCATCACAAAACATGACCACATCTTGCGTGCTGTACGCTCATATGACTATCTAATCAATGCTCTTTTACCATAGATTAAAACAAAAAGGGAAGATCCGTATCTTCCCTTGCGCTTACATTGCAATAATCAAACTAGTTTTGAACAAAACCCTGCAAACCCTGCCTGCACTACATAGGTTTTATCCACAACGAGGAAGCTCTTGGCCTATATCTCACCTAATAGTAAGTGATGATCAGGCCAGAGGTGGAAGCGAGCTTCACCCGGAATCCTCACCCACGGAGGAACTGGCTATCTTACCTCTAACTGCCGGAACACAACACAACAATCCTGTTAACATTGTTGTTATGGGTTGATCCGGTAAGCAAGACAAAGCAAGAGCCCTAGCTTAGTGCAAGCGAGATAACTACTATTACCTACTATACTATACTAAACTAAACTATATTAGTCAGAAAATGACAAATGAGTGTAATTGTGTGCGGGTCACTTGTTGCTAGTGCCGTATCTTCGCTTTTTAATCATAGTCTTTGGCCCAGGTCCTGCGAAGTACGTGTACCTGTACGCGCCGATGCTGCTGATGATCCTGGCCAACTGGGTGTTCTTCCTGCTGACAGCTTTCAACATCTGGAGGCTGACGCGAGGGGGCGATGTACTGCGGGCTCAGGACTCTGCCGCCACCGGCTCCTCGACCGCGCGACAAGTTAACAAGCAAAGGTACTATTTTAACCGCCTCTGTAGTCTAGTGGTAAGACCACCTGATACAGACGCAGAGGTCCCGGGTTCGATTCCCAGTGGGGGCAGATTTTTCTGTTCGGTTTGGTTGGTGGTAAGACTGGTAAGGCTTGTTCTAAGTCCGCCTGGCTAGCTACCACCATCTTACTTAAGTCTGTCGCCATAACAACAATGTTAACAGCATTGTTGTGTTCCGGCAGTTAGAGGTAAGATAGCTAGTTCCTCCGAGGTTGAGGATTCCGGGTGAAGCTCTCTTCCACCTTCGGCCTGATCGTCACTTAGATACCATCAGGTGAGATACAGGCCAAGAGCTTCCTCGTTGTGGATAATAAAAAAATCCCACCGCTCTGGAAAGGTGGTCTCCATACAAATGACAGCTATTTTTGTGTGCCAATTTGAAGCGCCCCATTACGATTGTCCCAAGAACTAATTTTGACGTACATTGGAATAACCATAGGAGTAAGCAAGAAAGAAAATCACTAATGTTTTTTCTACAATCTGTAACCAGTTAATACCCCAGTAATGTGTAAACTTAGGTTAAGTAATAATGTTAGTTCCATCACAGAATAATAATAAGTACTACTGGTTCCATGGACAATCGTATCTGCCTACAGTATGGCCTATAGCGCCAAAATGGCGAAACTCAAAAACAATTCGTTAAATCCATAATATCTTTATTTTTAAATGCAGTCTAATTAGTGTTCTTGCTCCTATCGCTAAATCTAAATCAGGATACAATTTGTAAATAAGATTTGTTAACGTAATCGCTGCTAAAATATTCTTGAAGACATTCAAATCTTAGCTTAATAGCCATATTCGTTAAGAACCTATTTCAAACTTTGGTCACTGGGTATTCTGTATTGGTAAAACATTTTATTTAACGAGACTATTCCCACCTCTCGTTCCCACCACTGCAACTCCTGTGTAGCCAGGATCTACAGCTTGACCGCCACAAAAACCCAACCAATGAAGTTCAAGTTTGTCCCGAGGGAAAGTTATATTATAACTGTCATTGGACCCGCAACGAACAGAAGAACATAGTAGGAGTTCGAAATTATGGTTTGACTTCCCTCCATTGCAAAGCGGATGACAGGTGACAAACAAAGGTTTATAACCTTTAAGAAAAGATTATTATAACATTTTATGTACATATTTACATTTTACAGGTTTCTAATGTACCTGAAATTATCGGTGCTGATGGGCCTGAGCTGGATCCTGGAGGTCGTCAGCTCGTACAACCCCGACTTCGAGGGCTGGTACATCACAGACCTGTATAACGTGTTCATGGGGGTGATCATCTTCGTCATCTTCGTCTGCAAGAGGAAAGTCTGGAACATGCTGAAGAAAAGGTGCTTACACAATGCAAACTACAAAAGCAGGATGGAGGTAGAGCTCACTGTACCAATCAAGTTCACTTCACTCATAAACAAACCAAAGTTTAAAACTGCAGTTTATTTCAATTAGTTAGACACCACGCGATACAAATATTTTTTCTGCCAATCAAAGACTTATACAGGGTGTTAGGTAAATGGGTATATGAGCCGACACTAGCCTATGTTAACATAGTAATATAAATGGTATGGTGAAGTCAGAAAATTGATATCTTCATTTTAATAATTTAATTTTTCATACAAATCGGATTTTATAAAATTTATTTTGTATGAAAATTAAAAAAAATTAAATGATGATATCAAATTTCTGACTTCACCATACCATTTCTATGCCCATGTTAACATGGGCTAGTGACGGCTCATATACCCATTTACCTAACACCCTGTAGATTAAAAGATTAAAAATATTAAATGATCATTTATTCACCGAGACAAGGTAATACAACAAGGTAGATGTAAAAATAATTACAGCTCAGCTTATCTCACCAGAAAAGCTAGTGTGTGATTATTACATTTTTTATTGACCCATGCATAGAAAAAATAATAAACTTGTAAAGAAACGTAAAGTACTTAATACCTATAAAGAATCCTTCTTTTATTTTCGTGAAAAACAAATAGGTATTTAATATCAAGGTTGGGATCGTTATCCCTTCTTTGTTGAAGTTGCTACACCCTGCATCCTGCATCACATCATCAACTCCGCATTGCATGATGTACAATTGTACACGTAGTTTTCTTATACTTGGCTACACCTTATCTTCTATTATACATATAAAACTCAAAGGTAACTGACTGACTGACATAGTGATCTATCAACGCACACCCCAATCTATTGGACGGATCGGGCTGAAAAGCATGTAGGTAGATGTTATGACGTAGGCATCCGCTAAGAAAGGATTTTACGAAACTCCACCCCTAAGTAGGCGGTAAAACGGGATTCACGCGTATGAAGTCGCGGGCGGTCGCTAGTTACACATAAACCTCCTATCTTATAATGAGGATTGACCGGCACAGTATGGGCTGCGTCTACATTGGTCACAGTATCAAATATTTTTAACAAATAGGATGGGATTCCGTGGAGGGTAATTGAACGGAAAGCATAGTCTCTATCATAGGCTTAAGTTAAATAAATCTGATGTTATTTTGCGTTCTAAAGTGCAGTGAAGTGATAAATTTATAAAAAAAAACATTGAATTGAAACCTTTTGAATTTGAACACGCATCCAGTGTCAAGCGACTTATCTCACACAACTCGCTTTGGACCCGATGGCGTCTTGAATCGCTTACGAATACTTGTCTCCACTGAAACCAAAAATCAATAGAACTAAGGCCCAGTTTTTTGATTCATAGTTAAAATAACAAATTGTTAAATTTTGTTACTAATGGCACAGAATAATAATAAGTAGGTACTGCGTACAGAAGTTTTACTTCGCGAAGGTATTTAAAAAAACGTATGCTCAATGTCATTAACAATATGGTGTAATTTAGCCTGTCTCAAGAGTCAAGCACCATTTTGTTGACAAACGTCAGTGACCGGCACTGCGCCGAAGCTATAGGGCCGACTTCGGTAAAATGATGTGACGTGAGGTGACAAACTGCGGAAAATGGCGGAGGAAATACATGATTTAGCATAAATTATCATGAATAATATTAACTACTTATTTACCTCTCAGTGTCTTGAGGCAACTTAAAAAAGTACATTCTGTGTTTTTATTATTATTTAGGCAGTTAAATACTGCACAGTATTTAGTAGGTACACCATTTTCTTTATTTTCTTCCATCATACACAAGAATACGCGTGCGTGAGTCAATGTTCGCTCGTATGTGAGGCCTTGTCGAATAGTATCCTGTAGGTGGGCCATCGTGCGTGTTTTGTTTTCGATGTAAACTCGCGGAGATGAACAGGCCTGCTAATGGTTAAATATTACCAAAATGTTAACTAATAGTTCAAAAAATTTACTAAAAGTCAAGGTAACCATTGTTCGAAAAGCATTTTTTTCTGATATTTAACCACTTGTCATTTGACATCTGTCAAATTTGACTATTGGTTATTTTAACTACGAATCAAAAAATCGGGCCTTAGGCCCAGTTTTTTGAATCATAGTTAAAATAACTAATTGTTAAATTTTGCTACTAACGGTTAAATATTAACAAAATGTTAACGAATAGTTAAAAATGTACTAAAAGTCAAGCTAACCATTGTTCGAAAAACATTTTTTTCTGATATTTAACCACTTGTCATTTGACATCTGTCAAACTTAACTATTGGTTATTTTAACTATGAATCAAAAAACTGGGCCTTAAGTAAAACACCTATGTTCTAACACATCAATTTCCACGTGACATTGACACAAATAAACCTTAAAGAAGAATCAAATATGATAGCATCTTCTTCTATGTGATAGCAATGAACTTGCGTTTTTTCGCCACTGAGGGCACACTGTTCAGCTGCTTACATATCAATGCTATTTCTTACAGGTACACGAACTTCAAGCACCAACACAAGTTCTCCTTGCGGTCCAAGAGCCAAACCAGAAGCTCGCAGGATGAGTCAACCACTCAGAGCATACCTCTACAATCGCCCGTCTCTACCACTGCGTCGACAAATATGTTTGAACTGAATCCAAAAAAAGAAGTGGTTTAACACTAGCTAGTAACAAATAATTCCAATGCAAAGCATAATAATATCTAAAAGATATTTCAGGTCTAGAAGCCAATTTAGTTGAAAATCAACTATAATATTTGAATTTTAATTGCATTTAAAGTAAACAATTGACATTGCGACTATATGACGTCATAATTCCTAAGTACTCTACAGTGGGCCACAGATCCAGCTACTCATTTCCGATTTTTCTCTAGCTCTCATCAAATGGCGATTCTTTGCGATAGAACGAGACGACATGACCGGAAATGGGTAGCTGGAAGTGTGACCTAGGGATGTTATGGATAGAGGTTTCGGTTATGGATACGGTTACGTATATTACAATAATATTATACCGGTGTCATTTATGGTTACGAATATGAAATAATTTCGGATTATCCAATATATTTTATAATTTCGAAACCAAAAAAGCGATACCCAGTCAACTTGTGATGTTACATTCCATGTTATAGTTAGTAGTAAGTAGTTGTAATAGTTTAAAATGCAAGTTTGAACGCTTTATAAATACGTACTTATTTTGGTATTTCATAGCATTTTAGGTAACATATTAAGAAATCATAAAACAACGGTTTTAAACCCTCAATATTGTTCCAATGCTGTACACGCAGACAAACAAAAGCTTAATAACTTCAGTCTCCCCCAGAATTAATATTGTTGAAATAATAATTAGGTATTATATTTAGCTAATTTAGGTATTATTTTATTGTAATTTTACCTCCGATTAAAAATTAGTTACGTTTAATAGTTTTATCAGGATGATTTAATGTGGGCTAATATCCCATTTGAAAAGTAAAGTGTTATTAAAATGCAAGTTTTTGGTAATAATAATTTAGTGATATAAATAAAAATAATGTAAACCCACGCGGAAAAGGGTCAGATGCATTAAGTTTTAAGATTTTTATTTTTATTATTTGTCGATTTGTCACACTTCCGTAAATTGAAAATATACATATTCGTCATAAACATGGTAAAGTAACTTTCCTAAATACTTTGTTACGTTTATAGTAAAATACTAGCGGCCGCCCGCGACTTCGTACGCGTGGATCCCGTTTTACCCCCTTCATCTATCTTACGCGGTTTAGATTTTTTCATACAAATGTTCTTTCCCGCTAACTCTCGTTCCCGTGAGAATTTTGCAATATCCTATTGTAACTAAGCTTTAAGTTTACTAAAGTACCTGCATGTCAAATTTCAAGCGTCTAACTTAAGCGGTTTAGATGTTTCATACATAAGGATTTTCCCGCTAATTCCTGTTCCCTTGGGAAGTCCTAAGTATACTATAACCTGCACAGGAGTATGAAGAATAATTGTACCAAGTTTCGTTAAAATCCGTCGAGTAGTTTTTGTTTCTATAAGGAACATACAGACGGACAGACAGACAGACAAAAATTTTACTGATTGCATTTTTAGCATCAGTATCGATCACTAATTTAATCACCCCCTGATAACTATCAGGGGGTGATTAGTGATAGTATTTCAAAATAACTATTTTGAAAATATATTTCATGTACAGAATTGACCTCTCTACAGATTTATTATAAAAGTATAGATTAAGTGTGTGACGAATTTGTAAAAGCTTTTTTTCGTTTTTCGTGACTTTGTTGCAAATTTGTTGCAAATAGACTACAGTCTGGTCTCCGAGCACGTAGAATTTTGTCCAATGACCCCAAGCTACCCATCCTTATCGTTCGAGCGTAATTATGTTGCTGTCGCGCTCGCACACTCACTGCGAGCGCCCGTCGCACAGTCGCGAATCGCGATGTGACAAAATTCTAAGTGCTCGGAGAGCGGGTTTTAGTTCACGGTTTTTTTAAAAACGACCATTTCGCTACAACTTTAGTACGTGACTATTTGCGACTATGCACAAGTCTTTAAAAGCTTTGAATATGATAACTTAGTTTAAGTTAAATAAGTATTCGGTACAACTTTCAAACCAAAGACTTAGAGTAGGCGCACACCGTTGATTTTTCGTCGGCCGATAGTTTAGTCGGGCAGTTGATCAGTATGGGCATGTATGGGAGTGCGCACACTACGCCGATTCGATTTGGCCGATTCTTCATACAATTTAAAATCGGACACAACTATCGGCCAACTAAGTAAAAATCAACGGTGTGCCCGCCTACTTAATCTATGAATAAAATAAAAGACTGCCAATTAAAATTTTGTCTGTTTTATTAATCTCCTTGATACCTGTCATGTCAAACTACAAATACCTATCTAAAATAAAAAAAAGGGAAGATACGGCTAAAAGTGTCTTGACGCTCAAATGAAGTCCTAGGACATCATTTTTGACAGAGGTCATCGGTCTGACCAAGGAAATTAATTCTACTATGGCATAGTATAGCACATTGATTTATGTCACACACAGTTCCAGCTGCGAATTTCCGTTTTTTCTCTCGCTCTCATCAAATGGCGATTCTTTGTGATAGAACGAGACGAGACTGGAAATGGATAGTTGGAAGTGTGGACAGTACATTGTAGGGCATGAATATCGGAATCTCGTAATATCGGAATCTCGGACTGCGAGATCCGATATTTCAATTCCGATATTGAGCGATCCAATATCGTTATATCGGAATCAGATAAAAGTTTTAATTCAAATTTTAAACAAAGCGTTTAAACTCACCAAAACGTGCCACAAAGCCCAAAGTACATGACTGGCAAAGACCAATGATTTTCTCATGTCTCTCACCATCACTCTTTATGGTTAATTGAACTTGTTCTAAATCGATTTTAGCATTTGCCATAGGTCCTTGGTTTTGTTTTTTTTTTATGTGACAGGAGGCAAACGAGCAGACGGATCACCTGATGGTAAGTGATTATTGGTCAACAAAGAAAGACATCTCAACTCCCTTTCAAACATTAATTTTACTGGACTATGGACCGTCAGTTCTGCGTACTATGTGCCCTGCCCACTACCACTTCAGCTTGCTAATCCGTCGGGCTATATCAGCGACTTTGGTTAGTTTACGGAGCTCCTCATTTCTGATTAGATCTCGTAAAGAAACACCAAACTTATCCCTCTCCATAGCACGCTGTGTCATAAATTCAAAGGCCACGTTTTCGAGCCGTATATCATCACTGGTAACACACACTAATTGAAGACTTTCATCTTCGTATTTGACGATTTATCTCTTTTTCGAAATTGCATCTAACTACCTAGCTAATCGTTTGTCCGAGATAGATATACTTACTTGTCAACAATCTCGAGAATTGAGCTCCTAACCGAAACAGGGTAAGGGGCAACATGGACATTCGACATAAGCTTCGTTTTTTCCATATTCATCCGAAAGCCTACCTGTTGGGAAACTCGATTAAGGTCTTCGAGCATTGTGATAATGTCTTCCAACGGTTCTGCCTTAGTACGCAAAACAGACGGACGATGAGGCAGCAAAATTCTGAAGTGGAGCGACGTACCGGAAAGCGCAGCGTAGGACTCATAACCACAAGGTGGACCGACGACCTCATAAAGGTAGCAGGAAGGCGCTAGATGCAGGCCGCCACCAACCAGCCATTGTGAAAATCAGCATCGGAGCCTGTGTTCAGCAGTGGACGTCCTATGGCTGATATGATGATGATGATGGCTCGTGGTTTTGTGAATTGTACATCGATAATGAAAAAGGAACAAATAACAAGCATATTTAAGTTTTTTACCACTCTCTAAAATTTTTGTAACACGTGATTTGAATGACTAAAATTCATTCCTCCAACATAAAACAGGGTAATATAATGAAGGAGTAAAAGTTTGTTTAATACCTGTGATTTTACAAAAACACTTAGGTATCTTTAATTATTTGCTAGGTCCGTCTGCTCGTTTGCCTCTTGTCACATAAAAAACCAAATGCAATGGATACCCATAACGTAAAAATTGTTTTGAAATACTTCAATTTTATGAAGTGCTGTTTTGTACCAAATTATAGATTTTGATTAAAATCATTATTTTATTGTAAACAACCCAGAATTCTTACGAATATAACCAAATATTAATTTTATAGCACATGAACTCAATTCCGATATTAATATCGGAATTCCGATATTGAGATCTAATATCGGAATCCAATATCGGAATTGAAAACCTTCCGATATTACATGCCCTAGTACATTGTATGCATACACGCGCGCAGAGACTTTTTTAGGGTTCCGTATTTATTTTTAAAAAGTGAACGAATTTCAAAACTTAAAGCATTGAGTTATAATGTACTACGTAGTAATATTACTTCAAAGACTTAAAATAAAATATAATCGGTAATAAAAGCGATAATCCGGAAGCGAAGCGCATCGCTTCTAGAGCGTCTCCGCGGCAGTACAAATGGCATCCTGAGGGCATTGGCTGACAGGTGGGACTCGCCGCTGCTGGGGCGCTGGCTTAGTTTGCACGTCTCCAGTGCTATGTAAGCGGCTTCATATTCATTATTTGTATCTTACTAACATATGCTAAGTGAAAATTGTTACTAACACGATTATGGACCCCGGTCTGACATTTTTTTTTTTTTTTTTTCAATTCAAAAATACACGTCGTCACGTCATGTACAGGATGACCCAAAATTGAATTTCTGTATGTACGTGCCAGTTTCCTTAATATTCAGTACAAACTGATACCACATAATATTTGCTATGTGCTATCTTTAATACCTAACACTTATCCTCGTATTGTTACAGTTAAAATAGGTATATCAAAATTATTGTTAAACTAATATGAAAACAACATTTTGTTTGTCATCGATATGTTACAGTCAAAACTCATAATCGGTCAAAACAAAAGGTTTTGCCTGATTTAAAATTTTACCAATCAGTCAAAATTCATAAAAGTTATGTTTTAGTGAAAATAACCAGGAAATCATCAAAAAAGTGATATAAAGCAAACTTCAAGTGTAACTTTTGTGATGTAAATACAATTACATACAAAATGATGTGAATGACGGGACGAGGTTACAAAAGCTTCGTTGATCGGACTCTATACTAAATATTCATACGAACAACCCATTTATAGTGTGCCATAAAAAACCGATCCGTTCGAATTTATGAGATACAAGATCCCGCAAACTGGATTGACTGGGAAAGAGCCCTTAGATGATCCCAGGGTCAGGCAATAAGCATGGTCGTATCATTTTTTTTTATCTTCTATAATGTAAAAATGAATTGCAAAATGTGTTGGTAAGCGCATAACTCAACAACACCTGGACCAATTTTACCGTTGAAGTCCTGATGGTTTTTACGGCGAGAAAAATTCGAATAATTGCCGAGCAAAATTCAACCCAAAGAGGGTAAAACGGGGTCCACGCGTACGAAGTCGCGGGCGGCCGCTAGTGCATAATAAAATTGATATTTTAAAAAGAAACCAATTCTTTTTTCGAAACGGCTCTCTAAAACTGTCCTTTTTGATGGTGATGATGTAAAATTTTTAGGAGTATCTAAAGGCTTATTTTCTACAGCAGCTACAACTCACCATTTGGAATTCCTTTCTATTTATTATTATAATAACATTATGTGAGTTCATTATCTTACAATGTGGTTTTCATGGCATTTCAGGCATGGTCTTCCTCATTTAATTTTAATGTCCTATTTCATGATGGGCACACCAACAGTGGATTTATTTAATCTAGTTATGTAAACTGTAATTTTATTTTCATTTTTTATTTTTTATTTTATTGTTAGGAAAACAAACAGCATTCTATAACACACTACATTAATAATTTTTGTCTACTTCACTTTTTGCGTCTAAATCACGGAACTAATTATTTATTTAAAATCTTTATTGCACGCATAATAAATAGTAGTACAACAGGCGAGCTTAATGCCATGTGGCATTCTCTTCCAGCTAACCAGAAAGTTAGGCAAAACAGAGAATTTGGGTAGGCGCCGCAAAATACACTCGACATCAAATAAATCGCACCTCCCGCGACAATAGAAGTACTTTGCGGCACTCCTACGCCTAAACTATTTCACAAAAAGGTTACGTAGACCTCAAATATAGGACATTTTCTCTACTTTTAGTTTCTCTAAGCATGTTTTGTCATAAAATTAACCCGAAAAGAAAAGCCACTATTTTGCACCAAATGACTGGACTATTTTCGTGACAAAAAAAGTCCGTGCTTTTAAGCGATTTTGTGAAAAAAGCACCATTGGCAGGATATATCCCCATAATACTAATTGATGCTTACTGTCCGTGTTGCATATCTTTTCTTAAAGGTTACTTCTGTCATCCGCTTTGCACTGGAGGGAAGTCGAAATGAACTTCAAAATATTTGTTCTTCTGATTAATTTCGTTGCGGGTCCAATGACAGTTAACTTTCCTTCACTGGTTAGGGTTTTTAATGGCGGTCAAGCTTGTAGACCTCCAGGGCTTGTCTTGAAACTGTTTTTCAGTGGAGACCTTATTGATCTATAGTCCAGTCAATAAAGCATTATAGATGGAAAACTGTAGAACACAATTTCTGACTTCAGGACTTTATTTAGACTAGTTAGGAGGTGAACATAGCAAAAGTCCCCGCCCTTAGCCCTTGAGCTGACGAGGAGAGGGGGGTTTAAAGGTGCCACTTTTCGGTTTTTCGCTTAATCCTCGGAAACTATGCGTCCTAGTGACATGACTACTTTGAACCAAAAAAAGCATATTCAATTTGCTACAGATGAGATGGACAAGTTTTTCTATAAATTGTATAGTTTTCGCGGCATCTGCTCTAGAAGGTCTATAATATGGGAAATTTTATTTTTGTCTTACATGTTCCGTTCGAACGTTCGTCCGTTGTTCGTCCGTTTGAACGTCAATACCTAAATAACCGTTTGAGGTATATTTATGAAATTTGAAGCTGATGTACATCTTGCAAGTCTCAATACATGAGCCAAATTTGAAGTGTTAATGCACAGTAGTTTTTGAATGATGAGGAGTCAAAAGTGGCTCTAATTGGTTCGTCTAAATATACGCACGGTGCAGTCCCCTCCATGGAACTAGGCTTAACATGCTCCCGCATGTCTATAGTGTTTGCTCAATGTTGATTTAGTCGATTTTCTCCTGAAAGGAACATGTAAGACAACAATAAAATTTCCAATTTTACAGACCTTCTAGAGCAGATGCCGCAAAAACTATACAAGATATAGAAAAACTTGACGGTCTCACCTGTAGCAAATTGAATAAGCTTTTTTTGGTTCATAGTAGTCATGTCACTAGGACGCATAGTTTCCGAGGATTAAGCGAAAAACCGAAAAGTGGTACCTTTAAACCCCCCTCTCCCCGCCGGCAAGCTAAGGGCGGGGACTTTTGCTATGTTCACCTCCTAACTAGGCTAAATAAAGTCCCGAGGTCAGAAATTGTGTTCCACGGATTTCTCTCTACACCGTCGTTAAGGCATTCATTGACTGGACTACTAGGCCTTCTATCGTGACTTGACGTCATCCTTATGTAAAATAAATACAGTAAATTCAATTCTGTAAATGACACATTTATTTCCCTAATTATTATTTCCTTAACTCGCCAGTTCACGGCATACTGCTCGCTGAACAAGTTCACAATGTGGAAAATTATCGTGTCTCTGTCACTGTGCATTTGTGTAAAAATAAGCTGTGCAAAGTTAAAATGTGATGTCAAAGAAATTATAGATATACAAACAAAAAAAATCTTGCCTGATAAAGATGACTTCTGCAAAGATAAAATTTGTGTTTTTCGTTTGTGTGTAAAGTCTAACTCTATGCTAGTTAACGCAGTATGTACGACTTACGATGACGTTAGTAAGAAGTTAAACATGACAGTGAATCCATTCCCATGGAATAAAATACACGATTTAACAAAAACCCCGTCGAATGAAATTAAATCTAACATCAGTTATATCCGAATCAAAAATTTTAACAAGTTGATAAAGGACAAATGTGTGACGGATTTTTTTGTTGATCCTGCACATCTGTTGGAGGTAATAATATTCAATACCATAATTTCGCCGTGTGGTGGCAGAGTAGAATACATTTGTCACCAACCCCTACTCTTCCCACGGGTGTCGTAAGAGGCGACTTAGGGACTACACATCAAAAAGAGAACGGGCAGCAGCGCTCTCTGTAAAACATCAATCTTTTAAACTGCGATCTCCAACCCGCCTGCCAAGCGTGGGGACTTTATGGCTAAACCCTCCACTATAGCGGAGGAGGCTCATAGTCCAGCAGTGGACTGTAAAGAGCTGTTGATGATGATGATGATGACCATAATTTATTTTTATGTACTGTAAAATCGAGTTACCGAGTGAAGCTAGCTTCCACCTTTGGCCTAATCATCACTTTTTATCAGGTGATGCATGTCAGGTAGGCAAAGAGCTCCCTCGTTGTGGCTTTAACATCGTTCGTTCGATTCAGCCAAATGACGTCCTCAGTGTACCTACCATGAGTTTACGTTAGGTGTGCTCGCTAGCGATTACGTCAAAAATCTCTATGAAGATTTTGTTTCTTGAAAGTAGCCGCTAGGGGCGCTGCCCAATATGTCATACTAATTAATGTCATTTTTATACGCAGTCGCTGGACAAAGGCCTCCCCCAATGATTTCCACAACGACCGGCCCTGCGCCGTCCGCATCCAGGTACCTCCCGCGACCCTCACCAGATCGTCGGTCCGTGCGTGATATAATAATAATAATAAAAACCACACAGGTATTTAGCAACGCCATCAGGATGGAGTTTGGTGTAGACAAGTGTGCGGTCTTACATGTAGAGCGGGGAAAAGTTGTGAATTCTCCGAATTTACAACTTTCTGAGACAATGACACTCAAATCTCTCTCCGAAACTGAGACCTATAAGTACCTTGGTATGTCAGAATCGTTAGGTATATCGGTAGAAGACATCAAAAAATCGGTGAAAGAACGCTTTTGTAGCCGTCTGACAAAAGTTCTTAATAGCCTTTTGTCTGGCGGCAACAAAGCAAGAGCTTTCAACGGTTGGGTGATGCCTCTACTAATATACTCATTCGGCATACTAAGATGGACTCAGACTGAGCTTGATGCCCTGGATAGGAAGGTACGTCAGCAGCTTACACAACATCGCATGTTACATCCGCGCTCATCTGTAATGAGACTGTACATTCCACGGAAGTGGGGAGGTCGAGGCTTTCTAAATGCCAAGAACCTCCACAACCGTGAAGTGTGCAATCTCAGGGATTATTTCCTTACCAATGAGTGCGGAATGCATCGCGATGTTGTGGCAGTTGACAAAGGCCTCACGCCGCTCTCCTTGGCGAACGAGAACTGGCGCAAGCCAAAGGTACTGAGCGTCGCGGATCGGAAGGACGTATGGAAGAGCAAGGAGCTGCACGGGAGGTTCTATCGGACCCTAACAGGTCCCGATGTGGACCTCCTCGCCTCGGTGAACTGGCTACGCTTCGGTGACCTCTTCGGGGAAACCGAGGGTTTTGCTTGTGCAATTGCTGACGAGGTAATGATGACGAACAACTATCGAAAATATATCCTGAAAGACGGTACGGTCGACATTTGTCGAGCATGCCACCGTCCCGGAGAGTCACTCAGGCATATAATTTCTGGTTGTTCGCATCTTGCTAACGGTGAGTATTTGCACAGGCATAACCTAGTAGCCAGAATCATCCACCAGCAACTTGCTCTTCAGTACGGCCTTCTTGAATCTGAGTCGCCATATTACCAGTACCAGCCGGTGCCAGTTCTTGAAAATGGTCATGCATTGCTCTATTGGGATCGGTCTATCATCACAGACAGGACTATTGTCTGTAATAAACCTGATATTGTGGTGGTTGATCGATCCCAACGTCGGGCAGTGCTCGTTGACATCACCATCCCGCATGACGAAAACCTCGTGAAGGCCGAAAAGGAAAAACAAAGCAAATACCTTGACTTGGCCCACGAGGTGACCGCCATGTGGGATGTTGACTCGACGATCATTGTCCCGATAGTTGTCTCGGCAAACGGGCTAATAGCGAAGAGCTTCGACCAACATCTAAAGAAGCTCTCGCTAGATGGTTGGCTCAAGGGTCAGATTCAAAAGGCGGTGATCCTCAGCACGGCACGCATTGTCCGGAGGTTCCTCAGCCTGTGACCCTGACCACCGGTAGCCTGGGCCCTGCTCCGCTGCCAGCGGGTTAACTATTTTTAAGATTTTTGTTTTTATAATGTATTTTTATTTTTTGATATTAATTACATTGTAAAAAGAAAAAATTAAAAATAAGAAAGTAAGATGAATAAAGGAATAATAATAAATAATTTATTTCAGACTTTCATCCATAGTTTGTTAGTAGGGATTAGTAACAATTTTTCCTTATATTATGTTAGTTGAGTTAGTGCACATTACTTTTAGTTTTCATTTTATTTGGCCCATAGATAATTGTATCCAATGTGTTTGGATAGGACAGTCAGGACGTGCAATAATTGTCCTCAGAATGCTGTTGTTGCTGACCCTTATGCGGCGTAGCAGCGACGAGGCTTTTTTACGCATTATCGCATGGAACCCGTCTGTCCGTGCGTCCGCGAACATTCCCGAGGCGCTGCAGAACCGCGGCAGCCTCAAAAGCATTCTGAAGGCGTTGTTGATATGCTCGGAGTTTCCCTACGTGATCGAATCAGAAATGTGGGGATCCGCAGCAGGAGAACCAAAAAGTGTAATTGCTAAAACAAAGATGAAAGGGTACATAGCTCGCAAAGCTGATGGCCGCCGGGGCAGAAAAGTTCTCGAATTACAACCACGGGCCGGAAAACGTACTTAGTTAACAAACAAAGTTTAAGAAAATAAAAAAAAATGTACTTCATTAATTTTATATCCAACTGGTATCTCCTTGCAGGACGGATCAGTGTTAATTGGAGATGACCGAATAGAACCTGGCAACTTCATCGTAGAATACAAAACATCACAGCGAAAAGACGGGACATGGACGGAGCCCATGCTGAAGGTCAGAAAACTAACAGGAGAAGAAGAAGACGAAGACTTCACGTCAAAATTGTGTAAAGCCATAGGTAAACCGTCCACAATCCATCGTACCAAAAGGGTGCGTTTCGGTCAGAGATGTGAGAGGATGTGTAGCGAGCGAGTGATGTATTTGTAAATAACAATATGTAGAATCGCTTCTCTTAACACACTCTGGCAGAGTTAATACGCCGCATACGTATTGGCGCGCGCTCACATACAAACCGCGCTCGGTGCGTTTCTATGAAGATGATCTACTCATTTGTATATTTACTCTGGCTCTGGTGGGAACGGCTTAGGGGAGCGAGATTTTTGTTACAAAACAATTGAGAGCATGTGTTATGTTAGTAATGTCCAAATTGATAGTCAGAGAGGTTTACTTGTTGCCTTTTTTGGGTATTTTTATGTTATTTTATTAGTATCACTTGATAAATTACCATATTGGGTATCTGTTTTTACTTTATCAGGATATAGGTAGGTACCTCTTAGTTCAAAAGTTATAATTTCTTTAAAAAAATCTCAGATTTATTTGTCATTTTATCCTTTGATAAAAATGGGTCTAGTTTCCTTCAATGCCAGTTTCACCCATTTTCATTATGAGCACTTTATGAAGACTCGCCTATAGTAGGTATATTTATTTAAAGTCAGACTGCAACAACTTGAATTTTAACCGTTACTCTTTATTTCAGTAATTATAATATCCTGCTTCTTCATGGCCCTGGTCATAGTAATATATTCAATGTTCAAGAAGCTCCGTAGCTCGCAATATGGAAAAATACTACTGGCTTATGTAGCATGTTTGACAGCAACCTTTTCGCTGAAGGCCGTCCAGATATTGATGCTTAAAACTTTTACAAGCACCGCATGTAAAATTTTCAGTAAGTCCGACTCGCTTTAGTTTTGTAATTAACTTTTTGCTTGCTTGCGGTCATTACTTTTTAACTTGTATTTTTAATTTATAATTATTGAATCGTTTAATAATGACATTTCCACCAAACTCAATTTATACGATCTTAATAGTTTCAAAAGAAAAATTAATGTACAGTCGCGGAATGAAAAGGTTCGTCACCTTAGTGTCGGTTTTCGCTTGCACTAGGTTGACTAGGTCTAGGTACTGTAAGAGTCAAACCTGCCAACATAACAGTGCAAGAAACAGTGCTGCTAACATTTAAATAAATATGACGTTTGCTAACGAATAAGGTTTTGCTTGTTTATTTTTCTATCCCATCAGTGCAATGCAATGATGACATTGACCTATTATTGACAATAGTTTTTTTATTTAATAGAAATAATAATGGCAGGTTGAACCAACAAGGTTTTAGTTTATCAATCATAATAATCTTCTTGACAAGATAAATCGTCAAACACCTTTGATCTGAATAATTTTGAACTTTACTGACGAACAGTTAAAGATTATTTTCACTAACTCGAGATTATTCTGTAACATAGTTTCAAAAGGTAAAAAGTGCTCGCGATTCGTTGAAGGAATCAATTTGAAAACTGACGAACCTTTTCATTCCGTGACTGTACCTACATTAATTTCTTTTCCTAAAGTTGCTGTGCCCTAACTGGGTCCACATTATATTATTATAATGTATAACTGCCTAAATGTGGTTATGCAGTCCAGCAGTGAACTGTAAAGGGCTGTTGATGATGATGATGATGATGATGATGACTGAGTATTGAGTATTTAATTTTTGAAATGACCTGCGAATTGCTCAAAAATATAATAAGGGCTTCCGCGGAAGACCAGCTCCTTGACATGCACTTACCTTACGAGCATGTCAAGATAAATTCTGAACAGGATGGAGAGCCTATTATTTTTTTCTTTTCGTGTTGCGTTATTGTTTATAAATTGTGCTCACTGTGTTCCATAAAGTCCATTCTATTCTAGCTTAGCTGGCATAGCTAACTCAGTTTTCCAAAGTTGTGTGCAAACTGCAAACTAAACAATTCAATGTTTTCTCAGGCGAGGGGCTTTTATACGCGTTTTTGGCCTGTTTTTTTTGGTCGAACGTGATGTCCTATAAAGTTTGGAGAGCTGTAAGGTAAGAAAAATCTTATCACGTTTTAAAAGAAAATTTAGTCTAGTTTGTGCTAACACCACCCGTCTCAGACTCAAAGTCCCGGGTACGATTTGAGCTAAGCTACGTCCTAAGTTGTCGTCCTTATCAACAAGTTATGATGGCAGGTTCTTTGAGGCAAGATTGAGGATTCCGGGTTAAGCTCGCTTCCACCTTCCTTTTCCATCACGTGGGTGAGATACAGGATAAGCTTCCCCGTTTGGGTAAAAAACAGACCTTTGTGGAATAATATTATTTTCACAAAATTGAATGATTTCCTGAAGTGGTAACCTTAGGTAGGTTTAATAACCTTATTCGTTTCAATTTAACAATGTTCGACAGGTCCAATTATCAGCAAGTGACAACACAGCCGCACAAATTTCTCCAGGCTTGTCTATATGGATTCGGCATGCCTTTACTCATGCTAGTCGGTGCCGTGCTCATTGAAGAATTAAACCCTAAATTTATCAAAATAAAACCGAAATTCTATGACTGCATGCTTTCAGGTGAGGAAGAGAGCATGGGATTGCAAAAACATATTTCATGCTTGTAAACGAAATAGGTCCAGATAATACCTACCTAAAATTATAATAACGAGGATAATTTGTCGTCCATTATTTGCGCTGTTTTCCCAACTTACATACATGTGTGAGACTATTCACAATATTGTAAAAAGTTTTCAATACCTTACATCTCCTTTTTATCAGCTGGGTCTGAAAGAAATTCTTTAAAGATAAGCTCGCTAAAATGATAATATAAGTAATGGGCTTGAGAAAATACATTTAGTACTTCCACATAATATTCTAATTTTCCCTTTCAGAAAACGCTACATTATATTATCTGTACGTTCCCATTACGATAATGTCATGTATCAACGTGATATTCTATTTGATGACGCTTTATTCTCTTTATATGAAAAAAAAGGACAGCAATAACACTTTTTCCGGTCCAGAGAGCAAGAATACGAAGCAAAATAAAAACATGTATGTAACCTTCAATTAAGCTACACCTACGCTTCTGTTTTCTGTTTTTAGGACAAGTTCTAAGCTGTACGCTTAAGTACAGCTGCCCACTGCCACTTAACTACCATTCTGCGGGCTAAAGTTTTGAGGGCTTAGTGCATTTGAATGTCGTCGTAGTGTCGTCACTAGCGAGCGCGTTAAAAAAAAATGAAAATTTTAGTTCTTGAACGTTTCCGCTAGGGGCGCTTGTACAGTCGAGGAATGAAAAGGTTCGTCACCTTAGTGTCGGTTTTCGCTTGCACTAGGTACTGTAAGAGTCAAACCTGCCAACATAACAGTGCAAGAAACAGTGCTGCTAACATTTAAATAAATATGATGTTTGCTAACGAAAAAGGTTTTGCTTGTTTAATTTTCTATCCCATGCAATGTTACAAAATGTAGTTTTTTTTTTATTTAATAGAAATAATAATGGCAGGTTGAACCAACACGAAGGTTTTAGTTTATCAATCATAATAATCTTGACAAGATAAATCGTCAAACAACTTTGATCTGAATAATTTTGAACTTTACTGAAGAACAGTTAAATTATTTTCTCTAACTCGAGATTATTCTGTATCATAGTTTCAAAAGGTAATATGTGCTCGCGATTCGTTGAAGAAATCAATTTGAAAACTGACGAACCTTTTCATTCCATGACTGTACGACACTGTACGTCATACATACCTACCTAAATTCTAAATGATTTTTTTACGCGCTCACTAGTGACGACGTTTGATATAAACTCACACTAAGCCCTCTGGTGGTTAATAAAGATCGGATTAACATGGCTGGAAACTCTACCTATTCCAAAACTGACTCTGGAATTTATCTTTATCCAGAGCTACAACTGGAATTTTAATCGCCGCTTGTTTTTCAGGTATATTATTTATGCTAAGCTCTCACTGTTGACCGGCCTCAACTGGATCGTGGACGTTATTGGGGCGTATGTGGATTTTTCCAGAACCATGGATCTTATTTTGGATTTCAGTAACATCATTTTAGGGATCATACTTTTCATTACCTGCGTATGCCAAAAGAGTGTTCTGAGACTACTTTGTAAGAGGTAAGTTTCTTTTCCACCATCGTCATCATCATTATTTTCAGCCATAGGACGTCCACTGCTGAACATAGGCCTCCCCCAATGATTTCCACAATGGCCGGTTGGTGGCGGCCTCCACGGCCTGTGGTGGAAGCTCAGATCATAGAAGGGATTTCTTTTTATGATCTGAGGGCGGAAGTTACCCTACTTGACACTGTAAGTATTTGGGGACGGTGAACGAAGCCATAGAAGATAAAGCTTTTACTGATTTTTTTTTTACGAGATCACATAATAATTGTTAAATAATAAACATTTACCTAAGCGTTGTCATTTTTAATTAATTTTATTTATCTTTTTCAGTTTAGAAAAAAAAACAATTTTATAAGTGTGTCATATTTAAAGGTGTTTCATTAATTCAATTTTCTTTATTACAGGTTTAATATCAGCATTCGTTGCCTGAAGTCCCAGGCGCAGGAATCTTCAATGGATAGCACTAACATAAGAAAATCTAGTAGTCAAAGGAATAGGCAGGCATGAATTTAAGAGCATGAGCGTTGTTTTATTTTCATGACGTGTTATCTGTAAATTACTTATTTATAAGCAATCAGTCTGATCAATGTATTATTATCATTTAATTTTTTACCATTAATATTAAATTTAACTTGCAAGGCTTATAAATTCTGTGTTTACATGAATTAATCACTTAAAATTAAGTTAAAAAGTTGCCTACCTACTTAACAAATACCTTAATCATTTGTAAGTGAGATATGGAAATAATAATGTAGATTTATTCATAATAAAGTAGAATATTAGGTAAAATAATATCTTATTTTTCTGTCTCTACCCTACACTAATGCTGTAAACGCAGCATTATTTTAAGGCGAGCACACGTCATGCTACTTTTTCGGCGATTATGTAGTCGCATTATTTTCATTGTGTTCTATTATTAAATATTATTACCTAGGTATCATTAAGTACTTTTCATTGTGTTCGATCAACTTGGGGGTGGAGTGGTGGAACACTGGTGACCTGGAGTACGAGTTTTTTCCTACCTTTATCAGACACCAGCTCAGATCATAGAAGGGATATGATCTGAGCACACAGCTGCAGTCTCGCGCCCCAAGCTATGTAGAAGTTTGTAGGTACTCATTATACCGTAAGACATTTAACTATGTGAAATAAACAAATGTTATAGAATAGTAAATTATTATCTTGTTTTTCTCTCCATTTAATGACCACTCTCTATAATGCCGAAAAATATTCAGTACCTACCTACCTACTTAAAGCTTACCTGAAAGGTAAATACACGATGCGTCCCTGAAAATCATACCCTTGAATAACCCAATCAGATTTGAACGAGAGGTGATGTGTTAATATAACGACGATTGATACACATTCGATAACATCTTTATTGTTTCATTGGGCAAACTTTTCCTGTCTGCCAGGCCAGGACCATGCCAGGCAGTGTTGCCAACTCGGATTTTGAAAAAGTCGTAGGACCGATTAGAAAATTACGTAGAAATGGTACAATTTCCATATAGAAAATACGTAGATCTACGTACTTTTTTTTCTGAGTGAAATGAAGTGAGTAGGGGTAGGTAAAAGTACTGTCAACGTCGTTATTTCGTTTTGAAGAACAGGCTAAGGTCATAGATCATACTATTCATACTGCTTCGTTTCATCTTTTTCGAGTAGAGTTTTTCAATGCATAAATTTATTCATCAAATTTTGTTATTATTAAGACATTTTTTATGATAAAGGTACAAACGCAACGATAAGAACGGATTTTTTATTTTTAAATAGCTTAATTTTAACACTATCAAGAACTATGCTATATGGTTCCTTCAAGACTAACCTGATTTCCACTAAGCAAACAATCTTTGGTTCTGTTTAGTTATAAAAATTTTGTAACAAATTTGCTAAATGGAACCAACCAACATTGGTTCTAGTTTGCATAATTAGTTTAAATAAGTGCTTAGGGACCATGCTGTATAGTTCTTTATAGTTTTTAAAAGTTGGCCAAAGCGGGTTGGTTCCGCAAGTGACAGTGCTGTATCTCTGTTGTTAGTCGTTAAAAATGTACCATAATTTTTTTGAAGATAGAATGCGTTATTTGAGCGCCATCTATGTACTTAACTCAATTTCACTCAAAGTGTGGGTTGGTTCCTGTTTGCATAAATGGGTCCAATTTATATTACCCTAAAAGTAGTAAAGTACACTTTTATTGTGTATCATTTTCAGAAATGTTTTTATAGTGAAGATTCACTTTGACCGTTAGACGGTTTACACACACAGTCACGTCACGTCACATTTCAAATTTCATATCAGATCAAGGCTCTTCAGTGACATTATTTCACTGAAGTCTCAGGCTGTATCCGTTGGTCGCTGCGTAAATAATAATAAGTATTAATGGTGTTGTTTGAAAACGACAAAGAATCAAATCAAATCGTTTATTTGCAATTTGCATACTAATAAGAAGACCTCTTAATATTGTGCTTATAACTTTGTGACCAAGTTGAGATATTGCAAAAAAATTTTTATGGAGGGCTACATTACTTTATACAGATTAGTTTTTATAATAAGAGTAAGAAAATTTTTTTACGTAGAGGCTATGGCTTTCGCAAACACTTACAGCAGCAAGCACTTAGTACTTACCACGACACCAACGACACGCTACGGAGCTATGTATTACTTTTCTCTATGCTACGGAGCTTTTCGGAAATGTTCGATGCTTACATTAGATAATATTTAGTACATCCGTTCATAGATGGCGTTGTATCAGTTTTAAGGTTTCCGAGAAAGAAAGTCCTATGTACAGTCGACAGCACCTCAAGCTATACATTTTCGTTGCAAAGTCGCCCCCATCGCTACGTAAGATACTACAGTGTTTACGTTGACGTGCTGTCACTGTACTCTGTATACAGGGTGTTAGGTAAATGGGTATATGAGCCGACACTAGCCCATGTTAACATGGGCATCTAAATGGTATGGTGAAGTCAGAAAATGGATATCTTCATTTTAATTATTTTAATTTTCATACAAATCGGATTTTATAAAATTTATTTTGTATGAAAATTAAAAAAAATAAAATGATGATATCAAATTTCCGACTTCACCATACCATTTATATGGCCATGTTAACATGGGTTAGTGTCGGCTCATATACCCATTTACCTAACACCCTGTAGATGACCCACGCTGAACTGTCCCGCCAAACTCAATGACAGGGGGGCGCTACCATCGTTCAACTATATGGTTTCCAACATGGCAAAAATCTGAACCAGCGATCCGGTATTGACGGTGGCGCCCCACTGTCAATGTCATCGACAGGACAGTCCAGTATTTTGGAACTATAGGTAGGGTCAAGGAGGCAACAGTGACTCGGTCGGCTACAGTGGCTCAGTCATGTTTCGACCTGAAGGCATAGGAATATATATTTGTCTCTTTTACCGATTCAAAGGTCTTTGTACCCGAACACGTTTAAACCAGTTTGCTCGCCGGTCAAGTGCCGTGCGGAAGGGTGAGGGAATGTTTTTTGTTTTCGCGCCCTCTAAATTACATTCTAAGGTGAGTTTCGATTGTTTTCATATCTTTGTTTGTTGCTATAGGTAATAGCCGTTATATTTATCGGATAGTAGGTCTTGTATCAATTGTCTTTAATCCGAATTTTGACTAATTTGTTTTACATCTTGGTTTTTTTGATCAAATATTTACAAAATGGCGTAGAAGTACACAGTGACTCAATTTTAATACTTTATACGAATTCAATATTTTATAACTGTAAATCGAATTTTGTTTTTTATTCACAGAATGCCACGGAAAAAAACCGACAGAAAAATAGGGAAAAAATAAATAACGAAGAGATTGAGATGACTTAAGATCTTATAGGTAGCAATAAAAGTACTAAGAGTCGTGTTGAATTGTTGATTATAATAAGAATAGCTTGTGCAGTTTTGTTATTATTTCTAATAAAAAACTACGCGGAATGGGCATTTTCTTTTCATATAAATACTGCCTTACCACGTTAATACTGTGTACCACGGTAGTGAGTCAGTGTGTACACCTAGTAGTCCACAGTGGCTCAATTATCATTTTTTTGTTTTAGGTTCCTAATTTGACATAAGTAGTAAATAATGTAGAATCATGAGTGCTCAGTTACAGTTCAATAGTGTATCTAAAATGTGAGCAAATTTTAGGCCAATATTAAAGCGATATCTATTTTTATTAAGCTTCGAAAAAAAAGTGAGTCACTGTTGCCTCCCTGACCCTACTTACCTTTGGCCACAGATATAGTTCCAAAATACTGGACTGTCCTGTCGATGACATTGACAGTGGGGCGCTACCGTCAATACCGGATCGCTGGTTCAGATTTTTGCCATGTTGGAAACCATATAGTTGAACGATGGTAGCGCCCCCCTGTCATTGAGTTTGGTGGGACAGTTCAGCGTGGGTCATCTATAATATAATTTGGCTATAGTTCCAAAATACTGAACTGTCCTATCGATGACATTGACAGCGGGGCGCCACCGTCAATACCGAATCGCTGGTTCCGATTTTTGCCATGTTGGAAACCATAAAGTTGAACGATGGTAGCGCCCCCCTGTCATTGAGTTTGGCGGGACAGTTCAGCGTGGGTCATCTATATGTCCATTATTGTCCATTCCGTTCATAGATAACATAGAGCATAGAGAATTCCTCTATAATTTTGCGTTATCTGTGCCTCTCTCATCGTGATTGATTTTTGCCGTGAATAGGTACATAACCCTGAATTCCCAGCCATTTCCCAGCTGTTCGGGTGCAGCATCTGCATTGCGCCTGCCTCAACTTATTGGCAATTGCATGCACTAGTTAGACTCGATCGAGATATATTGCGGACACCATATGTCGTCCCCGGTAGATGAAAGGTATGTAATATTGTGATTTTAACATTGAAAATTTGATTTTATTGCGTTTTTTACAATGTTTTTGCTTTTTTACAGAATTTCTGATGAGCTTGAAGCTCTTAAAGCCATTTTGATGGATGATTTTGTAGTGAAAAAAACTGAAGATGGCCCAGATAGTATCGAATATGTCGTTCACCCATCTACGGGTGACGACGTTGATCAACAATTTGTTTGTGTTACGTTAGAAGTTCGTTTGGTCTCTGGCTACCCAGATGTCAGCCCCGAGGTGCTCTTGAGAAACCCAAGAGGTCTTGATGACAAAGTCCTTAAGTCCATTCATACACAAATCGATAAGAAGTTGCAGGATAACTTGGGGCAACCTGTAGTTTATGAAGTTATAGAGGTGAGCTTCTATATAACTTTCAGTTAATATTGATCGTAACATCTTAGCACTATTTATGTTAAAAAAGTGAATGCCTTTAAGCCTTACATTCAATTACAATAACAATGTAGTGATTGGATAATTATTTTAAAAAATTATAAATTTTCAGCTCATCCGTGAAAATCTTACTCGAAGCAATCTGCCGAGCGGGCAATGTGTGATCTGTCTGTTCGACTTCGTGGAGGGAGACGTCTTCATCAAGACGCAGTGCTACCACTACTTCCATAGCTACTGCCTGGCCTGCCACCTAAAGGCCGGCAAGAACTGGTATCAAGATGCGGTGGACAGACTGCCCAGTTGGCAGCAGGCTGATACACCTAAACACCAGGTAAGATCATCCTGTGACTCGGAAAAATATTTATTCTTGCTTTATTATAACTTTGTTCGTGCAGCGATTCACATCTTTAATTTTGTTATCGAAACCTCCGGTTGTAGTTTTTATAATCTTTAAATTAGAACATTGTTACTTAGAGCAATGTTGCTAGAAACTTTGATGAAATTAGAATACAAGTTTTTGAGTTGTTTTCATAATTTAAATTAATTACTTAATCAATTTAAGTATCAGACTTATGAGATGGTGAGTCTTTTAATAGCTTTTAGATCAACTCTCTTTGTTCTTTGTAGTTGAAGTTGAAATGTTGCTGCTGGCTAATCCAAATGACCATTTAGTTGTCAAGTATTTATGATACCTGCACCATACTTCACATGACGCCTATAATAAAGCAAATGCGAGTTTATTTAAGAAGATTAACAAACATGGCTATGCTGAATCTTATTATTTTTTCAATAATTCTTTAAAATGTAACTTGGAACATTATAGCCACATCATTTTTATACACATACACACATACAATACGCATTATGGAATTTCTTTCTACATTATTACATACATTTTAATCTTGTAAGCACCGGGCACAATCACAAATATTATGTTCAACTGGTTAGCAATTTGGCAACACAAAAAACTTGCATCAACACATTTTATCTACAACATACCTGTTCCCAATTTGCCACTTCTTTGCCCATAAGAATTGTTACATTAATGCCCGTTTTCATCATCAATCCCCAATTTTTAAGTGACCCCTATGAAAACAAAATGCCTGTTATGTGTCACCATAGGGGTCACTTAAAAATTAGGGATTGATGGTGAAAACGGGCATTAATGTCTTGAAAGGTACATACTCTTTATTGCACATCACACAAATCTGACAAATGAAATACAAAATTGAAATGGCACTATTAACCATTGAAATTAACTAAGAGCCCTGTCCGCAGCAGACATGCCCGGTATGCCGGTGCCGTTTGGACTTGGACTTCGAGACGCTGAAATCTGCACCGCCTCCAGTGGACTCCATCAATGCTCCACCATTTCGTCTGACTGCTGAGTTAAAGGTATTTACTAGGTGTAACTTTAACTTTTTGTATGGAGCCAACAACGAAATATTAGAAATGCCTTTAGATACTTTTCGAAAATGGTTTAATGAACACAGTTTTTGTGATTAGTCTAATATTTACCTATACCTATAATTGTACTAGTCTAATATTTATTTTATTTTTGCATTGGGGACAACATAATAGAATATTGGGCCCATAACCTGATGAAATTAAACAAAGCTTAATTTGAAGACTTTATATTTTATAATAAAATACCTATATGAGAACATCCTGTCAACGCGACAAGGACGAGATTGCCCATAGACAATATTAGTAAGGAGTTTCTATTATGCGTCCATAAATCCAACAGAATAGAATAGTTTTTTATTTGAAAGAAAGACATACAAGCAAGCAAGACAAAGGTACACAATGAGAAAGATATACAAATGGACAGATAGCTGCTTGTGCCCCTCTGACAAAAAGGCACCCTCAGCATACATCAAGACTTGAAACTGATTTTCAGCATAACAACAACAATAACAAGCAAATTAAGAATTTTATCGCCAGGGTTTCGTAATATTTTACAGTTCTCACTTGTTTGATGCAATTAGTGTCTAAAATTATTGATAAAGTTCTATTACGGCGCGCATTCTGGCCCGGCTGGCCTTACTTATTGATGGTTTGCGCAGGCTCTCCAAAAGAAGATGGCCGAGATCCTGGCCCGCCAGAAGGCCAAGGGAGGCGTGGTCGGGATGGGCGACAACGGACCCCCACCGCTCACCATCACTTCGCCTTCTGATAACGATGTGAGTTGTTCATCATCATCATCATTTCAGCCATAGGACGTCCACTGCTGAACATAGGCCTCCCCCAATGCTTTCCATGTTGATCGATTGGCAGCGGTCTGCGTCCAGCGCTTCCCTGCTACCTTTACGATGTCGTCGGTCCACCTTGTAGGTGGACGTCCCACGCTGCATTTTCCGGTACGCGGCCTCCATTCCAGAACCTTTCTGCATTCTCAAAGTTGCACAGCGTGCTATGGAGAGGGCTATGCTTGGTGTTTCTTTGCGAGATCGAATCAGAAATGAGCAGATCCGTAAACGAACCAAAGTCGCTGACATAGCCCGACGGATTAGCAAGCTGAAGTGGCAATGGGCAGGGCACATAGTACGCAGAACTGACGGCCGATGGGGCAGAAAGGTTCTGGAATGTGAGTTGTTATGACAATTATTTTATTAAAGCATAAAGTCCCTAGCTTCTGGCTTAGGCCCCAGATTTTTTTAGGTCAGTACCTCTAGTACGAAAAACTTTCGAGTTCGTTTCGTTGCGTATTCAAAGTGTCATCGAAAAATTTTGTATGAAAAATTAAACAGCGCCCCCTAGGGCGGCTATAATATAGGGGGCGCTGTTTAATTTTTCATACAAAATTTTTCGATGACACTTTGAATACGCAACGAAACGAACTCGAAAGTTTTTCGTACTAGAGGTACAGATCGTTTGACTTAGCTCCTTCAAAGCGACTGTAGCACTTTCTACGAGTTCATATTTTGTCTGCGAGATTTACCAGGGGGGTGGGGGAGGGGCAGCCGCCCTCCCCTACTCTTCTTGTCATCAAGAAGATGCAATACAGGTGCTGAAAACCACAGCTCATCATCAAAAATAAATTGTTTTAATGTATATCATAAGCGTAGTAGAGTAAATATGTCAATACAGTGGCGGCGTAGCATGGGTTGGCACCCGGGGCGATCAACCCCCTCACCCCGTCATAAGTCCTAAGGCACCCCCTGGTACCCCCCAGGATTTTGGGGTTACCTACCGATTCAAAGATTGATACCAGTGAGTACTAATCTGCGCGACTTGTGTCACCCCCTGATGCTTGGCACCCGGGGCGGCGGTTATTTTTTTGTCATGTACCTACTGTTATAAAAGTTTACTGTGTCAATAAATCATTTCTATTTTCTTATTTATTGTTGTTCAAATGAACAGGGCGGTTCCACCAGCCAGGACGCTGACAAGGCAGACGCGCTCGCCCGCGCCGCCGCCGCTGAGGCCGCGCCCGGATCACCCAAGGCCGCTCCGGTATACCGCGGCCCGTACCGGTAAGAACTAGTTTTTACTGCTATTTATTTATTATGAAATTAGCGTTTTGAATGGAGAATTTAACGAAAATTCATTTTTCCATATAAATATTTTTGCGATTTTTAGGGATCCACAAATCAAATTGTTTGAAATTTTGTGGTCAGCTTGGAAGAACAATAAGCTATAGAAAACACTTAAGAGACTTATTGTAAAGTTTTCAAGTGTTTGTCGATTCGATAAACATCGAAAATATCCAAAACAGTCTGCTGTTTTTCCGCTGATCGTGCTCTTTGGAGCTACCTGGAGGTTTACATCCAGTAATGGACTGCATAGGCTGCATGATGATGATGATAAAGGTTTGTCACACTGGATGCAGTCTACGGTTAGGTCATTCCTATTAGACTTCGTATTGATGCGCACCGTTGCACCGGCCACTGCTGATAGATTGCCTAGTTACGGCCACTGACAGATTTTTTGTCCGGACCGCTGACCGTCTATGTTGATACATGATGTGGGCTACGATTTTTGTTTTTACTTTGACTTTAAGAGCGTTTACGCGAAGCGCGGCGTTTCAAGGGGCATCATTGGAAATAATTCGCGCGCGGCGTTTTTTAATAGTTTTCAAATGTTTATAGCAAAACAATAACAATTAATTACATTACATTACAAGTAAATATTTTAAAGAAGATGTTATTTTATTATATTGAGCTATTTTTATCTTGAATTAAAGAAGAATAATGGTGTAAAAATCACACTGATTTTTGGGTATTTCACGTTCTTTGAATTTGTGATTTCTTATTGTAAAATGCTTAAATCTAAGAATTTTCTCAACTAACTATTTGCCTAATGACCTATGCTATACGATATAAATGTTTGTTATATCGTTTTCACAGTATTTTTATAAAAATTTCAGCTTGTAAACTGACGCTAAAGTGGAAATTTGAAAACCGGTGTGGAATTATCTTGATAGAATTCTTAAATGCTATACTAATCGAAATATTTTATCAACTAACTATTTAGACGACGAAATTGCCTAATTATTTATGCCTATAACATATTTGTAATGTAACTGGTTAATGATTGTAACTGGTTGAAAAAGTACTGTTTTTGCGCCAAACCACAGAATAATAATAAGTACTACGTACAGAAGTTTTACTTCGCGAAGGTATTTAAAAAATGTATGCTTAATGTCATTAACACTATGGTGTAATTTAGCCTGTCTCAATTTAGTCAAGCACCATTTTGTTGACAAACGTCAGTGATCGGCACTGCGCCGAAGCTATAGGGCTGACTTCGGTAAAATGATGTGACGTGAGGTGCCAAACTGCGGAAAATGGCGGAGGAAATACATGATTTAGCATGAATTATCATGAATAATATTAACTACTTATTTACCTCTCAGTGTCTTGAGGCAACTTAAAAAAGTACATTCTGTGTTTTTATTATTACTTAGGCAGTTGAATACTGCACAGTATTTAGTACACCATTTTCTTTATTATCTTCCATCATACACAAGAATACGCGTGCGTGAGTCAATGTTCGCTCGTTTGTGAGGCCTTGTCGAATAGTATCCTGTAGGTGGGCCATCGTGCGTGTTTTGTTTTCGATGTAAACTCGCGGAGATGAACAGGCCTGGCCAAACGGCGTAAACGCTCTTAACATGACCGCAGAAAGCATGCAGTGTGACAAATCCCTAACAGTACAATGGTTTCGCAGGGGCTTCAACCGCCGCGGCAAGCCCGGCGGCCGGCGGGGCCGCGGCGCGCCCGCCGGCTCGCGGTGACACGATCGCCCGGCCTCCCCCCCGACCCCCGCCTAGCGCTGCCCCTCGTCCTGCATGCCCCCACCTCCCCCTATAAGTTCGCATTCACCCCCAACTCCCTCAGACCTCAAAACACTCAAAACATCCACTGTAAAACTCGCCTCGCGCGATCACAACACCCAGATGACCCTGACTTCGGATTTTAAAAGGAATAGGCACGCCCCTCGAAAGGTCACGTCTCCCCCTATGCTAGGGCTCAGTCTGTACGACGAGCATGAACATTCCACCTCGTCACGAAGGCGTGGCCTGTACGATAGGCACGGGAGGCGCTCTGCCCCATGCAAGGTACTATCTTTCTCTTTTGTTAAGAATGTGATGTGCCTTGCCATGCGCCTGGCTCTCATGACTTTCGAGGTACGCTTACGCCTCCCTTTTCAAATGAACAATAAGGTGGAATGCAGCTGTTTCAATTCTGAAACTAATATCCACTCAAAGGCTGTAGGGAGTAAAATAACAAAAAATAATAAAAAAATGAAAAGTAATATTTGTTTTAGCACCTCTAAATTAGTGTGGGGAACGACATCGCGTGCACAAGCTTTACCTATGGCTACGACTTGTCCAACGTATTGGCTAATGTTTAGGAATTTCTCTATTAAAATATTTGTGTACTTTATTGATGTTTCTCAGAAAGACACAAAAAATAACATCGACTCGATTGCCAGTTGGATAGGAATTGGTAACAGCTTGAAGGGAAGCCAACTCGCTAATCGAGTAAAGACCATCGCGATCGCATCGAAATCGAGCACAGAATCGATATTTGAAGATCGAAATTGTGCAACAGACCACACTGGTCTTGGGTCATTCTGCGTTTTGTGCTCACGTGAGTCTACTAACGCGACTTTAAGTATTCCTGTCGCAGTTTTTATCACGCGTAAGAGTGAGAGAGCGTCACCCGCCACCACCGCCGTGGGAAAGAAAGTCTTCGACTTCATCGTGCCACAATTATTTATTAAAACAGGGTCCTATTTTACTGAATTTTCGAGACTGACGATTTACCCTATTTACTCAACCTTATATGTACGTAACCGCACAATATTCAGCTTTATTGCAATACATTTAAGTGTTATTCCTCGAAACTTTCATATCCTCACGAGTGGACCACTTGCTCGATTATATCGCGAGATGAATGTATAGTTATTTATATATTTTTGTTGACACTCATTCTGTGATATAATTCCTAGTAAATGTTCAAACATGCTGTTGGATCATTCGTAGTTGTACATTTTGTACAAACGTACAAAGAGGTATCTCAGATAGAAAAACGATGCTCTAAAAAGTTATTATTTAATATTTAAGCATTATTAGGTCCATATCAAAATTATATCTTAGGGTTAGTAAATGAATTCAGAAGCATGTTTGAATGGATCCATTTTAACTTTATATCAAAGTACTTTCCACCTTTTCCCAAGTAACCTAAAATCTTCCATAGTATTTGGTTAGATCGTTTTTATTTTAATCGTGTCGATTTTACAAATCGTCAGTCCATTTTTGCTTCTTTTGAAAAAATCATGATCTTCATAATATATTTTATTTCGATCAAAGCTTTTTTAAACAAAAACTGATAAACCGTACCTAAATGTCGCAGACTTTCAGTCCCAGTCAACTACTAAGTGCTATCAAATAACAAAACCAAATGTCCCGTGACCCAGTTGCATAAATGTGTCTTTCTGAAATACAAGCAACACAATGCCACCGCTTAAAATTTTGTTACAAAAAAAGAAATGAAAAAATGCAAAAAAAAAGTATTTTTTGTTGATTAATTAATTTGATCGATAGATTAGACTTTTTTATTGTTTTGCTCATTTCCATTACACTATTTGTTGATCTCGTTTCAAATTAAATTAATATTAAGTTCATTTGAGTTACGATTAGTTTTATTTACGATGGCATTGTGTTACTTTGACGCTCTCTCAGGGGATGCGGTTGGAAGCTGGATTTTTTTTGCTGATACAAAATTTATTTGCTGAGGGGCGGCGCCAAACATTTAAATATAATAGTCGTTCAGTGTATTCTTAGCGTAAGGTACGTTCCTGTGACATACCCTAGTCAAAAACAATACAGTAGTGTTCGGTGTTTGTAATATTTGGTCAACTTATTGATTAGTCGTTTTACTACTTTTACTGATTAGGCCCTTATTATAAAACGGTTCACATAGGTACGTACGAATCTACACTGAAGTACAAATTCCACCCTATTATTGGTCTGAACATTTCAATCAATCTCAGGTCAAATCAATGCTCGAGTTTCAATCCGGTTTTAGGCTCCGTTTTATAATAAGGGTCTAAGGGCGTCTTCTAATTGAGAGAGGCGTATTCTCACGTCTCTAATTGGCGCCCTAAGTCATGATACACATGAGGCATTCCATACATGGTTTTGATGTCACATGGCTTTTCTCCCAACTTGAAGAGATTTAGAGCGCTTTCACATTTAGGCGATTTAGCAGCGCGACAAACGCGCGACAGACGCGCTGCCGAAAAATTCATACTATGTGACAGCGGATGCATGCCTTCGCATTATAAAAATGCCGCTGGCGCGCTGCTTTCGCGCTACTAACGCCCTAATGTGAAAGCGCTCTTAGAGGGTAGGCCGAGGCTGCTGACGATGTTCTTCGGAACCAATACCACCGATTAAGCTATGCGTCCACTAGGTAACAAATGAGACGCTCACGTTGCCATACTTACATATTTGCAGAAAAAAAATCTGGTAGCGTAGATGCGGGTTACTTTCTTTCGGCAACTTTGGCTCAACAATAAAGTATTGAAATTGAGCAAAGTATCTTGGAACCAACTAAAAATAAATATGCGTCAGTAACGCTACCTAACATTGCCTTGTCGATTTATCGACATTACTAGGAAGAGGTGGGAAATTAAATCCTATTTTGTTTTAAGTTGCCCCCCTAGAGCTAAGGTAACCCGCAAATACGGTACTGTAGCCTGCAGGTAAAGTTTGTTCCCAGTCGTCGGTTTATGTCTGGTTACTTTATTCCAAAAACTGTTCGATTTGCCAACGCTTAACGAATCGTTACAGATTAAGGAAATAGGCGTTAAACAGCTCCGGTTACACCTGAAAATTAAACAATAAGTTGACCAAAATATGTATCAGTATCATAAGAATAAATAGCTGACTATATTTTGAAATTATCACTTAATTTAACTCATTACATGTTTCTTATCATAAATTATATTTTTGATTATGCATTATTATGACTTAAAATTTTGTGATTACTCATTAGTAATTTATTAATGTTTTGTTACGTATTTTTATTAAATTTTATAGATTTTAGACGTAAGTTTGTGAATCTGATGAAGTGTTTAAAAATGGATATGGCTTTATTATTAGTTATACCTTTCTGCAGTCGCGATTATTGTGAAAGCTCATGAGTTTTACCCAGATTACAAGATATTAAAGCAAACTGGAAACAACTTTTTATGAATGAAATGGACAACTGTTCTGCGCGACTGTACTCAATATTTTATTATGATTATTGACTTATTGATTATTTCGTGAAGTGTTCATGTAATAGAAATGTCGAATCTCTATATGCGATGTTCCACCCAAAGTACGGCTACGCAAGATCATGCCATTTTCAGAAAAATGTTGACCCTTAATACAAAGCTGTTAAGGTTCAACATTTAACAGGAATATAGTGCTGCAGCTAACAGAACTTTCTCGCTCCACCTACGGCTGACATTTCTTTTCAATTGAGGTTGCGTACTCGCATGTATGGTCAACATAATCCAGGGTCTTCTATAGTGTTTTAAGGAAACGGATACATCACGAAATAATCATGAGTAATTGGGGCCCGTTTAATAGAACTGACAGGGTCACATTTGACAGACTTGACAGTTTTTTTTATTCCTGTCATTCGTGTGTAACACTTTGTCATTAGAAAAAAACTGTCGTCTGTAAAATTTTACGATCTGAAGTTCATTAAACTGGGGGTGGTCTCTCTATTTACTTGCCATTGTAATTATAATGTTTTTAAGTTTAAATAGTCTGACATTCCATTGCGAATTTTGATTACATGTACAATATTTTCGTATAGTTGAATATTTTTAAAGCATTTTTCGTTCAAGTCGGTAAATTGGCATTTGGTTTGACAGCGACTTAAGAATCTCAAGGGTGTAATTTTAGTAATTTAAGCTCATTTTAAAAAACGACGTAAAAATACTCTTCATACTGAAGTTTATCGTTTCTTTATACGATTCTTCAATACAACAAAACCAATTCAGACCCCATTTTACTGACTTGACCTAAAAATTTGAAGTTTAGATATAATTTTCATATTGGATAAGGTGAATAAAATGTATCAAGATTTTAACCACGTTGCAAAGCAGCATGTGAAAGTCAATACATGTAAAGATCTAAAAAAATCGCACAAAAATTCTACTTATGGTTCAGAAATATAGAGTGACACCAACATGGCAATTTTTCACATTATTTCACGCATGCTAACACCAGAAGGAAATAGTGGGTGCCAAAATTGATGTTCCATACATTTTATTCACTGTTCCAATGTAGACTTATCCTTCTCAACACGCGTGGTTAGATTGGGAAATCGTATTGTAAGTACTTACGCATTCGTATTTATGAATTACATCAACAGTTCATTATTTATTACATTCACAGCTATTAATCATGTAAGGATAGTTGTAGTTTTTGGCTTTTCAAGCTATTGTAACCGTTTTTGAGAATCTATGTGTCTATTATACAGCCGTAAGATAAAAAAAATCGAGTATTATATTTACCCGACTGCCCCAGAAGGAGGGTTATTTTATTTTAGTTATTTAAATTGGCAGTGTATTGCAAGTTTTTGCAAACAAAGAAAAATCTAGTACATTATAAAAAATTTGGTTGACCTTATCATATTAAGTTTGCAACTGCTCACGTGACATCGGCGAAATCGTGGTTCCTAAAACCAGGTCATTGCCATAAATAAAAGACAATCGTGTCACGTGGTAGAAGTATCTAGATCTGCAAATTAATATTCTTTAAATACCTACTCTGTAAAGGCACTGAAGAATACCATCAGACTAGAGATTTGTTAAGATTGTGCTGACCATCGAATCGACTGCTAGCAACACTGTTACAATATCAATAAGGTTACTGGCAACGGCAGCATAGAATAGCTATGGCAACTAGATTAATTTCTTTAAATCTTAAAGGTAAGTAACTAATACCTACAATGTCCCACTGTTGGGCAAAGTCCTCACCGCAACTAGTGAGTGGTATAGTTAGGGAACTATACAATAAAGATAAGTAGTTGCTTTTTTATCTTACGGCTATATGTTATTACTACCGAGTGTTGGCGCTAGCGTCAACGATGTATTCGGTATTTTCAAATTTATAAATGTAATTTTATCCGTAGATATAAAACTTAATAAAATCTTACCAAAGAATTCGTGTTTCATTTGTCACCTTATTTTAGCAATATCCTGATTAAATCTTAAATGAATATAGGAATTCGTAATTATGTGGTATAAACCTTTTTGAGACTTAAAAGGACTTAAAGTTACAATGTGTTTTTGTGGAAACTAATATACTAACTAAATAATAACTTCTTTTATATTCGGATTCGGATGGTAAACCAATAACCAACATAATAAAATTAATTCTACAGGTTTCCTGATGGCAATGCAACAAAACCATAACTTACGTAGAAGGTCCCATATAATTTACAAGTCGGAAATACACGAGATTGATCCACTAATCCACTCAATCACATAGACAATTTAGAATACAGTTTGAAAGTGCCGGCTCCAGATAAGGGTAAGACCTTGGTTGGCTTCCTATAGTGTTTTGCATGGCCCTAACTTATATGGGCAAAGCGAATGGTTCCGGTTACGTGATTTGTGGACGATCCAGGTGCACAGATTAGGTTAAATAATAAACAAGAATCAAACTTACTTGGAGGTTAGACTTTTTTTACTGTGCGTAGTTTCGCCGCCTGCAATTTATTAGTACTTACCCATTCTCGATGCTTGTCGCATCTTGAAAATAAAATAGGTAGAGCAATTTCTTTTCAGTTAGTATTTAACGTGAATTAAGTTTCCTTGCGGATGCAGGAGTTACTAGAACGTAATTTCAGGAAATGTAGGTGTCATAATAACATCTCGTGTATTTTTAGACACTAAAAGAGCGATTACGCGTCTTTTAAAGGTTAAGGACGTCTGGTTTTACTATTGTTTACTTATTTAAGTTTGTTATAGAACAAAACTTATAATCTAGTGTTGGTGGCTTGAGGTTGTTCTTAAAAGGTCGTTTACCATCTGATAACATTTGGGGAACTCAATGGAATATACCTACGTATTGGTGACCTACAGATCTTCTGAATTTGGCGAGGCACAACATATTTAAATGCGCTCGAACGTTCTCGCTTAGGGTTGTCCAGTCTGAGAGTCCATTTTGATCTTGCCAATTTTACTTCATAAATCAATCAAGTTATTTTACTTGCCTAGCTAAAAAGCGCGATAACGTAATAATCTAACTGATAGATGCATAAAACTTCTGCATTTAAAATGTTACAAAAATTTTATATTGTAGTTGTTGTTTTGTCGGCCGTTTGGTGTAGTGGTTCAGAACGGACTACTATGCCGAGAGGTCCCGGGTTCGATTCCCGACCGGGTAGAAATTGAATGATGACCTCAGGACAACCCCTCAACTCGACACCATGTCGCAGGGGTTTGACGGGGTTGAGTTGTTCCTTAATTTATTATGCTTATGAAAGCTCTTCGAGGGCAACCCTGTATGCATGAGTCAATCGTGCGGATATGGAGAAAACATCCGAGGACGACGCCGTGTTGTGATGAGTAACGTAATTATAATGTAGCGGCCGGCCATTTTGAGCGCCGTAATCACATGCAATCCAAACGAATATGCAGAAATATCGGTACGAATGTGGACCGCAATTATTTCCTTTGCTTGTTAAGTTCGTTAATCAAGTTCGGTTTGAGAATACGGCGAAAAGTTGCCAATATTCACTTAAAAGGCACTTCTTCCCCCGAGATGCACCAGAGTCCTCGTACTCCCCAATCTAGGAATCCGATGCTCGCTGTGTGCTTGTAGTCCGCCTGGATGGTGTCGTCGGGGTAGTTCTGGTATATCCCCTTGATGACTTCAGCCTCCACGTCACTGTTGATGATGGCCAGATGCCGCCCTCTGCAGCGCACACCGAGGCAGCTTGGTACCAAGTTCGCCCGAATTTGTGAAACTTGTAGCAGCTGCCAGTTCGCGCTAATAAACCTTCTTCAATAAAACGCTGACAATTTCGTATACCGCTAAGTTATTTTTTAATTTCCACACTGCTTCAAGCCGCTCTGTCCGCTGTCTCTACTATTATCACATTCGCGCTCAGTTCAAATATCGAACGCGCGAAGGAAACACGCGCGTATTGTTTTTTTTTATTCCGTTGTCGTATTGGAACAAAAAGTTTTGTTGGTGATGTTCGTTTTTTGTCTGTGCTCTATACAGTGTGAAAATGTCCGCCCTTTTGAAAAATGTTACAAACTGCATCTGGTATGCGTTTGATTCGTTGCAAAATAATGCTGTTGTGCACAAATCGAAACTGAAGGTGCGTATTTATTTTCACTTGTTTTTTTATATATTTTGAAGAAGTTCTAGGTTTAATTTCGAAGAAGATAAATAAATAAAAAATTAAAAGTGAAAGTGTTAAAAGTTACTTAAAAACTCTCGCAGTTTGTCACCAAGACATAGGTACTTCCTCTTCCTAAAAAGTTCAAATTACTATTAGTACTTAAAGAAAGGCCAAACTGAATTCGAAAAAATATAAAAGAATAACTGGTATGTTCAGTATTTAAATGACCGTATTATAAAAGGCTTTCTTTGTAATAAATAAAAATGAAGAATATCAATTACTAAATTAGTTATAAAGTTGACAACATAACATTCTGAGCAAAAACCGTAAGGATAATTATTATAAAGTATGTATGTATTTAACTAATTAGGAAAATAAAAGGAGGATCATTAAATTAGTAAATAACTGTTGAATAATTTTGGCTGTAAGAAAGTTTACGTAGAGCAAAGTTTACCTAAAGTAGAACTCAATGTCTAATGTTAGTGTTTTTGAGCTCTATGTGTAGGAAAAGAAGTATCTAGGTACAAACACACTTAAAATAATAAGTATGTTTTAGGTACTTCTTTTCTGTTTAATAAAACAAATAAATATAACGATTTATTGGAAACTGGAAGCCGTGTAAAGTCAACACTGCACATTGACTGATTCAAGATAAATGACTCAGCTATGCAAGCGCACGAGATATTGAACTTATTAGGGAATACAATTAAGACTCAAATTAGTTAGATAAACAAATAGTAGACGCATGCAAGTTATACAAGCAATGAGTAATAGTAACAAAGACACGTTTTCCTTCAGTTTATTAAGGAAAAGATTTTAATAAGTAGGTAGTAAGTTATTTTTGCTTATTTAACTCAAGTGCCGGTGTATGAGCTAATTTGTTGTCTCTAGTAGGTATAATATAATAATTTATGTTCCATCTTAAAACCGAACCTAGGACTTGGACAGCCACTGGAGCACAAAAGAACAACACAGAATTTAATTATTTTTTAAAGTTATTAGGTAGAGAATGTTGGTATTTCATCTGAAATCGAACCTAAAACCTTGAATGCTTGCATCTGTAAACCACTGGGCACGGAAGGAAACCCCAACACTGGAAACTCTCTAGTCTTAATTATTTATTTTTAAAGAAAGAGCGCTATTTCCTTGACTACCTAGTTACCTAGTATGGTAAAATATAATTCCTACAAAGCCAAATTCAATTGAATATTAAGTACTTCCCTATCAAATTTTCGGCTCTCCCTTATCGTATACATATTAGACGATATGTTGACCTAAATATAGGTCACAAAGCACATAGTAACGGCCCCGCAGGCCAGAGGCCAGGGGAGAGTGACGTCACTCACCATTATCTAGCTGGAACTATACTAGTTGTGCCTGGTGAACTAGACTAGATTTAGGTCATCTATGAATGCAACAAAACTACTTAGTTGATAGGGCTTGATAATAAGGGTTTCTTGTCAGGACTACGAAACCCTAAAAAAGGGAAGTGTTGACCAGTGCACGGATACGATGAGAAATATTTCAGGAAAATAAAATCAATTTTAATAAAACTCATAAAAAATCATAAAACTCACTTTATTTTTGCAAGTAGGCTTTTAAAACCTTCCAATACTAACCCTAACTGCTTCGGGACAATATAAAATGGGCCAGTTCAGAGAAGAAGCCAGCGCAAGAGCCTCAGTCACTATTATTATAATGTTTTCAATAAAATAAGGCAATGATATTTTAATAAGTTATTTGTTACCAATAAGAAAAGAATCAATTGTAACGACTGCCCATATTAGGATTTTAAAGCTGTATAAAATATAAAGCCCGGCCTTTTTACGATGTGAAACATTTTAAAGAGCATATAAAAAACTAGTAAAAAATAACTGTATTTGAAGTGCTTTTTAATCCAAGTCATATGTTCCAAGGTTTAACTTTACCGCTGTAAACCGTTAAGTTGTTAATTTACCTACGTTTAACGCCTTAACTTTTGAATCCTGATAGCTAGAGAAGTGAAGAAGAAAAAGAAGCTGATTTGTGTGAAATAAATCATAAAAAGAGCTGAAATATGGAATAAAACTTGATATGGATTATTTATTTACAAGTTTCATGTTAAAATTTACCTAGGTACAATTTTATTTAATTTTCTCCTTAACCATTCAAAAAGTTGTAAAATGGAATGTGCTTCAGCTCGACCTAAATCCAGTTGAACAATTTCGCAAAGGCGTACTAATTGAAGTACAGTTGTATGTACGCTAACCGAAAAAGCACTACCCAGAAGCTCGACTTTCACCGAAAGCGCGCGTATTACAAGCTTAACCCGAAAGCTCGCGCTGTAAAAATATGTGAGGAACTTTCAAGATAAATGATAATTAATTGCTCAAAGCGAAGCTATCACATATTTTTCTGCATAAAAGCACATATTTCAAAAACAACGTGAGTTATGTGCGACAAAGTTACAGTTAACATTTAACTACATTTAATTAATTACAACTTAAAGGTCACAATGTTTTTACCCGAGGTAGGTAGAGGCGTATACATAGGTACGCCAATCTTTTTACAGATATTACCTATGTTCATTGTTTGTTTAAGATTTTCTTAGTTTTTCTGCAAAAAATCCTATCACGAAATTAACGCTCTTCCAACGATCAAGAACTACTGATTAGAACAATGCCCAGTTGTGCCAATTTTCCACACAAAACGTAAATTCCACTGGTCCTAGGTGTCGCTTTCATATTTTCTAACAAGCCTGAAGTGGCCATATTGCGCTTCGTTGGCAAAAAGCTGTGCAAATAAAAATAAATTACAATTGAATGTCGCCAGGCGCAATCCGCGCCGGTTATGGCCGCAACGACAGTCTATGCTAGGGTTGCCACTGTGCAGCCCCGGATCTACGATTTTTTCGAACCGGGGCAAGAACTTGATATAGCGCCCCCTCTCGTGAGCGTTTGATTAACACTAATATTATAATATGTGGCATTATTGGTGATCGAAAGAATACTCTTTAATAAATTTGTACTCTTTATTATCTATTACTAATAACTTTTTCTTAGGTGTGACATCAAATTAAATATAGCAATCATATAACAAGGCAACTGATAATCAAGACTTTGTTTTAATTTTTCTCATCGTTTTTTTTTCTCTCTTATCTTACTACCTCTACAGCTTCACACGGCGTGCTTTCTTTTCCGCGAAAGAATCTATTAGCTCATCAAAGTCCGTTTCAAAGGCAGTTTTATTTTCAATGGCTAGAATCGCGAGGCTAGATAAACGTTCTTGGCTCATTGTTGAACGCAGATAGGTTTTAATTATTTTCAGTTTGCTGAAACTTCGCTCACAGCTTGCAGATGTCGTCGGTAATGTGCAGTATATCCTTAAAGCTATACTAACATTAGGAAACGCTTCTTGCAAGTCATTCTTACACAGATGTTGTAACAGGTCGAATGCACTTGATTTTTCATTAATTTCTGTTACTAGGTCTTTGAATACAGAAAGTTCCTGGCATAAATATTTATTCGGCTCGGTTCNCATGAATATTCAACTGCAATGTCTGCTCATGAACGCTTCAAACTCGGTACTTCTTTCCCAATTCCATAAAATTCAAAACTTAGAAAGTGACAAAAAACTTTAAAATAGGTAGTTGAAACAGACTACAGCTAATTTTCATAGTGGACTGTACCATACGATAAACATGTCAGTCAATTTGACAACCTTTGTCGGAAACATTATTCAATGAAAATATTGTCCGAACCCTTAGTATTTCTCTTCGACAAATACATTAACACATCGTGAACCACTTTTCTTTCACGACTATAAAAATATTTTAGCAATTTAATTCACAAAATCAATTGCACACATTTAAAATAAAGTTTGTTTACACTTTGACAACAATAGACTGACATGCAAGGTGACATGTCAATGAAGTTTTCAGTTACTGTTGCCATTAAAAGAAATTAGTACCATTAGTTTTCCGCAACATGGCGAGGGTTTTTATGTTCCTGGTCAGGCTATAACTGAATTACGGAGCCCAGCAAAACATGAGTTATAGACACTTCATCAATTACATAATACATTAAGGAACAGTAATAGGATCGAAAAGATAATATAATTAATATGATTTATAATATTATTTTTATTACTTACCTATTATTTCGTAAGGCGTTTATTTCCAATACGGTGTAGTTTAAGTCAATAGTTTCGCTAATAATTATTATAATTACTCGCACACGCAATCAATCACATAAACAAACAACGATAGTCCCTTGACGTACAGGTTTATTCGGCTCGGTTCGTGTAGCCTCTAGTTCTACATGTGAGTCTCTGCCGGGAATCCCCGTATGTGACATACGGGGATTCCCCCGGCAGAGATACGTAGGTACGCTATCAGTGTTGCCAACTAGGTTAATACAGAATGTACTAAATTGATTTTGGCGCCCTCTGAAACTGCCGCCCGGGGCAGGTGCCCCGGTTTGCCCCCCCCTAGATCCGGGGCTGCCACTGTGAGAAGTAAAATAGTCGCAGTCGGATAAAAAAGGGAGAGTTCCTAGGTCATAATTTTAAACCAAAACAAAAAAAACTGAACTGCTTTACTACTACTACTGCTACTGCTGCTTTGCCTAGAAACAAATAAGTGCGGGCTTTTGAAAATACTTAATCGTTTCATGAATGATCATAAACAATTAAATGATGATTAAGAACACTAATCCTTCTAAGAAGATTCAGGTATAGGTACCTACTGTTTGACTAAGACACACCTAGTACTAAAATACAAAAGATAAACTCCGACGAGTAAGCTCCAGTTATTCAGTCGAAAATCGATACCTTAATTAATCATTATAAGTAGGTATCATTAATTACTACTTACAATAGGAATCGCAAAACTGCATTTAATTCTAGCACACCGTGTTGCTAAACATTTTAAATACCTTACCTCTTATGGAAGCACCAGTAATTACCTTCAATAGAATATTTATGAAGGACGATAAGACGTAGATCACGTGTCACTAACTTAATTAATTTACTTGTGCCGTGCATGGAAATGAGAGATCGATTGTGACATTAATTGAAAGGGAAGAAAATTCATGCAGGGTAGGTTGTTTGAAAGTGAACCACCTAAATTTTGAAGAACTGTATCTACCATTCCTAAGAGCCATTTACACGTTTAGTCTTTTTGGACTGCAGGTTATTTTAAAGAGCTTTTTATAGACCACTTTCAGTATTTTTTATTTCAAAATTGTGTACTTATTTCACAAAGTCATTATAAAGACTTTTGAAAGGATTTTAATTTTCTTTAAGTGAAGTTAAAGATTATCATTATTCGAGAAAATGTTTTTCAAAAAATTAAAATAAAAGCTTACTGTGTTTCAGTTCGTCTGTGAAAACAGCAGCTGTTGTGAAAAGTAGAGACTAACTCACAAACTCGTTTGATTTAATATTTTAACCACTGCTACTCTACTTAACCCCGCTGGACTCGTGTTCGCAACAATTTAAAGCAATTAGTGGGCGTAATTACAAAGCAACATTTTATGAAAGCTTAACCCATGAAAGTGGAGTGAAATCACCAGACATTAAATTCCAATTATTGTATGGAATTGTCGGCAACCTTTGCAAGTAGCTGAACAAATGCAATTAGGTGTGAACTAAAGTGGTTAACATATTGTCTCTACAATTAGAGTTGATTTTATTATTGAGGACATCCCATTTGCTTGATTACGATGAAACTTGCTTCACTTTTGTGTAGGAAATGTATAATACTCTAAGAAATGCTTATTACTATTTTATAAAAAAAAATATTAATCTAGAAAGTGTAACAAATACTGAATCACGTAGGTGCATTTATTGAGTCTTATAAAAAATCCTTAATAATTATAACAAGTATAGGTCCACCTACTCATTAAGCTATTTTCTAATATTGAACCAAAATTGGAGATTATAAAAAACTTGCTTTAGACAAACAACCCTATTTTGGCTGAAGTTTCAGCAATCATTGCGACCGTGGCAACCCTGACATATCGGCTGGAAATGTCAAATCACGCCCACTTTAGAGCGGAGCGTGTCAAAAAAGTGACATTTCACATTAATGGCGACCGACATAATTGATAGCTGTTATCGATTAATATCGATAATTCCATGCATTTAACTCGGACAATCTTGTACATTAAAAATATCTCGGAACTTAAAGCTTTAATTAAATATATTCAGGGCGAGTAATTTTCAATTACACACCACATTAAAATGAAGCGGTAATAAATTTTAAATAATTGCAGAAAGTTTCGTAGTGTCGCTGAATTAATAACTTACAAAATCGTTAACAAGAAATAAAATGGTCGGTTGTAAATATCAGTAAAGACAGTTTTACGATATGGGTTAAGTCGTAAATAATAATTATTTTGTGGTTATTGAAAAGGCTATTTTGCGTCTATCCCTGAAAACCACTATAACCTTTTCCTAGAGCTTTGACTGTGTGGTTTTCGACTGGTCAAAGAACTCGAAGACAAACCATTAATTACTTAGGTAGCACTGATGGTTTACTACGCAGAATCAATACAATAAAAAAAAACATTTTATTTGTTTTATACGTGAACTCTAACCCTTTACACAACGCAATCGAATTATAGAGTCGAAGTCTATAAAGAATTAATTTCATTCGCAATTTTGTGTGGGTTCTAAAATATGATTCAGCATCCAAACGCAGACAAATCTTTAGGAAGCCGATTACACAGTTATCGATTACCTATGATATCATCAGACTGTGACGGTGCTTCGACAGACGTCGAGTGGGCGCTATAAGGTCAATAGGCAGTAGTATAGAGCCTACTCGTTCGTAGTATGTACGTACTACCACAGAATAATAATAAGTACTACGTACAGAAGTTTTACTTAGCGAAGGTATTTAAAAAAATGTATGCTCAATGTCATTAACAATATGGTGTAATTTAGCTTGTCTCAAGAGTCAAGCAAGTTTGTCAGAAGTTTTGTTGACAAACGTCAGTGATCGGTATAGATGATCCACGCTGAACTGTCCCACCAAACTCAATGACAGAGGGGCGCTACCATCGTTCAACTATATGGTTTCCAACATGGCAAAAATCGGAACTAGCGATCCGGGATTGACGGTGGCGCCCCACTGTCAATGTCATGCATAGGACAGTTCAGTATTTTGGAACTATACTGCGCCGAAGCTATAGGGCTGACTTCGGTAAAATGATGTGACGTGAGGTGCCAATCTGCAGAAAATGGCGGAGGAAATACATGATTTAGCATGAATTATCATGAATAATATTAACTACTTATTTACCTCTCAGTGTCTTGAGGCAACTTAAAAAAGTACATTCTGTGTTTTTATTATTATTTAGGCAGTTAAATACTGCACAGTATTTAGTACACCATTTTCTTTATTTTTTTCCATCATACACAAGAATACGCGTGCATGAGTCAATGTTCGCTCGTATGTGAGGCCTTGTCGAATAGTACTCTTGTAGGGGGCAATCGTGCGTGTTTTGTTTTCGATGTAAACTCGCGGAGATGAACAGGCCTGGTACTACGGACAGTCAACAGTCAGCATCAAATAGTTCGTGACTCCTAAAATAGCCAAAAAGTTCGCAACACATTTTTGTTAAAATGGGAATAAGGTTGCGTTGTCAACTTTTTGGCCACTTTGAGTGTCACGAAGTATTTGGCGCTGACTGTAGTTACGAGCAGTCATTAGCCAAGCTAACATATTAGGTACTCCTACGTTATTATAACAGCCACTGAGCCGCCCCACTAAATTTAAATATTTTATTTTGTCAATGCATTATTATATAATACGATTCGCTTTCAAATACTTGTAACGACTTAACGCTTTAAATTAACTGAAACTGAAAATATACGCAATTTTATGAAGAAAAAGCAGTTTAATTCGCAACATATTATTATCAACACGCCTCTTCGAGTTACGAGTATCGCAGCAACATTGTAAAGAGTGTGTGTAAGCATTAGAATGAACACAAAGGGCATGTTTCTAAAGTGATATCCTTAGTTCTTTCTTGTGCTGCAACAGTAATTTATACAGCAAGACGCGCCTTCGACGCCAAGTAAGTTGTGCAGTTAAGTAATCTTAAGTAGTACGAGCAGTCATTAGCGAAGCTAACATAGTAATAGCGCTGTTTGTGAGTATGGAGTGTAACAGAGAACATAGAACATACACACAGGACATTAGCCTTTTATCTAGGTTTCCTGCAAATCATTGTCTCAAAGTAGTTAAATGATACGGTTAATGATAAATATTTTTCTTATGCCATCAGAGAATCAGAGCCAGCAGGAACTAAAGTTTTTTTTCTTTATCAAAAATAGGCTTCTGAACCTACAAAGCTTTTCAAACGAGCTTTCAAAAGGTTCGAGAGAGAAACAAACTTTCTAAACTCTACATTTTTTAACATCCGAAAACATCGTATTACTGTCTAGAACTTCTTATTCAGATAGATACAATGTTTTCTACATTTTTAGCGTTCGAAATATCGTGCTGTCTAGCACTTATTAGCTCTACAATGCCAATAAGTACCAATAAGCTGAGTGTATGAGTCAGGGACGGAACTAACGCCCACGGCAGCCATGTTAGATGATTGACTTTGTGCTGGTAAGTTATTGCCATAGTGAAGGCTGAAGGTGGGTTAGGAAAGTCCTTTATGCTAGCGTACGAGTAGTTACTAGTGTTTTATAGAGCGATCCTTTAAAGCACACCTCAAAAAATACTAACGGCATAGGCGCTCCTAATGCTAGCAAATCTCTTCCGAAGTAGAAAGGGAATGACTCTACACTCGCTATTAAAAAACCAATGCACAGCATCTGTTAAATCTAAAAAACATTTTTTATTGGGTCGTTACGCTCCGCTAAGATACCTACTAATTGACCATTTTTACAGCGGGAAATAGAACACAAGTTAATCAGTGTTCGGTGCAAATTTTTTTTTCACATGCTGAAGCAGTTTTCCTAATAATCATATAAGTCATTACCAAGACTCATTACTAACTGCTCCTTAGGGGGCGTCCATAAATTACGTGAGACAATTTTGGCCATTTTTCAACCCCCCCGCCCCCCTTGGTGAGATTTGGTGAGATTTTGCCTGACCCCCTCCCCCACCCCCCTAATCTCACGTGATATTTAATAAAATGCCTATTTTGCAATGTCTATGCTTCGAGTAGGTATATTAGATTTATATGAAAAAATCAGTAACCCAGTGTCGTGCCACGCGCAGTGCAGGGTTCCGTAGCTTCCCGTCGTTTAGTAAGACAAGCAATTGCTTCAACCTAGGACCAGTTTTTTGATTCATAGTTAAAATAAATAATTGTTAAATTTTGCTTCTAATGGTTAAATATTAATAAAATGTAAACTAATAGTTAAAAAATGTACTAAAAGTCAAGTTAAACATTGTTAAAAAAACATTTTTTTCTGTTATTTAACCACTTGTCATTTGACATCTGTCAAATTTGACTATTGGTTACTTTAACTACGAATACATAATATTTTCATACTTATGTAATGTCATTTTTTAGGGTTCCGTAGTCCTGACAAGGAACCCTTATAGTTTCGATATGTCTGTCTGTCTGTCCGAGGTTTTGCTTGGAAACTATTGGCACTGGGGAGCTGTAATTTTGTGAAGGTATGTATATTAATCACGCCGACAAAACGGTAAAATAAAATTTCTAGGGTAGAATTTTTTCAAGGAAAACTATAACGATTAAGATAGATTACTTAGTTTAAGAGTAATAGTCATTTGACTCATGTATTATAAAATTTCTTAACCGGTAAAAATTCCTTAGAAGAAAATATGAAAAGTGACTTTACTGAACCCTACACTGCGCGTGGGACAACTACTGAACCCTACACTGCGCGTGGGACGACACGCACTTGGCCAATTTATTATGCAATAGCGATGCTGATGAAGTTTTTTTTTAATTTCGAATTTTCTTAATTTCGACATTTATTCTGCATCTTTAGTGTTCACAAATGCAGATGGAGGCATTTTTAGTTTCATTTGATTAGACGGTATGGAATAAATTGTCATTATCATCATAAAAAAATCATTTTTTTTTACTTCAATAACCCAGTTTTCTGGCAATTTTACTCTATTCCTTGCGGGAAAAATTACGTGATATTTTCCGAGACCCCCCCTCTCCCCTACGTGAGATTTAGTGAGATTTTCGTTGACCCCCTCCCCCCCCTAAAAGCCTCACGTAATTTATGGACGCCCCCTTATCTACCACATAATATTTAGTAACAAACACGTAGTGATATAACGCATGACGATGACTGGGTCATTGTCCACGAGTTCCACAACGAATGCGTAGGCGCAGACCGATAGCATTGTTCACTGAGCCACTGCAACCACATGCAACTGTGTTAGAGGTCTAGTAAAAACTCTACAACCTACTGTGGTAGGCATGGTTTTATGGTCTGAAGAGAGTGGTGACGCCAATATACAATCTATCACGATAAAAGCATTTAGGATAGAAAAATACGTTAGTTAAGTTTTTGGGGGAAACATACATAAAAATTCTTAGGGTTTTCATAGAAAAGAAAAAACTTCATCGATTACGAGCGTACGAAGTCGGTCGGTTCGGTCACAGATAATGTTCTACCTATTGTTACTAAACTCATAACACCTCGCTACAAGCAATTATGAAGAAAATCTTGTTGCAGTACACACATATGAATCACTACTTACATACTAAGTAGGTACATTCTTTGACTTAGGGTGACACATTGTAACCTACAAGAATACGATAACACCATCTATTGAAAACAAAAAAACTTAGGCACGAGAAATTAACAAAACAAGTTAAGGCTGAAAATATTAACAATGAAAAAACTGAAGCTCCTAATAAGTAACCTATACAAAAGTCCTGTCTAAGTAACTAGTAAGTAGGCCTACTCAGTTACCTACTTATTCCCAACACTATCACTGTAAAATCTCTGGCATTATAAATAAGTTTTTAACTAGGAGATTCAGTTTGTGATAAGACCTTGCTGAAGAATTACAGACCCATCTCGCTTCTGAGTCATGTCTACAAACTGTTTTCGAGAGTCATCACGAACCGTCTCGCGCGTACAAGCCGGATTCCGAAAAGGTTATAGTACCATAGACCACATCCATACGCTGCGACAGGTTATACAGAAGACTGAGGAGTATAACTTGCCACTATGCTTGGCGTTCGTGGACTATGAGAAGGCCTTCGATTCGATTGAGACTTGGGCAGTGCTACAATCTCTCCAGCGGTGCCGTATTGACTATCGGTATATCGAGGTGCTGAAGTGCTTGTACAAAAACGCCACCATGTCGGTCCGAGTACAGGAGCAGAGCACGAAGGCGATTCCACTGCAGCGAGGCGTTAGGCAGGGAGATGTTATATCTCCGAAACTGTCACCGCTGCATTGGAGGACGCTTTCAAGCTCCTGGAATGGAAAGGATTCGGCATAAACATTAATGGCGAGTACATCACTCACCTTCGGTTTGCCGACGATATTGTGGTCATGGCGGAATCGTTGGAAGATCTTGGCACAATGCTCGAAGACCTTAATGGCGAGTACATCACTCACCTTCGGTTTGCCGACGATATTGTGGTCATGGCAGAATCGTTGGAAGATCTTGGCACAATGCTCGAAGACCTTAATCGAGTTTCCCAACAGGTAGGCCTGAGGATGAACATGGACAAAACGAAGCTTATGTCGAATATCCATGTTGCGCCCTACCCAGTTTCAGTTGGGAGCTCAATTCTCGAGATTGTCGACAAGTATGTCTACCTCGGACAAACGGTCCAGCTAGGTAGGTCCAATTTCGAGAAGGAGGTCAATCGTCGAATCCAACTCGGCTGGGCAGCGTTCGGGAAACTACGTAACATCTTTTCGTCCAAAATACCCCAATGCCTGAAGACGAAAGTCTACAATCAATGTGTGTTACCAGTGATAACTTATGGCTCGGAAACGTGGCCTCTCACTATACTTAGGCCTTATACAGAAGCTCAAAGTTGCACAGCGTGCTATGGAGAGGGCTATGCTTGGTGTTTCTTTGCGAGATCGAATCAGAAATGAGGAAATCCGTAAACGAACTAAAGTCGCTGACATAGCCCGACGGATTAGCAAGCTGAAGTGGCAATGGGCAGGGCACATAGTGCGCAGAACTGACGGCCGATGGGGCAGCAAGGTTCTGGAATGGAGGCCGCGTACCGGAAGGCGCAGCGTGGGACGTCCACCTACAAGGTGGACCGACGACATCGTGAAGGTAGCAGGGAAGCGCTGGATGCAGGCCGCTACCAATCGATCAATGTGGAAAGCATTAGGGGAGGCCTATGTTCAGCAGTGGACGTCCTATGGCTGACATGATGATGATGATGATGATTCAGTTTGTTGATTGTAAACTATGGTAACGTATAACAGTTACTGCAAAAATCATTATTCTACTTACTGCGACTCTACCAAGTCTAAAGAACATTCGCATGCTAGCTTGCCTTCCGTCTTTGTCTAGATAATGAAGCAAAATTGGCAAATATTATGACTTGACTGTGCACACACATTTTACTACACAAACAAACGATCACGTTCACCTCTTTCCTATGTTTACTTGTACGAACAAAATATGTAGTAAACAGTCGTAAACTAAGCTGGAGCTAACTAGTAATAGGTAATTAGGTAGAGTAGGTATTTGTGTGTTTTGTGGGCAACTAGACTTAAGGTAAGTGCCCCCTACTTCGGTATATTAAGGCTCTTACGACTTTAACAATTTATTTAAAAATAACCAAGCATGATATCAGTATGAAAGCTTTTGTATGCTAAACTTTGGTCTTTTGACAGTAACTTAATACATAAATTATAGTTATATTGTTTGAACTTTTTTTAATATTAATTGTTCTGCGGACCTCTTGTTTGGATCCTGTTTCGTGATAAAATTTTGCTCTGTTTCTAAGTTCGTGAACTCATATCCCCTATTTCGGGATAAAGTTTTACGCATCGAGTTAGGATATTTTAATAATGATTAAGGGTTGAATAAATTTAAAAACGATAGTATAAATTTAGAATAAAAGAATTTTGTGAAATTGACGATATTACTTACCTACCTGAAATATTCATAAGAAATAATGTGAGTCTGTCTAGCTAGGTAGGTACGTACCTTCGTATAAAGTTTTGATTTATTATTCTAACAATATGTGAAAATATTTATATAATCATCAGAAATGTAGGGGGGCCTTACCCCGCCCCCCCCTCCCTTCGTACTCATAAAATTTAGATTTTTTATTTCTAACGATATATGAAAATATTCATACAAGTCTAAGTTTAAAAAATGAGGGGGGTGGGGACTAACCCCCCACCCCTGGAGCTGCTTCAAGTGAGGGTAGTCCCCCCCCCTGAAAATAGCCCCATATACGCCAATGACTCATAATAAAAATTAATTTATTTATTACTTAGGTAGGTAAGTATTAAAAACTAAAAAATATGTCGATTTCTTTGATGTTATGTGTCATACAAGTACCTAACACTATACATTTATATATCACGAACTTGGGAAAAAGTAACCATAATTACGGTTCCTTGTTTCGTGATACTGATTATTCCAAATTCCCCAAGTAAAATTCATGGATTATTGTCAAATTGTGTCAATTAACTATTATCTATCCCATATAAAATACAAATAAACCAAGAAAAATAAAACGAATCGAATTAAAACCAAAATTACGCTGGTAGTACTTATGCTAATTTATCTTAAAATTGGTCATTTATGTGAACTTCAAACTCGTGTCATATAAATTCTAGTGAACGAAACATATACCGAATTTAGATCATGAGAAACTTAAATAAATGTATTATTTGTTTCATAACTTACATTTCAATTAACATAAATAATTATTAAAAAACCAAGCATCAAAATATTATCCATAATATCCTTGATTCGGTAGTATCACGAAACAGGGGACACCCGAAAAATCATATGTACGCTATTTCGTGACTCAAATAATCGCAATTTTAAAGGAATTCTACATTTTCATATAACTTTTTTCTAAGCCAAATCAATTGTCAAGGAACACATGAAACCACTTTTACAAGTTTTATGCAAATGGGCGTTTCTTTGCCTTTCTATAAGCTTAAGAAGTTGGAGCGCTAACCTTACGGTGAGAGCAACATTTTCACGCCGCACGGCTGTTTTTGGCTCTCTGAGAGTTTGAAGCTTCGTATTGCTCTCATTTTTGGCGCCACAATGTTGGTACTTGGTTTTTTAGATAGCTTAAATAATAGAGTTTTTGTAGTAATAAAGAATTTTTATAAATAATATTCCATTTGCTTATTATTTGAGCTAGAAAAAAAACTTACGAACTTACGTACTATCACGAACTAGTAGCCGTTTACCTTAATGGACAACCCCCTTCCGGACTTTAAGTCTTACCAAATTTGTCTCAGGAGAAAGTTAAACTGTCATTTAACCCGCAACTAAATTAATCAGACGACAAACAGGAGGAGTTAGATCTTAAGGATCGATCAACTGGAGCCTTTCAGTGCAAAGGAGATCTACAGAGTTCGACAAATGAGGTCTCTCTTGGCAAGACTGACTATAATGTAATATTTTCCAGCCGTACACGCCGTCACTAGAAATCATAAAGATAATCCATCCATTTATTTCCAGGTTCTCACAGCAAACATTGGCACTCTCCTCGACCTATACGGCGTAGAGAAAGGCCTGGACCACTTCAGGTCATCCCAGGAGCTGACCTTCGACGAGTTCCGATACTACCTGCAGCATGAGGTCTTCAGTTCCCTGCCCAAAGCCGTCACCTTGCACATCGTCAGGGAATATGAGAAGAAAATTAGTGAGGTAAGTGATAATGTTCTGTTTTGTACTACATTTTACTGGCACGGCTTATTTTGTAGTGACTAAAGGTCTTTCTTTGTCTACTATCTACTAAAGTATCACATAATAATGAGTTTTTGTCAGCAATATTATAATGCGTTTATGTAGCCACGCTTGACCGGCTGCGTCCTTGCCGCGACACTCATAACGCGTAGTAGACTAGGCATTCGTAAAAGTTGCGTTATGAAGGCCTGCCACCGACTGAGGTAACAAAATATTCGTGTTACAGCAAAATATCTACCCACTGTCTATAAACGATTTAAACTGTTGTTAAATACCGAAGCAATAGCAAGATTACTCATAATTTCAACTCACGATCGACCGATAAGAAAGTGATTGCCACCACGCTTATTAAAGCTCACTTAATAGAAAATATGCTGCTATCTTAGATTTATACAGTTTTCCGTTCGACTGAATGATCTGAATGACGGCCAAAGTATCGATTTTGCACGTAAAATATTTCCAGACAGACTTGTTCACTTTGGGCTCACCTTGGGCTTATTCGATATCTATCACAGCTTCAATTGAAACATATTTTTAGCCTCTAACGTCTAGAACTCTCTAGACTATACGTTAATAAAGTAAAATTACATAGCACTGTTGCTGCAAGGCTTGATAATATCTTTTTAACGCGCTTACTTCATCATACTATTCCTTAACCAAACCAACCCACAAGTCAAATGAAGGACGAAAAACAATGACTTTTTTGCACTCATACATCAAATGGTGGTCCTCAAATATCTTCTTCTTTATATATAAAAGAAAGTCGTGTTAGTTACACCACTTATAACTCAAGAACCGCTGAACCGATTTAGCTGAAAATTGTCAGGGAGGTAGTTTAGAGCCAGGAGAAGGACATAGGATACTTTTTATCCCGTTCGGAATTAAAAAAAAGTCTGCTTATTTATTGCCATTAAGGCGGAACAAAGTTCGCCGGGTCAGCTAGTAATGCATAAAATTCGACAGATTTAGGCGATAAATGTATGGGCTTATCGTGCAAAATCGATAAAATCCCACGATAAAACTTTATCATGGCGCACATCCTTTGTGTCCTAGGGCTGCTCCTACTGGTCAAAATCACCAGATTACGAAATTAATGTGCCTGATGACCAAGACTCAACTCCCTTTTATTCACTCACATCACACGTCATAGCAAAACCCTATGTTGACCGTAGCCATTCATGGGTTATCCAACTTCCTATCTTTACGGGCCCTATTCAGGTCAAGAGACACGTCATCTTCATGACACAATGAAGGGTGGCAGCCAAGTTCAATCCATTAGCGTCAAAGACTAAATTGGACTGCGAAATAGACGTCACCGCTGCCACTTTTGTTTTGCGAGCAATTAATTTGTTTTAAGACATGGCGAGCTATCCATCATAGTTTATCAAAAATATCTTAGTTAGGTTTATCATCTTAGGTTTATCAACCTTATGTTAATGTAGATACAATTTAGATGTAGACATTAAACAATGTTCCTCTTGAGAATATTAAGCTATAAAAAGCCACATGGAATATCATATTGCCTTTGCCATCCCATAAACTTAATTAAGTTTTATTAGGTAATCGATCAATAATGAAAATGTAGAATCTAAGAGTCAAGCCTATTATGTATTTTTCAGGCCGTTTGAGGAACAAAATCTATATATATAAAAATGAAACCCGTTTCGCGTTGTCACGGCATCACGTGTGAACGGCTGAACCGATTTCGATAATTCTTTTTTTTAAATGTTTGTGGAAGTCCAAGGATGGTTCTTACGGAAAAAAATATTAAGAAAATCTCTACGCTAAGGCGGTACGAAGTTCGCCGGGTCAGCTAGTATATTATAGATTTCTTAGAAAATTAAATGTAAAATATGACGATGCAAGGTTTTGGATCGTATGATGCACCTAGGATTCACCCACATTTTCTTAGGTTTTGCAAACTATACGTAAGTACTTACCTATACAAATATCACCTGCAAAACTACATATGCTTATGTTCAAGTTGTATCTTCCTGCACATTTATGTACAATTTAATGCTGTTGAAACATTGTTAAACAAATAAAATAAAATAAAATACATACTACATAATAATACTACTACATAATATTATATTCTAAGTAGGTACGAGTATCACGTGGCAGGACGGCACAGGACCGTTCTTTGTGGAAATCCTTGGGGGATGCCTTCGTCCAGCAGTGGACGTCATTCGGCTGAAACGAACAAACGATGTATCACGTATTTTCTAACTTTATACAGTGACCAAGAAAATATAATACTTTGCTCAAAACTCACGCGGTTTCCAGGTGTGCTGGCTGGTCTGCCGTAAGAACCTCCTCGGCCGGGACAAGCCTGTCTTCGGCGATGACTCCGTGTTCAAACTCTTCAGGATCTTCTGCCTCTTGGCTGACCTGGTCCAGGACGCAGATGACTCCAAGAACCATGTGGTTAGTAACTAGATGGATTTGTGTTCTATTTCTAATAACTTGCTGGTATGCTAGAGGTAAAATCTGTCTACAGAAGAAAAAGTAACCGATATATGCTACTATGTTCTTATGAACATCAGTAATCTAATAAAGATAAGTAGTCAGATTAGATCGACTTGATCCAATTTTCAAAGACATATTTCTGAACCCGAAAAAAATTAACAAAGTTGATTGTACTTATTGTTTAATTTTTTGGTACCAAATAAATGTTTTTTCTTTCTTTCTTTCTTTCTTTACCTAAATAAACACATTACTTAATTTTTAAAGATAATTTGGTAGTTGAGATAATTTCACTGGTGATTCATTTATTGAGTGATAGCCTCTGTAAGAAATGTCAATAAAACTGTATTTTACTTGCAATAGTTTCAAGTCCCAAATTGACGATAAGATAAAACTCCCATCAAATATGGCCGCCATCCATTAACGCCATATCATTTTAATCATCCGTCCATTCAGAAGCACTACTATCTCATAAAGAGTAGCCATTGAGAATGTCCGTAATTCGTACTTTGTTCCGACCTCCCCAGAACTATGACGTCACTAATTAGGAGATCATAAAGTTAATATGCTGCACATGCCGGCCACATGTAGCTTATAAGGATTGGGGTCAACAACCTGTAATTATAACAAAGCATCTTTTATGCTAATGACAATGAGCTGTAAGATTCTGTTACAAAAAACAATGCCTAAGTACGCCAACATTGATTACAAAAAACGAGACGGATTGGTGACGAATCTAGAATCACTAACTCTAAACTAGCACAAATAATACTCAAGACTTGAAGAGAGTAAATTCTATCGACGAGCCGCTTCATAATATTGAGTAATAATTTTATAGATAGAGCTACGCTATCGTCGTACAATGATACCACAATAATACCACTGTAACCCAATTCTCTAAACTTTTCCTTAAACTTCAAAATTAGGTAGGTACATTCAAATGTCACTCGCTTCATAAGTGCAGCAAAAGTGGATTGTTTGTTAAATTATAAAGCGCATTTACTCACTTATCTTTTTTTTTTTAAAGATTTTTAACAATTTGTATTGTACAAATTACTAATAGTCCCGTTAGCCCCTCGTGTCGTCGGGCGGCGGTGGGATTCGAACCCGCGTTCCTCGGATCTCGAGTCGGTCAGTCTGATCCATTCACCATTCGGCGTGGTTCGGCTATCGTGGCTATTCGAAGCCCGATGCTCATATAGCCAGACCAGCAGGCTATCATTTACAACTACATCAGCGGTGTCCTAACGTGTCGACATTGTTCGCGCACGTTTACCAACAAGATTGGCTACTGTAGCCATGTCTTTTTTAATAATCGTGACTATTTATTGTTACATAAGATACCATTTTGCATCTGCAGATAGTCCTGCAGCCGTCCGAAGCCGGCATCGTAGCGGAACAGCTAGTCCACTGCCTCGGGCTTCGTTGGGACGCCGCCGACTGGGAGGCTCTAGGCTCCTCCATCGGCCACTTCAAGTGGGCTGCCTTCTTGGCCGTCTTAGAAGCCAAGTACTGCTGCGACCAGCAGATCCACTCTAAAGCTTTGGTGGAGGCGGTCGATGAGATATACGACGTGTTCATTGAAGATATTATTAAGAAGGTAAGAAACGTAAGATTTTTTAGGTTTAACATTTTTAGAACCTACCTATTACCATACCATACATTAGAGGATAAGAGTTGTGTAGAATCAGTCGCAATTTTATTATAAAACTATGATGATAACACTGTTTAAACATAAATTTTAAAACATTGTCACACATCTTATCTTTAACCCTAAATATTTATTTACGCAGCTGATAATTATTGAATTAGTGAAATATCCATTACAATAAATAACATAGGACTTGATAAGCAACCTTGGGGTATTCCTTTATCTAAAGAACAACGTAACACGTCAAATATTCACGACCTTTCAGGGCTACCTCTTCAAACGAGGGTACTTGCTTCCAACGATGCGCGAATACTGGTGCGTGCTCCAGCCGTGTGCCCTCACTTACTACAAGAGCTCGTCTCAGAAAGAGCAGTGCGGAAGGATCTCAATCGACGAGTACTGTTCTGTAGAAGCAGCAGCGGGAGAAGGCAAGCTGCAGAGATTCCAGCTCATCACCCCTGATAGAACGTTCGAGTTTGGGACTCAGGATCATAAGTAAGTGATGATAGTAGACAGTAGGTCTATTCAGCCAGTCTCTCCATTGACAAACTGGTAAGGAATAATTGTTTAGAAGTTCAAAGAAAAAGAAACAACATAAATGAAGATGAAACTCCTCAGTGTGTATTATTATTTCCAAACCGAAGCGGTAGGAGAATCGCATTTGGATCCTCCTACCGCTTCGGCGCTTACCAGTTGGCGAGCCACCAAGCGTAAATACTTGCCAGATCGGACTATGGACACAGGAGATACTGAAACAATCCGCTGTTTTTCCAGGAGTCGCCTCCAATGGATATCGGCGCTCCGCCAAGCGGCCGCGGTATCTGGCGGTGCCGAGGGCTACCAACGAAGAGCGAGGGCGGGGCGGCGCGGGGCGGGGGCGCGGAGGGAGCGGGAGGTGCGCGAGACCAAGGCCCGGCTGCAGAATGAGGTCCGAGCGAGATTGGCCGCTGAAGCACAGGCACAGGTAGGAACTAATTCAGGATTCAGGCAAAACGCTCTTTTTTGCATCATCATCAGCATCAAATAGTCAAGCGACCGCGGTATCTGGCGGTGCAGAAGGCTACCAACGAAGAGCAAGGGCTGGAAGACTCGGGGCGGGGGCGCGGAGGGAGCGGGAGGTGCGCGAGATCAAGGCCTGGCTGCAGAATGAGGACTGAGCGAGATTAGCCGCTGAAGCGCAAGCCCAGGTAGGAAATAATTCAGGATTCAGGCAAAACGTTTTTTTTTGCATCATCATCAGCATCAACTAGTCAAGCGGCCGCGGTATCTGGTGGTATAGAGGGGTACCAGTGCAGGTCGCGGTGCGGGACGCGGAGGGAGCGGAAGGTGCGCGAGATCAAGGCCTGGCTGCAGAATGAGGTCCGAGCGAGATTGGCCGCTGAAGCACAGGCACAGGTAGGAACTAATTCAGGATTCAGGCAAAACGCTCTTTTTTGCATCATCATCAGCATCAAATAGTCAAGCGACCGCGGTATCTGGCGGTGCAGAAGGCTACCAACGAAGAGCAAGGGCTGGAAGACTCGGGGCGGGGGCGCGGAGGGAGCGGGAGGTGCGCGAGATCAAGGCCTGGCTGCAGAATGAGGACTGAGCGAGATTAGCCGCTGAAGCGCAAGCCCAGGTAGGAAATAATTCAGGATTCAGGCAAAACGTTTTTTTTTGCATCATCATCAGCATCAACTAGTCAAGCGGCCGCGGTATCTGGTGGTATAGAGGGGTACCAGTGCAGGTCGCGGTGCGGGACGCGGAGGGAGCGGAAGGTGCGCGAGATCAAGGCCTGGCTGCAGAATGAGGTCCGAGCGAGATTGGCCGCTGAAGCACAGGCACAGGTAGGAACTAATTCAGGATTCAGGCAAAACGCTCTTTTTTGCATCATCATCAGCATCAAATAGTCAAGCGACCGCGGTATCTGGCGGTGCAGAAGGCTACCAACGAAGAGCAAGGGCTGGAAGACTCGGGGCGGGGGCGCGGAGGGAGCGGGAGGTGCGCGAGACCAAGGCCCGGCTGCAGAATGAAGTCCGGGCGAGATTAGCTGCTGAAGCGCAGGCGCAGGTAGGAACGGCTAATGTTCAGAAGTACAGACGATAAGGCCAAAAAGCTCTTGCATCATTGTCAGCATCAACTAGTCAAGCATCCGCGGTATCTAGTGGTACAGAGGGGTACCAGCGCAGGTCGCGGTGCGGGACGCGGAGGGAGCGGAAGGTGCGCGAGACTAAGGCCCGCCTGCAGAATGAGGTCCGAGTGAGATTAGCAGCTGAAGCGCAAGCACAGGTAGGAACGAATATTGTGTAGATCAGCTGATGAGGATAAAAGGCCCTTATTTGCGTCATCATCAGCATCAATCCTGAATCCTAAATGAATGATGAATCTGTTTGGCCTTTTTGTGTCATCATCTTCATCAACTAGTCAAGCATCCGCGGTATCTAGTGGTACAGAGGGGTACCAGCGCAGGTCGCGGTGCGGGACGCGGGAGGAGCGGAAGGTGCGCGAGACTAAGGCCCGCCTGCAGAATGAAGTCCGAGCGAGATTAGCTGCTGAGGCGCAAGCCCAGGTAGGAAATAATTCAGGATTCAGGCAAAACGTTTTTTTTGCATCATCATCAGCATCAACTAGTCAAGCGGCCGCGGTATTTGACGGCGCGGAGGGGTACCAACGAAGAGCGCGGGGTGGGAGACGCGAGACCAAGGCCCGGCTACAGAATGAGGACTGGGCGAGATTAGCAGCTGAGGCGCAGGCGCAGGTAGGAACTAATTCAGGATTCAGGCAAAAAACTCTTTTTAGGAACCACTAATATATTATTCAGAAGTACAGCCGCTTTTTTATGGTAACCAATCTCTAAGAAGTTCAGCAGAATCACATACCTACCTAACTGGTTTTTGCAAAAGCAATTTCTCTCAATTTAATCGTACGGTCGTTCGTTCTACCTAAATGACGTCCACTGCTGGACAAAAGCTTGTGTAAGAAATGTAGATTAAAAAACATAAATGATTTTTCTATCCAACAGGAATTAGTAGAAATGGCACAACAAGATAACAAGAAATTAGAAGAATTAAAACACACTCAAGCCGAACTGGAGAAATTACTACAAGAAGAAACGCAAGCGAAGAGAGACGAAGAAATCGTTAGAGCTCTTCAGGCTAGGTAAATCCTCGACATAGTTTTAAATATTACACTGAACCAAATAACCGATTAAAATTATACCGTTTCTAAAACTTTCAGAGTTCTAGCAGAAGAATGGGAGCGACGAGAGGAATTAGAACGATTACAAGAGGAACAAAATAGAATGTTAGAAGAAGAACGATTGAAACGGAAACAGTTTGAAATATTACAAGCTGAAAAAGAAGCGCAATACAGAGAAGCGGAGAAGAGACTGAAAGAACTGGAGTTAGAGAAGCAAAGATTAGATGATGAACTAAAAGCCGCACAAGAGAAAATATCTAAAACTGAAATATCTAAAGCGTTGCATGTGCATTTGAGGGTACGTGGAAAGGTATTATTATTTTCTTAGAATTATTTAAACTTAATTGATCTTTAAATAAAGACACCATGCCATTTACGAGGTCATATCAATAGAAAATACAGACAAACCTCATCTAACTGAAATGCATCTGAAATAAACTATCTAAAGCCCGGTCTGTGAGCACGTACATTACAATTTTCTCCAATGACCCCAAGCTACCCATCCTTATCAAATTAATGTCATTGGACAAAATTCTACGTGCTCGCAGACCAGACTATACAGTGTGAGTCACGTTAAAGTGTACATATGAAAATAGATGAAACTAGACCTATTTTTATCGACAAAAAAGAGGTCAAAAATTTTTTGAGATTTTTTTTTAATTTTTTATAGAATTTTTTTTCTTCAAATTACTTATTGTAAATAAAACGTAATAACTTTTAAACTAAGCGGTATATCCTGATAAAATAAAAACAGCAATAATGCTAAATAACAGGCGATACTAAAAAAATACAAAAAATGCCAACAAACAATAAAAAATGATACTTTTTGAAAAAAATCTGCTTAAAAATTCGTGTTTTTTTGGTTATTTTATAAATTTCTCCAAAAAATGCCCCTATAACCGGTGGTTTTTATTACTTTGTATTATTTTCTATCGTATTATCTTTGTAAAACCAAAAATCGCATGTCTCTATCCCTATCACAACATTTGCTATGATCGTTTGAACAAAGGCCTGCCACAACATTATTCTCCGCTACAGGTAGAGACAATTTTAATTTTAACTAAAATGCTTATTTTACTTCGAAATCTTTTGTTTTTATTTGAAATCTAACTTGTCTTTATCAAAATTACAAATCTAGAGCCATTTTCAGTTTTGTTGTTAACGAAGCGTTGAATGGCGCGCCCGGAGAGGCTTAGTTCAAACGATCATTGCAAATGTTGTGATAGGGATAGAGACATGCGATTTTTGGTTTTACAAAGATAATACGATAGAAAATAATACAAAGTAATAAAAACCACCGGTTATAGGGGCATTTTTTGGAGAAATTTATAAAATAACCAAAAAACACGAATTTTTAAGCAGATTTTTTTCAAAAAGTATCATTTTTTATTATTTGTTGGCATTTTTTGTGTATTTTATTTTTCTAGTATCGCCTGTTATTTAGCATTATTACTGTTTTTATTTTATCAGGATATACCGCTTAGTTTAAAAGTTATTACGTTTTCTTTACAATAAGTAATTTGAAGAAAAAAAATTCTATAAAAAATTAAAAAAAAAATCTCAAAAATTTTTTGGCCTCTTTTTTGTCGATAAAAATAGGTCTAGTTTCATCTATTTTCATATGTACACTTTAACGTGACTCACACTGTATACTTTTCTACCATCTTTTGTGTAAAACCCTTCTGTCAATGTTATAAATACCGTCTACGTACTGAGTCTGCGTTTCACCTCAATCTCACCAAATGATGATTAGATCTTAAGAACTTGAGTATTAGGTATAGGTACTATCACTTTGGGAGAGAGTCTTTGCCCTTCCAACGCAATTATTCAAATTCAAGCTTTTGCCTCTAATCACTTCTTCTTTTTGTACCCTACAGGACATGAACCCATCAATCAGGAACGGCGAGCGAGCGCGCCGGGCCATTTCCTTCGTGCCTACCACCAAGAGCTCCTCTGATACTCTCATAGATGTCCGCGCCATCAGGCATTTGAAGGTCGTTGACGATGAAGAGAAGATTTGAGAGAGGATATACTTAATTTTTTAGGAACTGCTTTTGTTTGATGAAAATATATCGCATGGAGTAAGGAGTGTTGGTGGTAATAATATCATGGCTTGCTTCACTCTTACTGATTAAGTCCCGGATATCCTATTAAGGACTTTAGATCTTCTGGTAAATTATATTGAAACTTTTGGTTTAACCGGTACAAGTACCTATCTGGCAGAGTCACAAGACCCAGTACTTAATCGGCAACTCTTTGATAGCGTTATATTAAGTCAGATAGCTATCAGGAACTTTCCCCTTAGTACCAATCTTTGTACGATTGATAAAAATATCGATTAAACACAGAAGCAAGAACAGACAAAAGTTAAATTCGTACGCGAAGATTTTTAAAATCTTGAGTATTTTATATTTTTGTAATGTCTTTGGTCTCAAATATAATTTCATAGATTTGTAAATCCGCGTATTAAGTAAGTAGATATTAGACTTTTACACTATTCATATTGTTATTAGATTCCGTTATTTTGAATTTGAAAGCTTTTACTGTTGTAAATTATATTTCTGTGATGCAAAACTATGAAAAGTTGCAAATCATATCTTTATTTATTATTTTGAAGCTATAGAAATAAAATAAAAATATCACAAAATGGATTACTTGGTCAATTATTTCTTCCCGCCTCCTTTTTTCTCGGCGGCTGCGGCGGCTGCTTGCATTTTCTTCTGAATCTTCTTCAGCTGGGGGTTAGAAGAATAAACATTATGGATTGTAATTTAGAGAAGATAGGATGAATAAAAGGAATAGGAAGGATAAAGAATGATCGAAAGGGTGAATAGGCAGTTGAGGAATATGTATCAGTTATTTCTTCTTCCCCTTTTTCGATTTTCCTTTTAGCTGCATGTAAAGAAGAAAACAAAATGTTATAATTAAATGCAAGAACATTCATAATGATTAGTCATGTTTTCAATGGTAGAAAAAAAAAGGCAATAGACAAGAACTGTATCGTAAAATAATATTCCACGAAAGAAAGCGAAGATAATATTCCCACACTAACTGGCATAAGTAGCGCATAACCGAGTATGGGGTGACATACGTGTGACGTCAGAGAGCTTTCACAGTACACACGTCTGAATCTGAAGAGTCGCGGCATTTGACATAAGAAAAACACATCCTTCCCCCGCTCCAACACCGCAGGACACCTATTCAACTATGCGCTAAATAAAATATTAGTGCCCAATCTCATGTCTTCTTTAGTTAGGAAATGGTTCTCATCACTTCAAAGCACAGCAAAAACGACCCTACAATACCTATCATAAAATATTTCTCACCCGTTTCTTCTCCGCTCTATTGGCCAGCACATCTCTCCAGGCGACCTGGATAACCCTGGCCGCGTGCTCCATGAGGAACTTCTGCATCTTCTCCGTCATTTCTTGGTGGTATTCTTCTTCGCGCTCGGCCATTAGTGGCACGTACTCCTTGTCTTGCTCGGCTAGTTTCGCCTGAGGATCAGAAGTTTAGTTTGAGAGAACAGGCAAATGTTCAAGTGTGGATAATGGCACATCAAGGTTGCCACTTGGACATCATAAATGTTGGTGCAAATAGGTGCGGTAAACTGGAGTCGACACCAGCTGCAAATTCTACCCGATAAAGTCACTCGTGATAAATACATTGAATACCACCTTTCGGGCTACGCTTTTAATTGAAGTTGAACATACTGATAAACAGAATGAGGGTTAGCTAGGCAAGTGTAGATCGTCATCCAAGACGCGCCCCACCATTTTTGGTCGAGGGAAGCGCGGGGTGCGGGTAGTTTGATCCGAGCGTCATTATTGTACCTAGTGTGCGTGTGCACTCATGGATAATTTGGCATCTACCGATAACAATCAAACATTAGCGAAAGTATGGTGGGGCGCGTCTTCGTGGATGACACGATCCATACTGTTATTAATCTGAAATTCTCAAGCAAGTAATTATGCATTATTTCTTTACCTCTAAGTCTTCACACTTCTGCGTTTCGTCTTCAAACTTCTCTGTGTATTCGTCAAGCTCCACCTGCTTATCCCCCATTTCCAGGTCGTACTTTTGCAGCCATGACAACAGCTGGGTTTCCACTTTGAATCTAGGACAAATTTTTAACATAATAGGTCAGCTAGGAATCTGTAAAAGCAATTTACTATTAAAGCCATATCTAAGAAGTCCAGTGACAGAAGAACAGAACAGAATCATTAGAAGCAATCTGCATTAGCTACAAAAATAGAATGGCTTATCAGCACAGTTATCATCAGTCATCAAATCGAGCAGTACCTAAATCATATCCAGCGTCTTCTATAATATAATGTCACGTTGATCCCTAGAATCCCTACGCGTATAATCAGAGAACCAGAATACTGTCTTTTTATACCTCTAATATAAGAAGGTATCCCTACCTCCTTGCCCTTTGATTCTTCTCATCAATAAGGTGTATCCTAAGCAGAGACTCGTAGCTCTCTCGGCTCTCCACTTCTTCTTCTTTCAGCATTTCGCTCTTGACTGCATGGGCGCGGGTCGCGAGCACCATCTGACGGTCTGAATCTAGGCTGAAAATTATACTATCTTCTAGAATTCAGTTTAAACGATTAGTATCAATGAGCTTCTTGACAACATTACAGCAACAACGTACAAAAATTGTAAGTAAATAAAAGAAAGAATGTCGCCAGAGAACACTGAATCCTTTGAATCCGAAAGGGCTGATCAGCTATACATCAATAATACCCGTAACAGATTCAGAATCACCTCTCTCTCTAATTCCGATACTCTATCATGGAGCGGGACAGCAAGGAAAAGAACAAAAAGTAGAAAATACAGTATTTCTTGATTATGAACTTACATTTTCTTTTTAAGTTTTATGGTGGCCTCATGATTCAGTAGAGCCAGCTCTTGTTCCAACTTGGTTATTATGTCTGACTTCAGAGCCATCGTCTCCTCGAACCTAGTGTTTTCATCCTTCAATGTTGCGGTGTATTCTGTAATGATCCACATTTTATCAAGTTGGCCATAATCTTCATCATCATAGGATGATGATAGCATTAGCCAGGCACAATGATTGCCAATTGTGCAAAACGCAAAGCAAAAATTGTTTATGGCGTGAGAAGCGCGACAGCAGCGTTTTTATAATATGAAAAAAGGCAGGCATCTGCTGTCATATAAGTAGTATAAAATTATCGGCAGCGCGTCTTTTGCGCGTTTGTCGCGCTGCTAAAGTCGCCTAAATGTGAAAGCGCTCTAAAGCACTCTTCCTTCCTACAACTACTGTCCGGTGTCCCTAATGCCTTCAACCTTTGATCTTATCGATGAGTTTCTCGTTGGAAGCCTCCAGTTTCCTCGTGCTGATCTTGGTGGCCAGCTCCTCGGCAGCTGTCATGTGTAATTGACGCACCATCAGCTCGCGGAACTGCTCGAACGTCAGGAGATAATCTAGTCCTGCAACTGGTCTGAGGTGCTGGAAGAATTAAATTACCTTACTAATTTATTAAACTTGGTATATAATAGGCCAATGGCAGAAGTATAAAGGAATGCCAGTCTCATGTATAATACGAGTAAAAGGCAATCTTAAGTTGCTAAATCAATGAATCAATGAAAAATAAGGTTAAAGAAAAAACAATAATTTATTAAATCGCACACTTACCTCGTATCCTTCAGCATGATCTGCTTTCATCTGCAGAAGGTAGACGTCAGTTAAAATAGTAGGTATTTAATGTCGTAAATCAAGTCTAAAGCGTTTGAGGTACAAACCTCATCCACCATCTCCTCGACTTTATGTCTTAGAGCTGGGTAGCTGTTCATGATGTACAAAAGATGACCTAGCTCTGGATTCAGTCGGTTTTTTAGAGATACGTCTCCCTGGAACAAATTACATTGGTAAACTGAAAAGTAGGTATGCCAAAAGGAAAACCGCAGTCTGCAACCACATGAGATGTGCTAAAACTCTGTTAACTAGAAAATAAGAATAAAAACAAAAAAAAATATAGAAAAAATATTAGGTGGCCAGGATGCGGCGGCGCGCAGTACCGGTCTTTGTGGAAATCCTTAGGGCCTTTGCCCAAAAGTAGACGTCATTGATTTGGCTGAAACGAACGATTAGGTATAGGAGACTCGATTCAACCACGACAGAAAACAATGAAGTGGTATACCAACCAAGTCTCTATAAATACTTAGTTTATAAAAACACACCCCTTTTATATCTTCCATAGCAGCCATATTCAGCAGACTAGTCGAAAACAGCGGATTGTCGTACTGCTCGAATATGAAGATCAGATCGTCCATGTGCTGAGAAGACAGGATAGAACTGAGGGTCTTGTACTCCTGCACGAGGTTCGGGAGACAGATGGCGAGCTTCGTCTTGTATATCGCCTCGTCCAGGATCTTGGTGATGCGCTCCGCCTGAATGTGGCATTCCAGGTCGATGGGCGACGCAGCTATAAATGCAGGCACATTTTCAAAGTAAAACTGTCGTAGGGAAAATATAAACGACGTCGAAAACAAGGACTATTCAGCATTTTAGTAGAGGATTAGCAGCTCTCGCTGCAATCTCAAAGCGTTTTGATCAAGTTTTGATACTAAGAATTAATCTCTCATCCCATGACATGAAAGCGTTCCGCAAATCTTTACAATTTAAGCGACTTGAATCAATCTCAGCGAGAGATTGTCAAGAATTGAACCAAAAACAACACATTAACCTACCATTATCCTTCGTAAGGTCCTGCTCCTTATCTTTATCAGCACCACTTGCTCCAGACTTGCTGCTTCCAGTCTTGGAACTCTCTGAGTACGTAGAAGGAGACTGCAAGGTCCCCGAGGACTGGGTATCCATTACCATGAATACTTACTTCACCAAATAACTTTTTATTCAGCTAGAAATTACCAAACAGAAACTGACAGTAACAAGTGGTAAATAAATACTGTTGCTATGGAAACGGCATGAACGATGACAGACGTCGAAACTTTGCGCGCGAAAAAAACATATAATTTTGTAAAAAGTTTTATTGCATTTTCATACCATTATGAAACTGGCAGGCCAATGAGTGTTAAAACTTCAACGGTATTCTTTTGTTTTTATAAAACTAATTCCTAATTTTCACTCGAGTGATCGTTAATTAATTTATGAAAAATATTAGCACTTATTTCAGTTTTAGTAAAAGTTTTAAACTGATTTTCATCAGTCATAAGCAAGATCATCATCAAGAAGCATCTAATGATTACCTATAAAACATTTCTGTTTTCGGTTGATAATGAAGTTAGCATTAATTAACATGATATCAAAATAAGATTTTATAACATGTTTATCAAAAATTGCGTGCAAACCAAATGTAATCAAATTGCAAGCCCCGAAACATTATTTCAGCAAATGACTCCCCACCTGTTGCCATGGTGGGAATTTATTAGTTTGTTCAATGCACGCGTTGCCGTCGGGAAACTCCGCACTGATAATAAAATTGGTTGATTTCAGGTAAGATCTTTATTTTTCATGAGTTTCTGTTTAGATGGTTTCGTTATTTTGTACCTACTGTGTTGTTGAAAAGTTAATTAGTCTGAAACTTAAAATTAGAAAGTAGGTACTTTCTAGATATTAAAGTAATGTTTGATATTAGTTTTCTATACCTACCAACCACTTAGTAGACGGTAGGCTGATGAAAATCATTTCGAAAAACAAAAGAAATCCTCTTGTTTTTCGAAATGATTCCCGTTTTCACCATCAATCCCTAATTTTTAAGTGGCCTCTTTGAAAACAAAATTCCTGATATGTGTTACTATAGGGGTCACTTAAAAATTAGGGATTGATGGTGAAAATGGGCATTAGTCTCTTTGGATTAAGTTTGAATAAAAGCCGCACGGCGCATTGTATCGAAGACATACTATCATGTAGGAAAACAGTCGTGCTTGTATCTACAGCAATTTTCCTCTAAATACGAGTTTATCTTGCGTTGCAGATTTTGAAAAAGCTGTTGAAATAACCAAAAATGGGGAAGAAGAACAAAGTGAACAAGCTGGCCCGCATGTCGGATGAGGAGAGGGCCCGGTACCTCCAGCACAGGGCCGATATGGAGGAGGAGGCTCGCCGGAGGAAGAGGGAACTCATCGCGAGGTTCATCAAGGTAACATGATTCATTGGTCTAGTGGGGTGAGGAACAAGAACAAAGTGAACAAGCTGGCTCGCATGTCTGATGAGGAGAGGGCCCGGTACCTCCAGCACAGGGCCGATATGGAGGAGGAGGCTCGCCGGAGGAAGAGGGAACTCATCGCGAGGTTCATCAAGGTAACATGATTCATTGGTCTAGTGGGGTGAGGAACAAGANGTCTAGTGGGGCGAGGAACAAGAACAAAGTGAACAAGCTGGCTCGCATGTCTGATGAGGAGAGGGCCCGGTACCTCCAGCACAGGGCCGATATGGAGGAGGAGGCTCGCCGGAGGAAGAGGGAACTCATCGCGAGGTTCATCAAGGTAACATGATTCATTGGTCTAGTGGGGTGAGGAACAAGAACAAAGTGAACAAGCTGGCTCGCATGTCTGATGAGGAGAGGGCCCGGTACCTCCAGCACAGGGCCGATATGGAGGAGGAGGCTCGCCGGAGGAAGAGGGAACTCATCGCGAGGTTCATCAAGGTACCTAACATGATGCATTGGTCTAGCGGGGTGGAGACGAATAAGCTGGCCCGTATGTCGGGCGAGGAGAGGGCCCGGTACCTCCAGCACAGGGCTAATATGGAGGAAGAGGCTCGCCGGAGAAGATGGAACTCATCGCGAGGTTCATCAAGGTAACATAATTGTGAAGATNTCACCTGTCATCCGCTTTGCAATGGAGGGAAGTCGAACCTTAATTTCGAACTCCTCCTATGTTCTTCTGATTAATTTCGTTGCGGGTCCAATGACAGTTTAACTTTCCCCCGGGACAAACTTGACCTTCATTGGTTGGGTTTTTGTGGCGGTCAAGCTGTAGATCCTGGCTACACAGGAGTTGCAGTGGTGGGAACGAGAGGTGGGAATAGTCTTTCTAACATAATTGTGGTCTATTAAGAGGTCAGGACTCCCAATTAGTCCCGATGTAAAGTCCTTGTCCGGCATTGGTGAGACAAGTGATATAGATAGTCGAATCAAATGAACTGATAATAATTTATTTTTACAATTCCAGAACAAACTGGACAAAGAAGAAACGTACAGCCGTATGAATAGAGCGAAGATAAACCAAGAATGGCGGTACATTCTCAGAAGAATCAAGTGCAAGCAAATGGCTTTGGACATTCAGGTAAAGATTTCGAGGATTCAGTAGTCTAACACCACATGAAACTATTGTCACTATCACAGTAAATTGAAATGATATAGTGTACCTTCCTACTTTAACTGGAATCAGATGGGAATTAAATACATATCTTCCCATGTAGCCCATATACCTATCTTATTTGGAACGAGCTTTTAATTAGGCTTTTAACTGTATTTTAGGGAATGATCACAAGCTTCAACTTTCTGATCGAGAGGAAAGACCGTCTCATACAATACCTGGTGAGGGCCATCGACGATTCGGATGACCAGCATCGGCGCGCGTTTCAGGCTCATACAGAGAACGTCAGCTACTTCTTAGGTAAGGATAAAAGAACATTTTGTTCTTTAAGACTGTTCTCACTTCCTTGTATACCACACAAGACAAGAAAAGGTGTAAAGAAGAAAGTAGGGAATACTATTAAATGCTCTACCGTGTTTTTTTTAATATTTTTAGTTATTTGTTATTACTTATTACACAAATTACCTATTACTAATAGTCCCGTTAGCCCCTCGTACTAAGCTAAATATGCTTGTATCACGAGATTCACGAGTGAGCTCACCATAATAGTCGAACGCCGGTGGGGACTGAACCCGCGTTCCCAGGATCACGAGTCGGCCAGTCCGACCCCTTTCACCGTTCGGCTGTAGTGGCTTCAAAATTCTGATACTGATGATAGTTTGTGAAGCTATATCGACTATTATCGACGTTGCTTTCACATGACCCACAATCTTTTCTATTCTAGGCATAGGCACCCAACGCCTTGACAAATTGCAAGCAGAATATGACTACCAGAAGAATATTCTTTTGGAAAACTGGGACAAAGAAGAATTCGACATCAGCGACAAACAGGACCGAGCGGAGTTCAAACTAAAGCTAATCACGTACATCCAGAATAGGGACTTTAAGGCCTACAAGATAGAGATGGAATTGAAACGGGCTACGACGAAAAATGACGCTAGACTTGAGGTAAGATCTGAAGAAGACCAAGGTTTAGTACCTAGTTAAAAGGCTTGTGCCTCTAGTTAATAATATGTATGTAGTAGATTACTAATATGAAAAAAAGGAGTAGGTAAAGTAAAATAAACCTTCCAGGTAGATACTTTAAGATGTATCAGTGCATCATTACAATAGTTACAAAATTAAATGATTATGTTTTCAGGATTAATAAAATAAAATCTATTACAAAATTAAAATTGTAGGTCATCTTTCCAGTCATCACAGTTAGCTCGTCCTTTTTCTGATAAGCACGTCATAAGATTTTTCGAAAATTCACACTTGTCTTCACTGTTTTCTGTAAAATTAAACATTATCATTTAAAATAAAATTCAAAAGACAAAATGTATCACCATTAAAAAGTTTTTACATACCATTGTCAAGTATCTGGAAGCACTCTTCAATTGATTCTTGCAGAAAATCTCTGAGGTCCTCATTCTTCACATCTTTTGTTATAGCATGTGTAACCAGATATCTATCCGGCATACCATTGTCACCTGTCTACAATACGAATCCATGTAATGCTTCAAAAATTTACAATAACTACCTACCTGAACACAAAAATCTAAAATCACTACAAACAACGTCAGTGTAGAACCAAAGTTTTTAAATATTTACCATTTCCAGCTGTTCCATAAAGCAATGCAAAGCGCATGCTTTGTTATCCATTTCTCTGCTAGAATTACTGGAGTTCTTGTCATCATTCTTAAATGTTTCCTCGTACTGCGAGGTCTTTCTGGTATTCGGATTGTACTGACTTCTTTGTCCAGAGTTAATTTCCGTACGTCTGCTCCTCTTGAACCTTCGGGACGACTGGGTTGTAGAATGTTGCCCGTAACGGATCATTTCCTATATCAAAAAGTTTGCATTATGAACCAAAGGATATAACTTGGAACATCATGATAAAAAAATACTTACACTATCGTATTCATCGCTTTGCGGAAAACCTTGTCGATCACCATACGGTTCCCTTCCAAATCTGTTCATATCTTCATTTTTATCCATCATATTATTTCTTCCATTCATATTATCCCGTCCGCCTGCTCTATCTCTACCGTACATTTCTTCTCTTCCACCCATTCTGTCATTTCCACCTCCCATTCTATCGTCTCTATTTCTCGATCTGTCATCTCGATTTGATCTATCGTCTCTATCATCCCTGTCTCTCATTCTGTCATCTATATCTCCCATAGAGCCGCTGTTCCATTTGGTTTTTTGATGAAACTTCGATTGGCCCCTAGTTTCCTTCAAATCCTTCAAGTCCTCTGTGTACCCGTGAGAATCGCTGGTGTTTTTCCCTTCTTGCTTCTTCAAACAAGTCATGTATATGGATTTGAGCTCATTTTCCTTAGGTCCACCTTCAGAACGGCAGGTTAAAGCCTGTAGTTAAACATGAATGAACCGATTTTAAAATAATTTCAAATTGTATGGTCTACGTTGAATTGGAAATAAGTTTTCATCTGATGGTAATACACAAGTTATGACTATGGATGGCATATCAATTTTAAATCTACCCTTGTTTTACTCACTTCGCAATTCAATACAATAAAGGCAAATATCACAATACAATGGAAGGTATGACACATGTTCACTTTCGCTGCGCCCGCGCAACTGGGTGATGCCGAATAAAAACACCATATATAACGGTTCCACGCTTCAATAATCTTGTCTGAAAGGGTCACCAATTTTTCCATGAGCTTCGAAAATTTACAATGTCCAACTGCATTTTCCAATTATATCTACTCAAGTGTAAAGTAAACCAGTATCGTTATCGCTTATTGAAATGTTAGTAAGTAAATAGGTACATTTAGGATTATGTCTATCATTGAATACGTACCTACTTATTGTTCCTGGTAAGATTAGGTTTTAATTCCGAAGTTGAAGAAGACAAAAAAATCAAAGGGAAACCGCGCTAAGCCAATAGACTATTTTGTAGGAAAGTATTTTTCGTGAAGGAAACCTATTAAGAGCAAAATTGTTAACGACATCAGACATGAAAACTCGAGGCTTATTAAATTATCTTTCTTCATCTAAGATCTTTTGTAATTTTTACCAGAATATGAAAAATGCATTACCTACTTTACATAAATTAAATGTAGCGACCCTAGCAAGCACAGAACGCGAATTTTAGCGCCCTACTCCAGACCACAAAGAGTTCGTCATGGCGATCAGTCACAGCTGTCACATCGTGACATGCCATCAAGGGGCGGAAACCCGTGCCAGCTCTAATGACAGGAAAACTGAGGCCAATCGAAAATTGGTGTGATACAGTCGTTTGTTAGCGAATATGCATAGTCAACTACCCTCATTGTGTAGCAAACAAGGCAATGTTAATCGACTTTTGATGATAAAAACAAGAATATTATGGTCCGATTAGCTAATCGGCTCGTTATGCCTGAAACCATTATTACAATCTCAACTTTTATAATCCACACTAAGAATCCACGTGATAAATTCTACATTAAGAAGACTTATAAACACTCACATAACATATTAAATCACCATCTTTCTTTACACTTTTTCTCATATTCGCTGCATCAACAGTTCATTATCATAAGACAGACAAATCAATTTGTAAACTTCTAGCACGAAGAAGAAATGCGGGATCTTTGCCGACCCAAGCAGCTAGAGATCGAAGCGTACTGGTCCAAGCTGAAGGAAGTGTACAACTCGTACCTCGCACATCACAAGCCAATGCTGGCGCACTACCACTCCTTACGGGAGAAGGACGAGTTTTACCGCCAGGAGATCGGGAGAAATGACGCTCACATTCAACAGGCTACGGTAAGCCTACTTCAGTTTCACCAACCTGTTTTTAATAGCTCTGTTACTTATTTCTGCGATGTAGCTAGCACGAAGAAGACACTTCAGTAGGTACTAAGATCATTAACGGTGATTGCACCTGGAAAACCATTACAAGCTAAGAAAAGCACAAAAAGTTCGGAGGGGAGTTTGAATGCCGCTTCCAGAATATAGCTGGTTGCGTCAGGAACGTCAAGCCTCTCCAACCCGTTTGGCCAGCATACGGAGTGTCGGCCAAATTCTCCGTTTTCCTCTGATGAATAATTAGAAAGTTGTACTTTTGGTGGAATGACCTAACTACTGATGATGAGGAAACGACGTCTTCAAGAAAAAATTACAACATTAAGTTAGAAATTCATAATCTTATCATATTCTTTCTCTACGTAGGATCTACTCATGACCCTGCAGCGTGAGTGGGTAAAGACGACCAATATGATCAGCCATAAGCTGGCGAAGATGACCAATCATAAAGAAGAGCTATCCAGACGGTACTGGCAGATGAAGAAGGAGTCCAAGACTCACAGGAGCAAAGGAGACAGCCAGATGACTGTCATGGTGAACGCTAGCCAGGATGCTATCAAGGTATACTTCTTCACCTTCTTCCAAAGATTTCTACAGCTGGTCCTGCTTGCTTCACCAACCCCCAATTAAATTGACATCCAGGTGGGTCAGAGGTGGAATTGTGTAAAGCAATCGTTATCATTTGACAGTTCATAACGTACGATAAAGTCAGGTAATTACGTACGAGAGAAACGATTCAAGAATGCTCGAATTCCTAATTTATTTCAGCGCCTTGAAGAAGTGCAGGAGAAATTGAATAAGATTATGCAACTGGAAGAAATCTGCCGTAAATACGAAAATGAAGACGATGAGGTTTTTCTCAAGGATGTAGACGACGACGGCTCGCCTGTCGACTTTGAAAACTTGGATGGGGCTATGATTGTGAGTACATTACATTCGTTAGTTTTTGCAGCTACTTACTTAAATGACGTCCACTACTGGACCTACCTACTTAGGTAGGTACTTAGTTCGTAGAAGTAGAACTGATGGCTTTAGGGGCAGAAGAGTTCTCGAGTCGCGACCAAGACGTAGGGTAGGCCTTAGTACGTTACATACTTTCTTGGAAATCATTAAACTACAGTAACTACGTTATCTAAAATACCTTGAATGTCATGAATCCACAAATTTAATATCGAAAATATCTTTCCAGAATGAATGCAAAGAATACAGCAAAATGGACAAATTCATGTTGAAGCTGAACCGCGTGAGGGTTCAGACTATGTGTCTTCGAGCCGAGAAGGCCAAACTGGGCAAGGAGAACGTGCAGCTCAAGCTTTACATCAAGCGGTACCTGACCGACCTGGCGCTGAAGGGAGGCAAGGACCGACCGGTCAGCGTGAAGATACAGTCGGCGTTGCAGTCTGAACCTAATGGGAAGATGCTGTGAGTGCCTCCTACTTTGATCCCAACTGCTAAGTGTCAATATAGTGTCGACTTATTTAAGTAGTCGAAAGCACATTTGACTAATACATTTTTGTAAAATCACACCTGTTGCTACTACTATCCACCTAAAATACCACCCACATAACAAGCATGAATTAACCAGATTGTGTATCTTCGTTGATAAATCTTTAATAGATCTGAAAATTCCTCTCAATGAGTCAATGACGTACGTAGTTAGTGGTAGTGGTGAGGCACCATGAAACAAACATCCATCCGTCCTCACATAAGTACCTACCTACGTACTCGTTAATAGGATTTCATGGGTATCTTACCATATTTCATTGTTTCACCAGAAACCGTCCAGTGACCTGCATCGAGGGAGCGCTGTCAAACGCAGTGCAGCACGAGAAACGCATGAAGATCCTGGAGAAACGCAATAGAGATATAGGCGACGTACGCGCTTACCCACGGGTGCAGTGCTGGATGTAAGGACGCTGTTTAGGCTTTAGGCCCGGTTTCCACCAAAGCGGAGCGGAAAAGTGTCGGGCTGTCAAAGCCGGCGCGGCGTGGAGCGGAACTGCACGGAGACGGAGACGAGAAGTGGAAAAAATTATATGTATTTGATTTGTTATTCAACACACTTCTCTGCTTCGCTCCGCTTTGGTGGAAACTGAGCCTTAGAGGATTTGGGCCTCCGCTAAAATTAGCGCGGGAGCACGGAACGGCTCAGGGCGTGCAAACGCGGCGGGAACGGTTGGTTTTGTGTTTTTAGTAGGTAATTTACCTACTAGAAACATTACATTATTCAGATAGTATTACAATGTAGATAAAACCAAACCTCTTAATTTGTAGGCTAATAAAACCCTTCAAAATGCCAAATACATAATATAAATACTGGGTGTCCCAAAAATAATGGATAACCCTGCAACTATCAATATCTCTCTTTATCCTTAGTAAATGTATCACAGTTTTCAAGATGTTCTATTTTTTAATTTTTTGAAAATTGCCACCTGTGTGATTAGTTTTTCTCATGGTGTTCAACAAAGTAGTTCAAAAAAAAGTATTTAAGAAAAGAAAAAAGAAGAAAAGGATAATTTAATTCATAGTGTGGCATCGCAATTATTGCAGATTGTTTTTTTTTTATCCAAAATCCTTAGATTATAATCTAAGCCAAAATCATAGTGAGAGCCTTATCGATAGTTACAAGGTTATCCATTGTTTGTGGGACACCCTGTAATACCAAAATATTCTGTACAAAACAAGCAGATATTTTATGTATGTAGTTATTAGAGATTGCAAAAATCGATATGAATTTTCTAGCTAGGTAATACGTATCTATTTTTCAAGTAACGTAAGTTTAATGTGTTAAAGTTAATCTAAGGTAACCAATAGTTTTGTGACGTCTTATTTAAGATTGAAATAAGTCATATTATACTTATACAATTTTTTTTTAATGTTCATTAAATCTGGCGAATCACAGAAACATTTATGCAATTCTTGAGATAGAAGAGAAATGATTAAACCTAAGTCTATATTATCAACTTGTATGAATGAAAGATACATTTTATGTAAGTACCTAAGCATTTTAATGTATTTTATAATCTTATTTGATTTGTTGGTTTTATAGCTAATATGATGTTTGTAATTCTCCCTGTTGATGAATTATTATGGCTTATTGATTAAAAGAAATGGTTATGTTTGGATTTTGTATTAAAAATAATAATGTTTACACTAAATGCGAACTTATCCTAACCTCTAACCACGCATCACATTTATTCCATTTCTGTAATTCCATTCATGGCATTTGATCCGTCGTCGCCGAGGTTCCAGGGGTCGTCGAGAGCTACCAGCAGTCTTGCTAATCCCTTGTGTCCTTCGGTATCAATGTTCTTGCAAATTGCTTCAGGAAATGGCACATATTCATCGCAAAGTACGCTCTTCCCCTGGGAAACTCCATGGATTTCATACCACCCTTCAAGCGGCTCACTTAAAGGCTTTTTTAACCTTATTAAAACTTCTTGGTCATCTACAGTCTTTACGTAGAACCCTTCGCTCGCCGAAACTTTGGTTACTTTGCCCCAAAGCGTTACTTTCGCGCCATTCTTCTGTGCGAGATTACCAGCTGTTACGTATGGTACGAACTCGTCGTTGTCAGGATATTGATTATCTTCAAACACATCGTTATCTGCCATTATTTATTCGATAAAATAAAGAAATTTTTGAAATTCACAAACAATCGCAAAACGACGATTTGTTGTTTCTGGTGACACACAGTTTGACAATATTTTTTTCTGACAATTTGAATTTTGATTTTGACTTTACTCTCTAGTCTATGGATGGCACAAGTACACTATTGCAGGAGCGGGACAGACGTAATTTGTGGTAATAGTGTGAACACCATCTCGGTTACTTTCTCCTCCCATCACATAATCCGTGTGTCGCATTATCGCAAATTATTATGGCGCATTTTCATTGGTCGATAACTCGTTCGGTACGAGTGCGAGTTCGGTGGGGAGTCCCCGCACACTGTATACTGAAAGAGTAATCGACTAATGAAAATACGCCATTAGTTTCGCCCAATAGTTCGGTGTGCGGGCTAACGACTTGGACACTTTCACATAGTGTACTTGTGCCATATGCCAGTGTCAATTTTTCATTTCATACCATAGATTAGAGAGTTGTCAAACTTGTCAAATGAAATGTCAAGTGTCAACGCGCGATCTTGTTTGTTGTGTTTGATTATGATTTTTCGAGATTTCTTCAATGATTTCTTGTAAATTGTAATAAATAGATCTGTCTGTGTGATCTTTCACAGAGCATCAAAAAATATGCCTAATTGCAGTGTGTTAGGTTGCGGCATTAAAAGTGAAAACCGTATTTCATTACATCGGTACGTACTATTATTCTGCTGAAACACCACCAAACAAACAATACAATTATAATTATGCCATAAGTTTAACCCTAAGTTTCAGTTATTAGAGCTCCACCTCTAAAAGAAATCCATGGAAATGATTTGATTTGTTTTTACACATTAACAATGTGCACCGTTTGGTTAGAGGCTAGGGTTTTCTACACTCTTTGTTTGTTTGTTGGGTTGTAATGAATAGGCTTAAAAACTATTGGACCGTTTTTAAAAATTCTTTCACCATTCGAAAGCTACATTATCCACGAGTAAAAATAGGCAAAATTTTATTTTGGAAAAGAACAATAGGGTTCCGTAAAATATGTAGATAATGTAGTCCACGCGCGCGAAGCCGCGGGCGGAAAGCTAGTGTTAAATAAAACTACACGTCATGGGAACATTATTATTATTATTATTTTGCGCTCCAGGCTTTCCTGGAATAGATGGTGTGCAAGAGTACAGAATTATGCCCTCTTGATGTGTGAGTCAGTGTGGTGCAAGAAATAAATAATCAACCTTCCTGCTTAAACTCTCCATAGGTTTTCGAAAAAGGTTATTATCTATATATATAAAAGAAAGTCGTGTTAGTTACTCCACTTATAACTCAAGAACGGCTGAACCGATTTAGCTGAAAATTGTCAGGGAGGTAGTTTAGAGCCAGGAGAAGGACATAGGATACTTTTTATCCCTTTCGAAATAAAAAATAGTCTGCTTATTTATTGCCATTAAGGTGGAACAAAGTTCGCCGGGTCAGCTAGTTTAGTAATAATGAGAAGACGTTTGTTATGCAGTATATTGTGTTGTGTACTCTAATAAATATCTTAAATCAACAGATTTCCTAATAATGAAGTAATGAAAAAGAAATGGCTAGAGATTATTGGTCCGAATAATATAAACCCAAAGCATAGAAAACCAGCAGTTTGTTCGATGCATTTCCAGGAATCATGCATCAACAGAACTCTTGATGTAACAAGATTACATGATGACGCATTGCCATCTTCTTCACTTCTGGTAAGCATTTTTTTCTGATATAAATCAATTGTGCTCTTGTTTTTGCAAAATATTCAATACCTAGCTATATTCTAGAGTTGTATTGAAACTAGAAATTAATATTTATCGAACAACACACCAAGTGTGATAGAAAATTACGTAATATACGAATAGGGGCCGTCCATATATTACGTCATTCTAAATTAGGGGGGGGGGTTGGTCTCCCCCCCCCCCTTCCGCCGCTACTGATTACATATAATACTAGCTGCCCGCCCCGGCTTCGCCCGTGGTACTTACGTGTATTATACATATAAACCTTCCTTAAGAATCACTCTATCTATTAAAAAAAATAAAAAGTGATTCTACAAGTGTTTTAATTTTTTCAAACTGGTAATGACGTCAATTTTGGGAGAAGGGGGGGGGGGGGTCATTAAGAAATGACGCTAGGATGATTGTAGGGGGGGGGGTCTAAAATCTGAAAAAATCGATGACGTAATTTATGGACGGCCCCATAGTAGGTTTAATAGGTTTTATACAGGGTGTCCCAAAAACAATGGATAACCCTGTAACCATCGATAGGCCTCGCCATGATCTCCCTAACGTTCATTTTTTACCCCAGTAAATATATTTTTAAGAAATTGCAGAAGAGAAGGAAAAATTAATTCATTGTCTTGCACTTTTGTTCAGCCATAGTGTAAAAAAATGTAGGAAGACCATCGTGCCCATTACCTTAAAAACTTTCTTGGTTAGTTGAGATTCTAAAAAGGTATCACAAGCCTATGTATTCTGTATTATTTTTATCTTATGGCTACTTGAATAGCAACTAGTATGAAAACTGCAAAAATGAGTTTTTCTCGTAATAGTTAAACTAGGACTGCATAGTGGCATTAAATACAAATGGATAATTTTTGGCGTAGGAATTTTAATAAAGCAACATTCTATCATCATCATCATCATTTCAGCCATAGGACGTCCACTGCTGAACATAGGCCTGTACCCCAATGATTTTCATAATGACCGCTTGGTAGGGGCCTGCATCCAGCACCTTCCTGCTTACCTTTATGAGATCGTCGGTCCACTTTGTAGGTGGACGTCCTACGATGCGCATTCCGGTACGTAGCCTCCACATGAAGTTTGTTGAACTTTGATCTTTTCTTATGATAGCCTAACTATGCCTTGTGATAAGGAAAAAAACTAGATTGAAAAGTATCCTCATTTGTAGAAATGGCATGAGAAAAAGTAATCGCAGGTGGCAATTTTCTAAAAATGCACAAAAACTTAAATATCTTGAAATCGGTGATATTTTTACTGGGGTCAAAATTGGACGTTAGGGAGACCATGGCGAGGCTTATCGATGGTTACAGGGTTATCCATTGCTTTTGGGACACCCTGTATAATGTATGACAGATTTTGGACTGGCAGTGTTAATTGCATTACTTATATTTCATTTTCAGCCTAATCGAACCAATTTAAAAACACAACAAACTCCAAATCAATTAATAGCAAACTACATTGGACAACATGTTGATCCATTGACATCTTCTGAGGTGAGGAACCTTTTTTTTTCATATATTTTTAGCAAACTTTATGTAATCATACAGTCTTCAGATTAGCTGTAAAGAGATGAGAGGGGCCGTTCAAGTATTACGTAAGCACCAAGGGGGGGTGGGGGGGTCTCTGTTTTGCTTATTTTGATGACATGGGGGGGTAGGGGGGTCTAGATGATGATTACGTCATCGTTAGTTATTTACGTTTTTTCGGGGATTCCCGCAAATAATACATCGCACCCTTAATAATATATGGGCACAACTCAAAATTTTTGGTTTTTTACTTTTTGTACTAGATAGGCACATTTTCGTCAGTTCTACAAGATGGCTTTCACAGAAATCGAAAACAATGATCAGATAATAGAGTTCTACATTTTGTGCCCCTTCCATACTTTCGTCTATCTTCCCGCTAGAAGGGCTGAATCAGAGACATGCCGATATTTGTCGAATCCGGCCCGCGCGACTGTGGTCCAATTTGGAGTTGTGCCTTTGTGTGACAAACTTTTAAGTAAGTGTTAGTGATCTAAGACTAATTAATTCCATATATTTCTAATAATGTTACATTTTTATTTTTATAACATTGATAAAGTCCCGTAAATCATAGAAAATTATAAAATAAAACTTTAACTTTAGTTAGGCGTACCATGGTTGGGTGTTTGTAGTTAAATTTATAACTCTCCTATAAAAGTAATTTGCTTCTTGGTATTAATTTTCATACCTATTGGTTGATTAGGAGCCTATAGAATGTTTTATCGCGATGCTAAGAAATAAAGCGGTGGTATGAAATACTTCCCGACAAATAAACTAATGATTAATAAAAAAACATACGGGTCGAATTGAGAACCTCCTCCTTTTTTTGAAGTCGGTTGAAAATAAGAGACATACCTACGTGTTAACGCTATTAACGTTCGCTCGGGGCGCGGGTTGGCTTTTTTCTTTGTTTATTCTATGAATAAACGCACTAGTCAGCCAAAAGGTGAATAACTTTAATATGATAGTGTTATAATTTTTAATTATATCATTCATTAATTTATTACGGTCACATAAATTGATGCTAATTAATCACTCAGATTCTGAGGACTGAGGATACATCGAATTTATTTTAAAATTATCTTTTCACGTATTAAGTTACTACAATTTTACTGATCAGCTATTAGACCTTGAAAATTTCAGTTTGTCTAAATTTAAGTACTAAAGTGCTTTTTGTTTTAAAAAATATGAGTTCGTAATGAAATCTTGTATTAACACCACTAACAGTTTTTATTAATATGTGGCAAATATTGTACACAAAAGCAAAGAAAAAAGATCACGGAGGATAAAAATTGTACAAAATAATAAATATTGGGTGTCCAATATCGTCGTAAACCTTGTGTACCTAGACTCTTTGCAATACTCAAGGCAAGCAGGACGTAAAGGGCTTCAATTTGGAGGGCCAAAGATATGTATTAAGCTTTCTAATCACTAAAATTATCAAAAGCGAAATGATGATGAGTACGGAAAAATTGAAAGCAGATATCTTCGATGGACTGCAAATCCGTGCTCTTATAAAAGACTGTATTTGTAAACCATATAACACAAATTGAATCTGAAGCATGGCTAAGGTGTTTTAGTAGTAAAATATTTTTTGGGGAATGTTAGAACACCAGAATGGATATTCTGGTGTTCAAAATTGGTTGTTGCTCCTTCAAAAATTACACACGCCAATTTGAGTATTAAATTGTATTTTTTACAATAGCCATTTGAACTGATTCCCATAATGTGGGTGATTATAGTAAGGAACAAGGAGAACGGTTCCTTCGACCAGGACAGCAGGATAGTGGAAAAAAGATACCAAGGTACTGGCTGTTGGACTTTAATAAGCGATTATCCTGAACAAATCAATAACAGAAAACCTTACAGAAAAAGTTTTTGTAGGTTTTTTCTTTATTTGATGAAAAGCATATTTTTATAGGGTAAGAGTCCCTATCTATCTAAGTAAAAATATTTTGAATGCATAAAATTAGTATTTTCATGTCGGTTTTCTCAGAGAAATAGCTAACAGTCTTTATTTTAATCTAATTCGACACATTTAATAATTTTCTAGTATACAGCACCCTACTCTTATACTGAATTGGCTTTAAGCTACTATACCGCACAATAACTAACTGTCCCCAATGTTATTGGGCGTAAATCAATATAAAAATCGAATAATACACTTATTTTTAAATATAAGAGAGCAATATTAGGGAATCTACACTAATATTATAAAGAGGAAAACTTTGTTTGTTTGTTTGTTTGTTTGTTTGTTTGTTTGTTTGTTTAGTTGTAATGGATAGGCTCAAAAACTACTGGACCGATTTTAAAAATTCTTTCACCATTCGAAAGCTACATAACTCACGAGTAACATAGGCTAAATTTTATTTTGGAAAACAATAGGGTCCCGTAAAATATTTGGGATTTTCATAAGACGTGGAAAAGCGCCATCTATCGTCATTGCTTAAAATCTTCTTGCGCCTGACAAAAATTTTTGAGGTACGTAAATATTCATGAAGGCAAAGCTGTCAAACGCCATCTATCGACATCATTAGTAAATTAGTAACTAAATATTACATGTACTATGAATAGCGCTGTTCGTAAATAATATTGAAAATTTAATAAATAAAGATATTTTATGTAATTGAACCATTCACTGTATGTACCTATTTGAATCATTCACTGTGTTTAAACGAGCAAGTCAAAGTGTTAATTAGTGACTTTTTACAAACTTCCTTGCAAATTCTTACTATGTGCCGCCATCTACCGAGATGAATATTAGGGTACGGTTCAGCGGCGGACAAATGGGATGGGCGCGTGGGCGATTGTAGTTAAATAGGATAAGAATTACTTCGTTTTTATTTTCTGTATGTAATTTGTTAGTTTTTTGGTAGGGTCTTTATTTTAATTACTTAGGTTGGTAGGTACTTACTTATTTGATTTTAATGATAATTACTATAGGTACGTATAATTTTAGTAGAAAGAAAGGTAATTGAATGACTAAGTGACTCACTCACTCATCACGAAGTCTCAGAAACTACAAGTCTCACTGGCTGATCAAAGCCAGGTGATCAAAGTGGAATACACCTCCTTTTAGAACGTAGGTAGTCACTAAGACGAAATTTTGCAAAATTCAACCCTTATGGGAGTTAAAAAGGGGGTTGGAAGTTTGTATTGCAGTCCTCGGTTTTTAAAGTAAGAGACTTGAAAGTTAAAATGTACGCTCACTATGATCTCTAGATATTGTGGAGGTGTACATAATATACTGTTCGGTACACTGTGGTACTGTGTACACATCGGTTTGCTGACGATATTGTGGTCATGGCAGAATCGTTGGAAGATCTTGGAACAATGCTCGAAGACCTTAATCGATTTTCCCAACAGGTAGGCGTGAGGGCGAACATGGACAAAACGAAGCTTATGTCGAATGTCCATGTTGCGCCCTACCCAGTTTCAGTTGGGAGCTCAATTCTCGAGATTGTCGACAAGTAGGTTTGTCTACCTGGGACAAACGATCCAGGTAGGTCCAATTTCGAGAAAGAGGTCAATCGTCGAATCCAACTCGGCTGGGCAGCGTTCGGGAAACTACGCAACATCTTTTCGTCCAAAATACCTCAATGCCTGAAGACTAGAGTGTATAACCAATGTGTGTTACCAGTGATAACTTACGGCTCGGAAACGTGGCCTCTCACTATAGGCCGTATACAGAAGCTCAGTTGCACAGCGTGCTATGGAGAGGGCTATACTTGGTGTTTCTTTGCGAGATCGAATCAGAAATGAGGAGATCCGTAAACGAACCAAAGTCGCTGACATAGCCCAACGGATTAGCAAGCTGAAGTGGCAATGGGCAGGGCACATAGTACGCAGAACTGATGGCCGATGGGACAGAATGGTTCTGGAATGGAGGCCGCGTACCGGAAAACGTAGCGTGGGACTTCCATCAACAAGGTGGACCGCCGACATCGTAAAGGTAGCAGGGAAGCGCTGGACGCAGGCCGCTTCCAATCGATCAACATGGAAAGCATTGGGGGAGGCCTATGTTCAGCAGTGGACGTCCTATGGCTGAAATGGTGGTGGTGGTGGTGGTACATATACTGAAAATGTATCATTAGAAATCAACCACGGGGGCTAAGGAGATAAAAGGAGGGTTGGAAGTTTATATTATGAAAGTCCTATGTGTTTAAAAAGTAAGAGAGTTGAAATTTAAAATGTATGCGCTATAAATGCTAAGAGCGGATTTTACGAAACTCCACCCCTAATGGAGTAAAACGAGGTCCACGCGTACGAAGTCGCGGGCGGCCGCTAGTCTATTATATAAAAGAAAGTCGTGTTAGTTACTCCACTTATAACTCAAGAACGGCTGAACTGATTTAGCTGAAAATTGTCAGGGAGGAAGTTTAGAGCCAGGAGAAGGACATAGGATACTTTTTATCCCGTTATTTATTGCCATTAAGGCGGAACAAAGTTCGCCGGGTCAGCTAGTGCCATATAAAACAATACAGCCTAAGGATTAGATGGGCACAAGTACAAGTATTACCCAAAATCACAACAACAGAAATAGTAAAATAAAGGCCTAACTTTGAAATTTTTTTTAAACAATTTTTTTAAATACTCATAATCGATATTTTCAAAAATGTCTTATATCAAATTATATAACAGATACCAGTGATGAAGTATGCTTAATTTGAAAGTCGTAGCTGATAAAATAAAGATTTTAGAGCCAATTATGTAAAAAACCGCGATCCGCCGATTGGTTTTTTGGCTTTTCCCAAAAAACGGAATTTTGGAGTTGTGCCCATTCATTTATTAAGGGTGCATATGCGTAGGCACTAGCTTTGAAAGTTGCTGTGCCCTAACTGGGTCCACATTGTATAACTGCCTAAATTGTAAGACCTATAAATGTGAATGCTAATGTGGTTATGCAATAAAAGTATTGAGTATTGAGTATTGAACTGATTAGGGGAATTACCGTGCGCTATTCACTTGTCTAATAATTAACTCTCGTTCCGACATTGCCCATTGAAATTTGAGAGTCGTAGTCCGCATAAAATATTATAATACGCGAGGCCGGCCTCCCGCGCGCGTGTTTTGTTTGGATACTAAACGTATTGTAAGCATTGAAAGTTATCATTTGTGTTTATGATGATGCATAATTGATGCAATTATGTTTGTTATGTTCTTTTTTTCTGATTATATTTTTTTGTTCCTACTCATAGAGTATCAGTGTGTATCAGTTAAACCTAATATTTTCATGAATTTGCCTATTTTAAAAATGACAATATAAAAAACATTTATAACAAAATGTTTACGTAAGCATAGGGGGAGGGGGTAAGTGCTTTGCTTACTTTTGATGACAAGGGGGGCGGGGGGGTAAAAAATGGTAAGAAATCTGCTTACGTAATACTTGAACGGCCCCAGAGATGGCAGCGCAGTAGTTGTGCTAGTTTGTTTATCGATATATCGTAGTTGGATTACAATCTAACCCAATTCACTGTATTTTATAATTTTACAATAGTGCTATAAACTCAAGTTCATGTTGACAGATATAAATAATAACCCGCAGCAGCAGCGCAACTGCCGCGCAGTGCAAATTTAAAGGCGCCATAAACCTTGTTATTAACTAAGAATGTATCCATTAAGATTATCCACGTTGTTGTGATGAAAGTATTTATTAAAATGGATAAACATTTTTAGATCACTAAAATATTGATAATCAAAGAGAAAAGCAACACACCAGCAACTCCATGCTCCCAAGAAAATCCTACATCTGCAGAAAAGGTGAGGTCTTTTATTTTGCATACAATTTTAAAATGTCAATGTTTATTATCCTTTCTCTAGCTAGATACTTTCAATGATAACTAATATTTTTTTATTTCCAACAGTTTAAAAACTCTGTTTTGTTACTTTTCCAGATTCAACTAGAAAATAAAGAAATAAAATATCACAAAAGGTGTAATTTCCTGAAAAAGCGTGTAAAAATTTTGCAAGAAAGGGTACGGAGACGAGACAAAAAGATTGCGCTCTTGACTAAAATAATCAAGGATATACAGCAAAGAAGTAGAAAAAAAAATCTTGAAAAGATCACATTTCAGTAAAATGCAGGACCAACGAAATTTTGAGAGGCCACCAAATTTTTTGATACCGAATGAAAGTTCCACATTGATATTACTACATAAAGTGACTGCTGAAGTATTATAGTAAAGAATAAATAAGAATTATTTTAATAAATTAGTTTTATTTTTAAATTTATAAATAAGATAAAGCATTTAAAACATATTGTTTCTCATACATTACATAACTATTCTAAAACTTTATAGAGGAACAGAGAATAGTCATTGAGCTTGGTAGCTCTTTTCGAACTTGGGTTTCTCTCCTATTTCAAACTCTTGGGTAATATAGTAGTGACTGCTAGTCTTGGGAATTGGACATCTATCATTCATCAAATAATTGAATGTTCTTTCAAAGCTGTGTTTCAAAGTCTACTGGTGCACTAGGCAGCCAATCAAGAATGATCGGATTGGCTGGCTAGTGCGCGGGTCTCTAATTGTTCTTGAGAAAAATATCTTTACTTGACACTGCCTAAACCTAAACGTGCAAATCGCACGAAATTAAAATTAAAGGTTCCATACTTTCACGTGAAATAAAAGTCAATTTCAAATTTATTAAAATGTATTTCTCTTAACGCTATTTACAGGCGATCGACATTGATCCCTACAAAAGCTTAATCTACGCGAACAAGTCTTCTCTGTCTGCCGCGAGGGTTGGCGCGGCAGCGTCTTCCATCGCTGCGAAGTTCATGAAGTGAGCCGGCCGGTGCACCTCGTGGTAGAATTCCCGAGGGTTGCCGAGTTGAACGCCGTATTTCATGTTCGGGTCGTGCCGGACGCCTGTAAACAAAATGTATGTCATTATAATAATCAGAACTCGATGGAGAGACTGGTAGTTCAGGGCCAGGTCAGCTGGCCTCATCATCATCAGCAGGCCAACTCGCTGGATAGACGCTATCACAAAGGCTACTGAGTCCACCATGGACCAGTGTACTCGCGACGCTTCTAAACTTCAGAAATGGAAGCACATCGCCAGGAGAACTACCCTCGGAGATGACATCGAACACCCCACCGTGTACCTCGTCAGCGCAACCACGACCACTCACAAGAGTGCCATTTCTAGCTATGAAAGTCCACTGCTCAACATAAGCCTCCTCCTAGGAGTGTCACAAAACATGATCCTCTATTTTCACTTGTTCTCCCGTTTTTTTCATCCAACTACCGCCAGTCATTTTCAAGACTATTATTTTTTACTTGTTACTATTGTCATTTTGAGTTATTTTAGATCATATCAATAATATTGCGATAAGTAGTGTTAATAAAACATAACAAAAATCTAATTTGGGACTTCAGAACCGTTCCAGTCAAAATAATGAAGTTAACACCATACCCATAAAGTTGTAATTCCAGCTTCCCTGCGAAGGCACCATGAAGTATCCCAAGAAGCGATCAGACAGCAACATCTGCACTCTTTCATAATGGCTCGGGAGGTATCCCTTAGGGTTGTTCCCTCGGTCGGTGTTCCTTGCGCCCCACTCGTACCCGCTAGGGGTGAGCTTGTAGGCGGTGAGCGAACACGACCCTGGTGTGAACGAGCACGTTATGATGATCGTCTTCTCGCCGTCCCAGGACGGATTTTCGGCCATTATTTTCGCGTGCGTTGTTATGTCCTGAAGAAAAAGTGTGAGAATTAGATTGGTGGTATGCTATTTTGATTCTGCATAATAAACGTGGGTGAAATATTGAGATTACATTTTTGGAAAATAAATTGCTGAATAAGGGACAAATATGCGAACTTCAGACCTCCCTTCCATTTGCTTCTGGTAAATTAGAATGTAATGGAAAGTAAATAATGACCTGATGATGACGATGACAGCTATGTAGGATGTCATAAGCAAGCCTCGAAGTCGAACCTTAAATTCGAACTCCTCCTATGATCTTCTGATTAATTTCGTTGCAGGCTCAATGACAGTTTAACTTTCCCCTGGGACAACTTGACCTTCACTGGTTGGGTTTTTATTGGCGGTCAAGCTGTAGATTCTGGCTACACAGGAGTTGCAGCGGTGGGAATAGTCCCGTACATAAGTAAGCCTCACCTGTGGAGACAGCTGCGGCAGCTCATTAGGCTGCGTGTGCATCCATCCTAGCGGCTGCAGCTGCCCAAGCGCCGGGTGCCGCGGCGTCTGGCTACTCCTATAACAAGCACATAAGCCTCACCTGTGGCGACAGCTGCGGCAGCTCATTAGGCTGCGTGTGCATCCATCCTAGCGGCTGCAGCTGCCCAAGCGCCGGGTGTCTTGGCGGCTGGCGCGGCAGGTGCACCTGCTGGTGCGTGCCCCACTGCGGCGGGACCACCGCGCAGTGCACCTCGCGCACCATAGGGTTGTCGGCTGGCGACGTGCCGTAGAGGTAGCACGCGATCTGGGAAATACAATACATGATTAGAAACGAACACACACACTCAACATCAAATAAACCGCACCTTCCGCGACGCGAACTTTAAAGATTTTCTTCTGACACAATCATGGTGCCCCAACAATATTGGTGTTATTTGAAAGCCCAATAAATATCCTTAAAGAAAAACACATTTAACATCTTAATAAATGATTCACATATACCATAAATGTCACTTGAAAAAATACCTCACTATGGGCTCACCTCTGGGATCAATCAGACCAAATTTTATGGTTATAAAACCAAATAATGATCACACGTGTCCTCTTTAACAGATGGATAGCGATTAATCCCAACTTAACAGTTTTATAGCCATAAAAATTAGCTCAAGCGTAACTACCTATTTTTTGAAGAAGTGACTCTGGATCCTTCTAAAAACACATTTTTGGGATAAAAACCTTTCCTTTAATGAAATGAAGTTTAGAACTAGGCTTTCAAATGCTACCAATGTTGGTGGGTAGTGGGAATGCATACGTTTGAGAAGTGCTTGTTGCGGGAGGTGCGATTTATTTGATGCCGAGTGTAGTAGCTCTGGCGATTGGAAAACTGATCAGGAGGGAGCACTCCTGGCACACAATCAGGCGAAGTTTTGAGTGGAAGTGATGACATTTATCAACGATAGCAGCCTGACGCGAAGTACCGTATTTGTGGTGTCAAGCCCCAGAAGGGGGAGAGTTGACTAAGAGAAGGGACATGGATCAGAGAAATGGCAATGCCAGATTTTGTATGGAAAGTGGCGTCTTTTTTTTTTCGCGCGGCCATCGACTAAACTTTGTTTTTTGATTACAAAATAGTATAATAAACCAAACTTACTATGGCATGTATACCTCTAAACTCAGTCTGAACTGAGTTACGAGCATTAGAAGTTTGATGATTTTCATACTAGATTTGCTTTTTGTGCGCAAGTTTTGTAAGAAATTGCAACAAAATATTGCGCTATTTTTTTAATGCGCTGATTCTGCTCCATATTGATGTCTGGAGCCTTTAATGGATGATATTGTTTGTTTACACATACAATCTCACTATTTTGTTGCAATTTCTTCGATCAGTCGATATCGACTCACACTACGCCCCCTAGTATTTAAATCAGTTCTTGGTTAATTAGATAGTAATTTGGTCTATTCCACTTTGATCCAAGCGACAATTTGGTGACCTTTGACCCACGGCACGGATAAGATGACCTGGGTAATTGTCACTTGGATCACCTGGGTGATCAAAGCCAGATGATCAAAGTTTCATCCAATGTCCATCATGAACTACAAACATCATGAAAAAAAAACTAATAAATTATATTACCTGCGCTCTCAAGTCTGAAATGGTGACGAACTTCTTGAGCAGGTTCTTGGGCAGGATGTACGTGTAGCCGCTCTCCTTGATGTCGTCCGAGCTCACGTAGATGTGGTTGGTGCGCAAATGCAGGTTGGTCGCCGAGATCGCACGCACGCGCCATTCCGTCTTCGAACTGTCGACAGAAATTATATTACAAAATTACGAAACAAAACGCTGCGAATTGAAATACTTTTTACGAGCTATCAAAACGCGATTCCCCTGAGATGGTAATTTTTTCAAATGAAGGGATGTGTAACATACTAAAAGTAACACGCAGTTTATATCCCTTTGAAACAGAACAGCCACTCAACACAATAATAAATAGGGTCGAAAAACGTTAGGAATCAAAAAATCCGCTAAAGTCTTTAGCAACTATACTGCCAGTGCTTCTAAGATACCCCGCCGACTGCAGACTTTTAGTCGGCCGATAGTTGGATCGATTTCCAATTTGTATGAAAAATCGGCCAATACCAAATCGATGTATTGTGCGATCAGCACCCCAAGTTTCGGCCAACTAAAAGTCGGTGGTCTGCATCTTCTATAGTCTGGTCTGCGAGTACGTAGAATTTTGTCCAATGACCCCAAGCTACCCATCCTTATCCCTCGCGCGTAATTATATTGCTGTCGCGACTGTGCGACGGGCGCCCGCAGTGAGTGTGCGAGCGCGACAACAACATAATTACGCGCGACCGATAAGGATGGGTAGCTTGGGGTCATTGGACAAAATTCTACGTGCTCACAGACCGGGCTTTAGGCTAAATCAACATCTCACTCACCTGAAGGTCTGCGACTCGTAGTTGCTGGTGGTGGACGTGATGATCTCGTCGCCGTGCTTGTTGACCGTGCGCGTGGTGGTGGCCGTTAGCTGGCTCTGTTCCTTGCTCTGCTTCTCAATCTCGGCGATCTGCTGCCGCTGGGCCGATGGCGCGGAGATCTCCATTCCCAGGATGATGTCGCGGATCTCGGATTGGGTGAGCGAGGCCACGTTGACGCTGTGGAATTGGTTTGTAGTTTAGAAATGATTTTGGGTAAGTTTCAATTGAGCCTGGACCTGTAGCTTCACTGTTAATAACATGGCGAACTGGTTTTTAAAAACCTTCCCAATAAAATGGTGAACAATGAGAACATCGATCTTAAATGAGAAGAAAGCTGTGATTCAAATACGATTTGATGTCGAGATTTTTTCGTGCTTTTCTTTCAACAATCATTTTAACCAGACAATTCTTATCATGGCTTAAGGCCCAGTTTTTTGATTCTTAGTTAAAATAACTAATTGTTAAATTTTGCTACTAATGGTTAAATATTAACAACATGTAAACTAATAGTTAAAAAATGTACTAAAAGTCACGCTAACCATTGTTCGAAAAACATTTATTTCTGATATTTAACCACTTGTCATTTGACATCTGTCAAATTTGACCATTGGTTATTTTAACTACGAATCAAAAAACCGGGCCTAAGTGTTGCTTCCATCTACAGATTGACAGGCAATAAGCTTAAATTATAGGCCTATCGCATCTGAATTAGTGCCCGAGGTGTGGAAGCGTCACGGGAGGTTTAACATTGACATACATACTATAATGTGACAGAGCATAGAAATTTGATGCATATCTGAAGTGTCGCTGACGTTTGACTCTTCAGCCTTTACATTTGTATAGAAAAGTGCATATTTTGAAGTGCTCATTTTGCGAAATGCACATTCAGCGTCAGACCCGTCTCAAAAACACTCTAGTGCCGCTCCCTCGGGACTCTGTTAAGCCCTAGATAGTAATGATATAGGTACGGAAACTTACTTGTTCTTCTTGCCATAATCAGCCAATATCAAGTCCTTGAGCTGGACTTCCACCTTGATCCAGTCGTCGTCGGACAGAGTGGGCCAGATGTGGTGCGGCTCCGTCAGAGTCGTCTTGTCCGGCTTCAGCAGAACCTTGGTGCGTTCCGTATTCACGTGTAGAGCGCGAAGGATGAGAATCAGACGACTGAAGGCCTGTTGAACAGATTATTCGATCGTCATCATCATCATGACCAGTGGCCTAATTCACGTGTTTTGATAGTCAAGATCTCGCTGACGTTCAGAAGTCGTCCCATTGAAAAACAGTTCTAAATCCGTATTCACAAGGGTCATTTCGATAGAACGATCACTCGATAGGATCGCAACTCAGCGATTTGTTGTCGTTGAAGTTTTGTTACGTGAATAAGGCTATAGGTCATTTAACCTCAACTGCATCTTATATGAACTCGAAAATTAAATGGCGTGGTCTTATTTTTTGGCTTGTTGATTGGGAGTTGTCAAGTAATATTCTTACATGGGATAACATACAACGATTGTGACTGTGACGTTTCATCTACGAAGACGGGCCCCACCAATTTTGGTCAAAAAAATTGGCCGAGGGAAGCGCGGGGTGCGGGGAGTTTGATCCGAGCAATCCGAGCGTCATTATTGTAGTGTGCGTCACTCATGGATAATTTAACGTGTACCAATAACAATCAAACGTTAGCGTAAGAAAGGTGGGACACGTCTTCGTGGATGAAACGATCCTAGTGAAGATAGTCTGACTGATAACTGATTTAAAATGTCTATTTACGGACTAGAAAAAATTGTAATTGAGACAATTATATCTAGTATTTTGTATAATCACCGTAAGCCTACTTGATTAGTGATACATTTGTGATATTGTCAGATCAGATAGCGTAGTCTCAGACGGACGACGCCGCGTGACGTCACGATCAGCGCGCGCGCAGCCGCCGCCCGCCCCCAGAGCACAGGGACTCTCTGGTTTCAGGACCCCTACGCGGTTCATCACTTCATAACAATATCATGAATTCACGAGATTACAAAGTATTAATAAGAAAACAATTCTAGAAATAAATATTTTGGAATTTGGAAGGGACGTTAGCGAACTAAAAGGAACAGACGACCTTCTCTTTGGCAACCCTGCCGACAAATCACATTATCTGTCGTGATATGATTACACACCATTTTTTAGTGCTCAAAACACGTCATGGCTTTTCTTTGTTGTCATATAGCGTCAGAAGCGTTTTTAAAATACAATGACACGCATTTGCACTATGTCGACGTTCTACAAAGACCACAACGCGTTGTGAGCTGTTTTTTTTTTACTCAATTAGCCATTTCGATCTTTTTATCGTAGCATATCTATCCCAACTAATATTATAAATGCGAAAGTAACTCTGTCTGTCTGTCTGTCTGTCTGTTACGCTTTCCCGCTTAAACCTCGCAACCGATTTTGATGAAATTTGGCATAGAGATAGTTTGAGTCCCGGGAAAGAACATAGGATAGTTTTTATCCCGGTTTTTGAAACAGGGACGCGCGCGATAAAGTTTTTCTGTGACAGACAAAATTCCACGCGGGCGAAGCCGCGGGCGGAAATCTAGTTTATAAATAAAAGCGAAAGGTCACTGAGTAACTCACTTACTCGTCACGAAATCTCAAAAACTACAAGTGGAGAACACTACAAGGAGTCTCAAATTTTGCAAGTGGGTTCCTTTTAGAACGTAGATGCTCACTAAGAAGGCCCGTCCATCTGCCGCCATTCACTATAACTATGTTGGCGGCGTGCTCAGATGCCGTCAATGCGCGAGGAATTTTACCGCGAAAATAGGCTACGTAAGCCATCTTCGGGCACACCAGCGCCGCCAAGACAGCTAGGAATGGTCGCCATGGCCGAAATCGGTCAGATGGATCATCAAATAAACTGTAAAAGAATCTTAGACACATTCTAGGACTTCTCTCAAGTGCAACATATACTAACCGTGTACGAAGAGATGGTCTTCAGCCAGTCGTCGTAGAGGTTGAACAGCACCATCTGAGGCTCGGTCGCCTTGAGGATGAGGTCGCCGAACTTCTCCACCTTCAGGCAGGCCTGGAACGGCAGCTGTAGCTCAGAGCCCTTGATCACGATGTTCGGGAAGTCGAGCAAGTGGACCTGTGGTAAAATTTAAAATGTATAACTAGTCTGGTCTGCGACTGACTGCGGGCGCCCGTCGCACAGTCGCGACAGCAATATAATTACGCGCGAGCGATAAGGATGGGTAGCGTGGGGTCATTGGATAAAATTCTACGTGCTCACAGACCGGGCTTTAGCTGACATGGAAGACGTCTTGAAACTAAAAATATTCAGATTGAAATGCAAATCCCATAGAAAAAAAACTCACAGATCTATATTTATTTATTTACAAAAATAATACTTGGGTATTTTCAGAGAAGAGGGGAAACCCCATTTTTTTTCTAAGCCCCGGAACACACGGTGAAACGCAATGAATTGCAACGAAACTGCAACTTCTAGTTACTTTTGAGTTGCAAGTGTCTGCCGTAGATTCCGTTGAGAGACCACACATGACGCGACCATTTCAAACCGGTTTCAAACTGGTTTTGTTGCAATTGCGTTTCACCGTGTGTTCTGGGCCTAAGACTTACAGTGAATTTATTAAGAACATGTTTTTCAGTCAGTCGAGATTGCGAAATACCACATTTTGCAAACAATATCCCTTAACACGTAGGCTGCCATGACAGTCACCGGTGACTGACAAACATGCAACCTATTCGGGCCATGTCAGTCACTGGAGCCTGACACTGAAGCATCTAAATCAAACGACCGCAGTAGGCCGCCTGGCACGTTTAATGCGTTACTTCCTATTTTAAATGACTGACGTGGCCCCCAACAAAGTATGTTCAGCATGGCCTGCAACTCTTGTACCTAAATAAAAATTAACACAGGTTTGAATGAAAATTTTAGTAAAAACACGACAAATATTTGAAATTCTTAATAAAATCACAAGTTTACGATATATTTCGGAATAAATTATTAAGCATAATTATTAAAATTATTATTTGTGTAAAAATTTTAAACATTACAGACAAAAATTAGGCTGATTAGGGCTTTGAAGAGAGTAAGTTATAACTTGCTGTCTTTCTCGACTTTACACGACCGAAATTTGACAGTTGACCGACAGCAGCCGGACAGAGCGATAGTATTCACTAGGTCTAAAGCAAGGAAAGCGATGCGACACGGTAGTTCCCGCCAAAACGCAGAAACGTGATTTTGTTGTGCCTGACAAAATGCTTGACATGGCGCTGTGACTGAAATTTATACCATTCGGGCCGCGTCAGGCACGGGTGGCTGACAGTTTTTTTTATGGGTATAATATCGGCCGTTTGGTGTAGTGGTTCGAAACGGACTACTATTCCGGAGGTTGCGGGTTCGATTCCCGCACAGTACAAACATTTGTGTGCATGAACATATTTGTTTGTATTGGACTGGGTGTTTTCTATGTATAATATGTATGTATTTACAAAAAAAAAAAAAAAAGTATTTAAGTATGTTTATATCCGTCGTCTAGTACCCATAGTACAAGCTTTGCTTAGTTTGGGACTAGAGGCGCAGTGTAAAATGTCCAAGGATATTTATTAATATGTCAATATAAATAGTAAAAAAAATTTTTTTAACAATAACTATTCATTTCAAGCCATTACACATCGATTAGCAAAAAATTCAATTTTGGCGAATTAGTAAATTTACTTTGGCAGTCAACGTGTTAAGTTTTTTGTATCAAAAATTAAGCCTATCAATTAAGTTTTTATCGAGATAAATATACCAATATTTATATTACAGTCATGAGAGCGATATTTGATATTAGAAGAAACTGACATTGTAAAAAAAACACAAACCTCAAGCGGGTCCAACATTCCCTTCCTGGTGACGATGATCTGCTTAGGCTGCTCTTCTACGGGCAGCGACCGAATCAGCGCGGCCACTTCTTCGGCCGTCTTCCATTTGGCGAGCTGTTACGAAACAATGAATGCTTCAGTGGCAAAATATTAGTAACATTTTTTCTAATAAATAGAGAATTTGCTGTAGAGTATTTCCTCGAATTCCCAGTATGTAGTAACGTTTCAACATCATAATGATTATTTAAGCAGTCCACTAGATCCAGGCGAGATTCCCAAATGCGTATCAAAGAACACAATATCCCGCTTTATTAATCAAGCCATTATCAACAATTTAAAAGTCTCATCATCATAATTTCAGCCATAAGACGTCCACTGTTTTCATAACTTCAAATTATGTTTTCACCTTTAATTAAGTTTGCATTTAACAAGTGTCATTTTTTATAGTTACTTTTGTGAATGTAACCTTGTTGGTGATCAAATAAATAAATATATTTTACCTGTCCGAGACGCTTCTGTCCGGCCCAGACGCTGGTGTGGATGATCTTGAGGAACAGCTGTCCGGTGCGCGGGTTGAAGATGAAGATGGCGCCGTTGATGGGCTTCGTGGTTAGATTGCCTTCGAACGTCTTGTGGATAGTCACGCGGTACACGTTTGTGTCGTCGACGAACCTTTGGGGTGACAAAGTTTAGTTTCCGTTTTAACAAAAGATTATTAGTAATTTGCACTAACTACTAGTCCCGTTAGCCCCTCGTACTAAGCTAAATATGCTTGTGTCACGAGTGAGTTCACCACAATAGTTGAGTGGCAGCGGGGACCGAACCCGCGTTCCCCGGATCACGAGTCGGCCAGTCCGACCCCTTCACCGTTCAGCTATCGTGGCTTCTGTGCTGTTTCAGTGTTGTATAATGGATAGTAAATATGCAAAGTTTGCTTTTGACGAAAAACTAAAACGAATGAAGCGCAAGAACACATTTTTCTGTTCAGTTTGGTTGGTTCAAGCTCTACCAGCTTGAAGTCCACCTGGCTAGCTACCACCATCTTACTTAATTCCGTCACCGTAACATTGTCGCGTTCCAGCAGTTAAGAGGTTAGATAGCCAGTTCCTCTGTAGTTGAAGATTCCAGGTGAAGCTCACTTCCAACTTCGACCTGATCGTCACTTTGCATCAGGTGAGATACAGGCCAAGAGCTTCCTAATTATGGATATAAAAAATCAAAACAGTCTTGAAACTCTCAAAATAAAATAAAATAAAATAAAACTCACCAGATGATCTGGTTGGAGAACAGTTCCCCATAGTTCTGGCTGGAAAGATAGGGCTCCGTGGGTTCCGACGAGTACAGCTGCAGCGCCTTGCGTATTCTCTCTCGAAGCACGTATAACGCCGGGTTGGCCTTCATGATCTTGGCCATGGCCTGCTGGATCAAAGGCTTGCAGCCGGGGAACCAGTTGCCGTATGCGCTGTGGATAGAAGTATGTTAGTTTTAAAGGTATGTGCCCTGCGTGCCCAAACAACTGCACGCAGGAAGATTTAATGAAGGCTATACTGACAACAACTGACAAGGAATTTTGGGCCAACGCTGTGTAGGTTTGTTGTCAACACGACAAGAAGAAGAACGGTAAAAGGGTTATAGTACACTGCTGCACATAGGTTTAATGATAAGGAGATTGGCTCATTAGATGGAACCATTGGAAGTCAGTGCATCTAAAGCCTGGTCCGTGAGCACGTAGAATCCCGTCCAATGACCCCAAGCTACCCATCCCTATCGCTCGCACGTAATTATGTTACTGTCGCGACTGTGCGACGGGCGCCATTAAAGGGTGCCATTAAACATCTACGTTCAGCAATGGAGAATCTGATACTCAAATAGATTCAAACTCCAGCATGGATGAAAAGCCGCACATTTGAATGTTCAGATCATTGCTTGAGTTAAAAATGTAGTCTTGAGCATTAAATAACATCTTATTTAATCTGATAATAGGCTTGAGCGTAAACAAATCTCGTCTGTTTCTGTAGGAAAGTTGTTGCATTTGAGCAGAGGAATCAATCCTTTTGGATCCATACTAGAAAGGACACCCTGTATAACGTTATTATAATATTTTATGTAATATTTGTCAACCGTGTACAGTCTATTTTCACACGTACCTGTGCAAATTGTAGGCCAAGTCGATGGCAATAAGCAGTCCCGTGGGCGACGGGTATATGGACATGTTATCCGTGGTGTAATCCAGAAACTTGGCTCGCGCGTATCTTTCCACATCGTGCGAGTCGTAGTCACCCCAACGCAGTTGGATGTCGAGCCAGTACTTCTGAGTCGTTGTGTTGTCCATCGTGTCTCTGGAAATAGGGCGTCTATTAGATTATCATTTCAACGGCTTGTTTATAAAATAGGTTTAAAAAAAGAAAAATGACGTCATGCTTGCAGAATTTGACAACATCTGTTCAGTGAAATAATGCCCAATTTTGGCCTACTTTGATTTTTAAATATTAAGCTATTTAATCATGGATTTCAGTAGGTTCCATCCACTAAATATTCTAATGTGGTCTTAGGACACCAGTCATATAGCTCGATAAGAGAGAAAAAGAAACCTAAAAGGCTTGCCTTAAAGCAACGAATAGAATCGGAATGAACAGTCAAGAATCAAACTACATACATAAAAAACCACTCTAAGGCTGGTTTTAGAATCGCGCTGACTGCTCGCTGATCGTCGGCGCTGACAAATCAAAATGTATGTAATTGAAGGGAACGTTCCTGAGTGACGCTGATCGCTCGGCGCCGACGCTTCATACGTTTCGGCTGTCAGCGCTGACAGTCAGCGTGCGTCAGCTTGACTCTAAAACCAGCCTTACTTACATCTTCTACATACATTATGCGATTTTACCCATGAGTTCCGACGTTTAACAAGAAGGAGCATTCTCATCATCTTCAAAACTTACTTGGTGTCAGCGAGCAGCGATGGCCTGGACACGTTCCACTTATAAGCAGAGAACAGCAGTATATCAGCGCAGGACGAGTTCATCTTGTACGACTTCCTGGGGTGAATGGTTTCTTTTTGCACTGTCTCGATTTCTAAGGCGTCGAGCTCTTGATCGAACACCTAGCGTGGGAAATAGAGGATATTAGGAAACGTGTTTATTCAAGGACTAAAAATAAGATCAGAAGGCAAAGTTTATTTCATGACATTTTATTTACTAGATTTCTTAGTCTCTGTTACTAAAATCTGGCAGACTAAAACAGAAAACATGTATTCTCTGTTTTAGTCAGCTTCATCTATGCACATGCAAAGTAAAGTAAATAGATTAACCAAAAAAATAACCCAACCAACTGAAACGTGAAATTTTATAGTAAATCAAAAGTACAACCCGATCGATCGACACTACACTACTTAGACAAAGGCGAATATTCTTTGTCTGAGTAGTGTCGTAGTAAATTCATGTCGATATTCAGTAGTGTCGGAGTAACGTAATGTCGAAGTAACGTTTGTCGGAGTTTACCCGATCGAGCCAACTGCGCCTTGCTGGAATGCGAATTTCTCTAGCACTCACCCGCACTTCACCCTGCGTTCGCCCCATCGTCCATACCAGAGATTTACATACATGTAAAACTAAAACAATGTATGTAACCTTACCTGACATAAGTCCATGACAATAGACTCGTGCACCTTCTGCCACAAGTGGGCTCTGAATATCTGGATCAGCGAGATCTTTAGCGTGGGGATCTTGCCATGCATGAAGATTCCTGTCAAGTCCAGTTGTACCTGTGCACAAGAAAATTACGTTACACAATATCAGCTGTAATAGAATGACGCTATTTTGCATCATGATGATGATCTAAAGATGCCAATATTCAGCTTGATGAGTCGTCATTTGTAGACAAATGATACCTTCAATATACTATTGTTCATAAAAACTAAGACACAAAAGTATTGAAGAATTACTTTTGAGGTGTAAGTTATTGATCAGATAGCGTAGTCTCAGACGAACGGCGCCGCGTGACGTCACGATCAGCGCGCGCGCAGCCGTCGCCCGCCTCCAGAACACAGGGACTCTCTGGTTTCAGGACCCCTACGCGGTTCATCACTTCTATTTTCGAATAGTTACGATTGGAAACTATACAGTAAAATTAATGTAAAATATACACCACCAAAAAATTACGTCATATTCGATTTTTTTATGCAGAACAAGGCAGGTATTTGACTGCAATCGCACCATTGCACCTGATGTTGATTTACGATCAATAGGTATCCCAACTAATATTATAAATGCGAAAGTAACTCTGTCTGTCTGTCTGTCTGTTACGCTTTCCCGCTTAAACCTCGCAACCGATTTTGATGAAATTTGGCATAGAGATAGTTTGAGTCCCGGGAAAGAACATAGGATAGTTTTTATCCCGGTTTTTGAAACAGGGACGCGCGCGATAAAGTTTTTCTGTGACAGACAAAATTCCACGCGGGCGAAGCCGCGGGCGGAAAGCTAGTACTAAATAAAAACAACAACATAATAAACAATATTTTAAATTCTATAGTCTGGTCGCCGAGCACGTAGAATTTTGTCCAATGACCCCAAACTACCCATCCTTATCGCTCGCGCGTAATTATGTTGCTGTCGCGCACGCACATTCACTGCGGGCGCCCGTCGCTCAGTTGCGACAGCAATATAATTACGCGCGAGCGATACGGGATTCTACGTGCTCACGGACCAAGCTTTATTTTAAATCGCGCCGCGCGCTAAGTCACTGGACAAAATGGTCGCCCGCCGATCGGGCGGTTTTCGCGTGGGCGAAAAGCGCCGAGCGAGACCCGCATACAACCGCGCCCGCTGCGGGCGAAAACCGCGTCGTGAGTTGTGCATTAGTTTTTACATAAGTATCTGCATTCTACAGAAGCTGCGGGCCAGCAACCGCCGCGGGCGCGGGTGAAAATCGCGCCATGAGTTCTTAGCCTTACGATTGGAAACTATACAGTAAAATTATTGTGTAAAGTATACATTTTACCACAAAATTACGTAGGCAGGTTTTGACTTTGACTGCAATCGCACCATCGCACTTAACTTCTGTAAAAATATTTTAAATTCTATAGATACAAACTTACCTGGAAACCGACGTACACATTGGCACGGTTGATGGTGGGCGACCACCACAGCGTGAACCGACGGTTCGGGATCTGGTTCAAACCGGATCGCTGAGCGTTTGTGAGCTTTTTGTACTTCATCGACTCTTCGAAGCCGGAGGCCTTTTCCCTGTGATTGATAGAAGTTTTAAATTATGAAATGTCTGAAGAGTAATAATCCCTTCGCATGTCGCAAAATGTCTCATTTGTTGTATGATTTTCAGTCCTTTGTTAGTTAGCGTCAAACAGTTAGCCTAGGCGCAGACCACCGACTTTTAGTTGGCCGATAGTTGGGCCCGATTCTAATTTGTATGAAGAATCGGTCGATACCAAATCGGCGTAATGTACGCACGTTCTTACATCTCCATGCTGATTAACAGCCCGACCCAACTGTCGGCCAACAAAAATCGGTGGTCTGCGCCTAGTCTTATAATAGTGACATCCAAAGTAGCCAATACGTGCGCAACACGTCTTGGTTGCAATTGGAATAAGGTTGTTTTATCAACTTATTGACCACATTGGGTGTCACAAACATTTACCTAACGTTGACTACAGCCAGCTACGTGAATCAGTTCTAAATACTCGTTGAAGTTGCATTACTTCGTGTCGGCGTTGCTTTCCATCTTTTACTAAAGAGTAACGGTTCATGTAGAACGAATGATGGAAAATGGATAATGTATGGGCGGGCATATGGTACACAACTGACAATTAAATAATTTGATAAATTCCTGAGAAAACTCAATCACATAACTTATTACTATACTCACCAGAAGAGACCCTCCCACGTAGGGAAGTATGTGCCTTTGAAGAGCGTGTGTTCGAGGATGCCTTCAACGCCTCCTAGCGCTTGAATCATGTCGGTCCTGTAGTTGTTCAGGTTCCACAGCTTGCCGTCGTGGCGCTGGTGCGTCCACCAGAACGGATTCTGTTTTAGGACCTGGAGAAAGGAAGAGAGTGTTATAGACAGAGATAGAACTTCAGAAGTCTTAAAGCTAAATATTCATATAAGTCAGTATGTGAATATAATATATAACTGGAAATCGTATTGGCTCCGTGCACGATTACAGCGCCAACTAGCGTCCACAACTTTGTGGGCTCTGTCACATTGACATTTAGGTCGTATATTTGTGAAAAAATATCGAAATGAAAAAATAACAAATATTTTCAACTAATAAATTATTGTGATACCACGATTTGGGTGGAAAAAAGGTTTTGAAATCATTTTGGTCATTCAAATCAAATGAGGTAAGTCCAAAAAGTGTGTTTAATTTTGATTGTGTCAGGGTTTGTTTACTTCATTTATAGTTGTAGTTTTACAATAAAACAAAAAGAAAAAGCTACTTTAACGGTTTCATTATATAACAGTAAATATATTTAAATGTTTCTGTATCGCTAGTAATAAATTAAATATCGTTTTCAGATCGAAATGAGTATCGTTTTGAAGACCGGGTTTGTGAGAGTTACAATATCAAATTCCAACCACAAACCGTATTTAAAGGAAAGTTGTTGGTATTGGCTGGACAAGTCCGAGATGTAGAAGAATTAAGAACAAAACAAGGGCAGAGTTCAATAATTCACGCTCTCATCATAAGGCAAACATCTGTGCACAACAACTACTGTCACTCATTTTTGTACTACCACGTTGTATAGTTTAGTTATTTCCAAATTGTAAACGGCTATTAAAACAGCCCTATCGAAATACAGTCCACTCTTTTATTTAAGTTCCCAGTAGGACCCTTTTCATGCGATTAATTAATGATATTAAAATGTATTATGTAGAATCGCTTTGCCATTGACAGATACATCTGATGACAGAGCTAACATTATTTCTACTTTTGACCACCATGAGCGCTGCGATAGATTATGTCTCCCCCACCTAGTACTTCGCACCCAGCGAATAGGAATAAGGTTTAAATAAAACGCAAAATATAAATGTGGTTTCAGTAAAACGCAACACGTGGTAGATAACGGTAGAACCAGTAAATACGCGTCGGCTACTATGTTGTAACACTAAGGCTGGGTTGCACCATCTTACTTTAACTGAGGTAAACGTCAAATATCTGCCAAACTCCATACAAAAACACCGGTTATCGTCATAGTTATGGTCAAATTTGGGTGGTGCAACTCAGCCTTAAAACTTTGTATTTTATGTAACCTGTCAGAAAGTATTGTCTTCTGGTTTGAGTTCAAATCTCCAAGAATATTTAAATTTGAATCTGCCTTGACTATTTTATTTTTACAAATAAGACACGTAGTATAGTAATGAGGGTTGAGAACCGTTAAAATCATTATGTATTACACTAACCTGATACTGCTTGAACTCCGTACGGATACGCCATCCCTTGTCGTAGGCGAGCGTATGCCTGTCCTTCTGGAACAGCGTGTTGATCCTGGGAATGCCTCTGTCCCACGAGTCTTCCAAATCCTCCAGTGTCAAACGCCTAGAGAAAAACAATAATACAAATCCTATGTTAATGTTTGGTTGTAAATTTTTGGAAGAATTACTTGTAGGTGTAAGTTATAGATCAGATAGCGTAGTCTCAGGCGGACGGCGCCGCGTGACGTCACGATCAGCGCGCGCGCAGCCGCCGCCCGTCCCCAGAGCACAGGGACTCTCTGGTTTCAGGACCCCTACGCGGTTCATCACTTCTGTTTCTGAATATTGAGATACTAATGCAGGCGTTGAATATGACTGTTTCATACACAACTATAAATAAATTAACCATCATTTTGGGCTATCTATGAGTCGAAACTTTTGTGACAGCAACTTATGTCCACGTAAGTTTTCACAATAAAATATCAGATATTTTATAAACGTGTTTTGTGTTCCAAATGTATTACGTTAATTGCATATAGCAAGACATTAAAGTTTATGATTCTTAGCTATAGTGAAGGTAGTGTACAACAAGGAAAACTATTTAAAGTGTTTCTGTAAAAAGCAAAAGACTAACAAATAGCTGAAATGACTGAGTTTCTCGATTTACTTCTCATCGCTAGTCGACTTGTTATCCAAAAGTGGTGGCAATTCATATTTAGGTCATGAACAGTGCTCTAAAAAGGGTCTGTAGACGAACAAATACATGTGTTGTTAAAAGATCCTACACACGATTATAACTTGTACGAACCTGTTCTGAGCGTTAGCCTCCTGCCGCTTCAGGGCGTATTCGGCCCACACTCGCTGCGAGTCCACAAACTCGGCCTCCCACGGCTGGATGTAGCGGTACAAGTTGGGAATCAGCTGGTCCTCGTCGTGCGACATACCGGATCTGAAGTGGGTGATGCCCACGTCAGTTTGTTTCGACCAGCGGAGATCGGACTGGGGACGAAATATAAGGTTGGTGAGCGGTTGTCTAGGAAAAATAATGGGTATTTCTGGTGATGAATGAACTGTTGCCACCATATTTAACTCATCAAACCTTAAGCGGTCGCATGAGGCCGCGGTTACAATTGATGTTTCGATTCGCGGGTATTTGAACTTTTGAAGGGCTACATACAGCTCCATCTAGTTGAACTAAAGGTTGAAATCGCCATGAAACATGTTTTTCACATACTAAAGCCTGGTCCAAAACAAAATTCTACGTGCTCACGGACCAGGCTTTAGTCAAAGTGTAAGTAAATCCTACTAAGATTTTTCTACCCGGTATGATTATGCAAAAAAGTACCTACATGATTATTTAAAAAGTATTGAAAGCAGCGGATTTTATGAACGTAAAGTTGTATGTCCACACTTACCTGTGGAATCAAAACGTGTCCCATAGACAGCATGCCGAGCCCTCCCAACTCTTTGGGCGTGTAGAACACGACGGGAGGGAATCGGGAAGGCATTTTGGAGTTCAGGCCGATTTTGATTCGAGTCTGGATCTTGTTTTCGCACTTGACTAGGAGGTCGAGGAGCTCTTGTGTGTTCACTACTGCCTCGCGGAAGTATGTCATTAGACCTGTGAATAATTTTACATTTGAATGTTTTGACTCCTACTATGCAACTTGTAATGTAAATAACTTAAGATTCAATCAAGCATTGAAACCGTCCTATATTTCTCTAACGAAGTCCTAAGAGCCTCCGCTAAAATTCACGCGGATGTACGGTAATCGCCTATAAATGCATGGAAATGCCAGGAACCCGCGTGTGCTGCTCATAAAAAAAAGCCAAGCTATCTGCTACCTATTCGTTACGCCGTCGAACATATGATTACTCAATAATATTTATTTTTCTACTCATTTCTCTAAATTAAAGTACAAATAAATTACCATGTTCTACAACCTTTATTATTATATTTGTAAAACCTTACCAATCAGAGCAGTGTTCCACTTGTTGACAATCTTCGTGAATGTAGTCGATCCAGATGCCATGAGGATCTGCCTGACTCGGTTGTGGAACCGGGCGAGCGACTCGTCGTCCACTCGCAAGTAGCACTGAGCTGTGCGCTCCTTGGTGACTTCGTTTTGGAGGTTCCACACGCCATCGCGGTGAGATAACTCCTCGTGTTGGCTTCGGCACTGTTGGGGAAGAACGAGCGTATATTAGATTATGAATTGCAACATCATGCGTCCTTGTTTTGGTACACGAAGAAACAAGAAAACTACTCTTGAAAATAAAGAAGAACGACGCTCATCAATTATGAAACCAAGTCGCTGGGACAATGATATGGCCAAGGTTCTACGCAATAAATAGGTCTTCTGATAATATTTATTTTAAACCTAACATCCTGCTTTGTGATATAATAATACCAAGCATTTTCCTGATAAACACGGCTCGTAATATCATAAAGTGTAGACAGTTTAAATCTAAAACTAAGCAAGATTGTTAGGTCCAACTTAGTGATTTTCGTGGTTCATCTAAATATCGAAGAGAAACAGTTCAAGCATGACTGAAATATAAAAACCAAAAATAGACTCAAGCACTAAACAAATTAAACTTACTTTAGGCAATATCCTGCACTCAAATCCGGCCATGTTGAACAGGAGATTGGGGTTGTCCTTCGAGTAGACTGAGACGAAGCTGTTCTCCCACTGGATGGTGGTGACCGAGCGCGGCAGACGGTTCTTGATGTCCCAGAATACCGCGCGGCCCCTGTTTGTTAGACACATTTATTAGACCACTTATTTATTGACGCTCATCTTAATCACTTGATATGATAAGTTACAAGGGTTTGTTAAGATTGTATTCGGTCTCATTTATATTTCTGTGCTAAGAATTATTAGCTTCATGCTAGTTGATTGGTGGTTGAGAACTGCATCTTATTCTTCTTCAAAAATGTCGCGTGATCATTGGCATTATAGATGACCCACGCTGAACTGTCCCACCAAACTCAATGATAGAGGAGCGCTACCATCGTTCAACTATATGGTTTCCAACAAGGCAAAAATCGGAAGCAGCTATCCGGTATTGACGGTGGTGCCCCACTGTCAATGTCATGGATAGGACAGTTCAGTATTTTGGAACTATACACGCATGAACATTATGTCTTTATGTAATTTTGTCCAAACAGAATGCACAACTTTGACTTTAGAAGCCCTTCTTTATTGGCTTAGAAAGAGTTATCACGCCGCTAACCAACCTCTGCCAAAACCATGACAGTGAAACGATATCAATACAAAGCAGACGTTGAGAAGTGTATTGAAGTTGCTTTGTGACAAATTTTTCCGTTCACTATACCACATTAGTAACGTGGCAAAGTGATCGCATAGATGTGTGTTGAATTTCGTTGTCAGGCTTTCGCGCTGTAGGTGTGCTACCGGCATTATTATTTATGTGTGTGTAGTCGAAACAGCAAGCCGAAACACATCTTATGTAATCACAATAAGGACTATTTTGCGACCAAGATTTATATATAGTCTACTTACAGATTGACGTCATGCTTCATGAGCCGCATGCGCGCGTCTCTGGGCCAGCACTTCTTGTTGTTGTAGCCAACAATGTTTTCATTGTTGGGATCAGGATGCTCCGTCAGGTAGCGCTGAATTAAATCGCGGGCTTCTTCTGCTGTGAACCTGGGGGATGAGACGTGTAATAAGATAATGGTGGAAGTAGGCTGGTCTCATAAGACTAGCCTGCTTCCAGCTCGTTAGAAATGATGGCTTTTGGGACAGAAAACTTCTTGAGTGGTGGAGTGACCATGGACCGAAAAACGTAGTGTGGGCTGGCCTCCCATGTTTTTGTAGTACACATGAGACTAGAACATAATATTACAATGCTTCACCAACTAATGGGTCCAATTCTAGAGAACGCCACAAAACACGATCTCTAGCTTTTTATAGCACAGCTACCATTATGAGGTCGTTCCATCGAGCAATTATTCTTCCTACAGTTACACTACTTTCAAGCTCACTGAATAATTAACATACACACGGCCACACTGTAAACTATCTATTTCCGTTTTTGCTCTCGCTCTAATCAAATGGTGATTCTTTACGATAAAACGAGATGACATGACTGGCAATGGGCAGTTAACACTGTTGCCGATAGTACCTGAAGAATATATGAATCCTGTCCACATATCGGCAGTACAGCCGTATGGGATGCGCCGTCTCTGTCTGGCGGTCCTGGTACGACAGGAAGTCGTTGGGCAACTGCGGCGGGCCTGCCATCTCGCTCGCACGTTGCAGCCCCAGCACTAACAGGTCCAGAACTAGACCGTAGTACTGCACTATGAACGACGCGAACTGGAGACCTCGGATGATGCCGTAGGAGTTTGTGTGATTCATGTCCTGGGGAAAATAATTATGTAATTAATTTTCTTCTAGTTTGATAAGAATTATTAGTCTAGCTAAAGCCCGGTCTGTGAGCACGTAGAATTTTGTCCAATGTCCCCAAGCTACCCATCCTTATCGCTCGCGCGTAATTATATTGCAGTCGCGACTGTGCGACAGGCGCGTAGGCGCCCGCAGTGAGTGTGCGAGCGCGACAGCAACATAATTACGCGCGAGCAATAAGGATGGGTAGCTTGGGGTCATTGGACAAAATTCTACGTGCTCGCAGACCAGACTATAGATGATTTACATTTTACAAAACAGCTTTTATGTTTTTGGTCAAGAAACAGATAGGTTTTTTTATCCTCTGATTCTCTCCTAAAAATAACGTCAGATTCTCGAAGTGAGACTACTTTAGTGAGAAAACATATTACATTAACGACGATCATAATATTTTGATTTATCAATCGAAAGTTTGTTAGGAAATAGGACCTATTTTTATACAACTTATCGAAATAAAACTGAAGAAGTGAGCGAGGCTGCTTATTGTTGGACCTACATATCACTCTCTCATGCCCGCATCTCGCAAGGAGTGAAAAGGATTGACATACTGGAATCTTCGGATAACGTTGTAGGGATAAGTCCTTAAACGAACCTTGTAGTTGATGACGACGTTGTTCTTGGCGGTCATGTAGTCGGCGATGTTGTGGTCGACGATCAGCCGAAGCAGTCGGTTGAGCAGCGTCAGATCTATCTCTTATTACTCCTCGAATCGAGTCACAACTCGAATGAGAACGAACAGTTATACTACAAACGAACCTTGTAGTTGATGACGACGTTGTTCTTGGCGGTCATGTAGTCGGCGATGTTTTGTGGTCGACGATCAGCCGAAGCAGTCGGTTGGGCAGCGTCAGATCTATCTCTTATTACTCCTCGAATCGAGTCACAACTCGAATGAGAACGAACAGTTATACTACAAACTAACCTTGTAGTTGATGACGACGTTGTTCTTGGCGGTCATGTAGTCGGCGATGTTGTGGTCGACGATCAGCCGAAGCAGTCGGTTGAGCAGCGTCAGATCTATCTTCTCGTATAGCTTCTCGAAACGCGACTCTAGAAGCACGTTGCACTCGCCCTCTCCCACCTCCCACACGTCTTGTAGATTGTTGATGCCTGAGCGAACATAGTATTGATTTAGATGGTGTTAATATGGGCACTAAACGCCAATACAAATAGATTAAAACTAGAACTAAATTTTACAGAGTTTCAGTTTAGAGTATTTAACATGAAATACTACATTTTTAAACATTTCTCAGTCATTTGTCACATAAATGATAAATGTGGCCAGAATGTCAGCAAGACGGTGACTCACATAAAATAACTTTACAAAACCAGACAGTTATAATTACAATTATTTTGTCTAACTTCAAAGTAAGGCTAGTCTTAGATATCAGCAAGACACATGACTTATTGGGATAATGTCTGCAAGTAATACTTAATACATAAAAATACACATTAAAAACAGCAAAAGCTTGACACATTGATGATCTTGAGATTCTTCTGTTGTAGATCAATGCGACCAACCAAAGTGAGGTTTGTAACAAGGGGATGGTATGCCCATACAGATCTCCTTTGCCACAACGCACACTATGGGCAGTCGCATCACTTCTGTCTTCATTTTATCTTGATATCTTCTTGAATTGAGATATATCTCTTCTCTTCTGTTGCTGTAAGAGATTGATTTGTTGTGCAATAAAGAGTATCTAAAGTACGGCCAACGAGAAGCGATACCAAATGTAAACAAACCCAATGTCATGGTCATTTGGAATAGTAGGGGTGGGTTGCACCACCTATCTTTAACTGTAACTATGACGATAACCGGTGCTTTTTGTATGGAATTTCACAGATTTTTGACGTTTGTCAAAGTTAAAGTAAGATGGTGCAACCCAGCCTAAGGGTTTGACTTTGACATATTTTGGCGGGAGAACGAGACATTACGACAAATACACAAGATGGTATAGTTCCAAAATACTGAACTGTCCTATGCATGACATTGACAGTGGGGCGCCACCGTCAATACCAGATCGCTGGTTCCGATTTTTGCCATGTTGGAAACCATATAGTTGAACGATGATAGCGCCCCCCTGTCATTGAGTTTGGTGGGACAGTTCAGCGTGGGTCATCTGTAAGAGACAGAATAGATTGTCAATTCGACAGTCGAATCGACTTTTTGTATCGCTTCTCGTTGGCCGTACTTTATCTATTTTTCTAGCTAAAACAACTTACCCTGGCACCATTTGTAGACCAGCAGCGGTGAAGGTTCTGTATCCGCTGGTTTCACCCAGGGAGGCAGCAGGCGTCGCTTGTCGGCCTCATACCACAGATACTGATCGAGGTACGCGTCCGTGATCTTTTCTAGGGGCTCCACGTCGTATACCGGCACCAAGTGGGAATAGAGGTCCATGAACTCTATGCCGACCTGTTTGGAAGACGAGGAGTTTGAATTAAAAATAATAATGTTGAACAGTCAGCGGCAAGTAGTTACTGACACCCAAAGTAGCCAATAAGTTCGCAACGCATCTTTGTTACAATCGAAATAAGATTGTGTTTTCAACTTTTTGGCCAATTTAGGTGACACGACAGAACGCTGACTGTACTTAATTAATACTTGCTTTTGTTACATTCAACAGCAGATCAGAATATTTTATTTTACTTGAAATAAATATTGCCTCAGATGCGAATTGAGCTAACACCCTTTTGCTTTTCGCTTGCCGAGCGATTAGTCTGAGTGAGCTACGAAGGCATTGGAGCTTTAAAATCAGCTTGAGATAATTAAGCATGGAAAAAGATACAATAACATAGCAAATTATACAAAATTATACAATTTACATAAGATGGTGGCGTTTAGTCTGATATTTATTACATAGAAGAAACATTGCAGCAAATTGAATAAACTCGTACCTCTCTGAAAGTCCTCTGCGTGAGCAGATGTCGCTTGATCCTGGACAAGGCCTCGTGCGGGTTATCGTACGCCTGCTCAATGAGCCCCAACTCTTCTCTCTGGCTCTGATTGAGCCGGGACTTCACGCTGTAAGCCTCCTTGAGCCGCTCGAGAGCCAAGATGAGCAGTTTTGTATCGTGCTTGTATGACAGCGGCGGGAACGGGATCGGGGCGAAGCGCCGGGACTCCAGCCAGTGCACTGTGGTTGTGTAGATCGCCACGGCTTCTTCGGGAGATATGTAGGGGCCGTCCTGAGAGAAAGTATGGTTTTTAATACATAATAGGAAAGTATGGTCTTAATACACAACATTATGTAATGCGCGCGTTATTCTCTCTACTCTAAATTATAAATAAACAACTTGAAAAATCGAGCTGCCTAAGGCGGTAATCGAATCCACGATCTTTCGCTTGCCGGGCGACTGCTCGTCCATCTGAGCTACTTAGGCACTGGATGAACCCGTCGAAATTTTCAAGTGTAATACGCTGTTGCGGCCGCATTTATTCTACTCGCTTCGGCGTATCGACGGAATTTTTCGAAGACTTTAACCGAAGATCGAAACGCTGCCATTGCAATTAGCACTCTCACTCATTATAACAAAGATCAAACTTCTAAGGACGAATGTCTCGACGCTAACCGAAGTTTTAGTTTTTATGTAAGAAGGCAGATATTTGACCGCAATCGTACCTGGTGTTAAGTGAGATGCAGTCTAGGATGGTACATATCTGCCCTGTAAGTGCCTATTCACTCTCAAAAAGTAGTGTAGTGTTAGCCGAGAGGGTAGGTATAGTCTGGTCTGTGATCACGTAGAATTTTGTCCAATGACCCCAAGCTACCCATCCTTATCGCTCGCGCGTAATTGTATTGCTGTAACGCTCGCACACTCACTGCAGCCGCCCGTCGCACAGCCGCGACAGCAATACATATAACTTACGTGTAAACGATAACGATGGGTAGGGTCATTGTACGAAATTCTCCGCTCGGCGACCGGACTTTAGACGTTTCATTTTTAATTGACAATACCTTCAAGTAGTTGTGCTGGCGTTCCTGCTCGGCCTTGAGGTAGAGCCGGGTGAGGCGGCCGAGGTTCTTCTTGCAGACGGTCTTGTCGACGGTGGCGCCGCGCCGGATGCGCTCGCGGTTGTAGTGCGCCGTGTTGTCTCGAGAAGTAGTGTAGTGTTGTCTCAAGTAGTGTAGTGTTGTCTCGAGAAGTAGTGTAGTGTTGTCTCGAGAAGTAGTGTAGTGTTAGCCGAGAGTGTAGGTAGACGCTTAATTTTGAATATACCTTCAAGTAGTTGTGCTGGCGTTCCTGCTCGGCCTTGAGGTAGAGCCGGGTGAGGCGGCCGAGGTTCTTCTTGCAGACGGTCTTGTCGACGGTGGCGCCGCGCCGGATGCGCTCGCGGTTGTAGTGCGCCGTGTTGTCTCGAGAAGTAGTGTAGTGTTGTCTCGAGAAGTAGTGTAGTGTTGTCTCAAGTAGTGTAGTGTTGTCTCGAGAAGTAGTGTAGTGTTAGTTGAGAGTGTAGGTAGACGTTTAATTTTGAATATACCTTCAAGTAGTTGTGCTGGCGCTCCTGCTCGGCCTTGAGGTAGAGCCGGGTGAGGCGGCCGAGGTTCTTCTTGCAGACGGTCTTGTCGACGGTGGCGCCGCGCCGGATGCGCTCGCGGTTGTAGTGCGCCGTGTTGGTCCACCAGTCCGCCTTCATCTTCACGTAGCGGAGGATCATGTTCTCGATCGGGGTTGGGAGGCCGGGCACCTGATGATACATAATAATATGTAGATTGAAAACGAAACGGAAAAATGTCTCATACAGCAGAATACAATGAAAACAGGTTCAGTCACGAATATTAGGCAACTGTCCTCTTCGAATATCAGTAGACAGTAAAATAAGAATCAACTCGCATATTATTCTGCAAACAAAAAGAAAGTGTCCAATTTTTCCTTTTTACATCTTGTACTCCATACTATTGATGTGCCGTTCCCGAGAACGCTCTCTCAGCTGAGAATATTCTCGGGAGCGTTCCCGGGAGCGTTCTCCTAAGTGAGACAGGTTGAGAATCATGTTTATAAAATGGAGATAAACAAACTTTCTTAAGTAAAATAATATTAAATTAAGTCAACAGATAAGTGTATATTAAACAATACACTCTATTTGCAGTGAAAGGCTATATTCTCAGTGTTCCCGAGAATATTCTCGGGAACTTTCTCGGCAATATTCTTGGCAACTGCAACTTTATTATATTTTATTTTTTTCGTCGTGAAATGTCGTTTTAATGATATGAAAGTTGACAGAAATTTCTTTTTACACGTAATTAAATAATGTAACTGTCAATTTTTTCGTTTTTAACACGCTCTTATTAGGTCGTCGTGTATGTAACTAACTATGTAATGGAATCTTAGAATCTGAATTACACGCACTTCTAAGTCTTGTATCATTATGAAACTTGGCAATAATATGTAGATTAGAAATGACAATACAATATTGTGGTACCAACTGGTCTGATGGGACTGGAAGGCGGCCAAAAGAAGTCCTAACGAAACGGCAGAATCACATCGAGTTTGGGTTCATTGGATGTCTTTTCGAGATCTTTAAGTGCTAGATAATGTCCAGGGTCCTAATGATGGAGTCAGGAGGTTGCCATAGGAACTCCTAAAAGAAACGGCGGAAACTCATCGAGTTTGGGTTCGTTGGATTTGTCTTTTCGAGCACTTTAATGCTAGATGATGTCCAAGGTCCTGATGATTTTTGACTTTTTAGTGTTGTTAGTAATTAAAAGCGTGTTTTTAGTTTCTTAAACTATTCTTATTTGACATTAAGGCCATATTTCACAATCGCTTAGTAAGGGCCTGTTTTGACACTTCTTGATAAGTTGTGGATAACCTGTCTGACGGATCATTTGACACATTTTTATAGAAAATACGTGCTAGCTAGATTGATCCGACACTTAACGAATATATCCCGTACATTAGTCTGCACGAGATTAGAATGGTTCTCAAACAGCTGAAAAACAACAAGGCACCGTAATCACGTCTGAGCTTCTGAAAGCAGGCTAAACGCCGGTACTAAAGGCCCTAAACCTTGTTGAAGAATTATAGACCCATTTCGCTTCTGAGCCATGTCTACAAGCTGTTTTCGATAGTCATTACGAATTTTCATGCTAGCAAGCTCGACGACTTTCAGCCCCCCGAATAAGCCGGTTTTCGAAAAGGCTTCAGTACCACATACCAAAATAAATACGCTACGGCAAATTATACGGAAGATCAAGGAGTTTAATCAGCCACTTTGCGTTTGTGAACTATGAGAAAGCCTTCGATTCGATTGAGACATGGGCAGCGCTTCAGTCTCTTCGACTGTGCCAAATTGACTATTGATACATGAAAGTGTTGAAAGGCTTGTACAAACACGCCACAGTGACAGTCCGTTTTAAGATCAGGACCCGAAACCTATCCAGTTGCAGAGAGGGGTGAGACAGGGAGACGTCATCACCACCGCCCTGGACGATGTTTTCAAGCTTCTGGGCTGGAGCGGATTCAGCATACATATCAACGGCGAGTACATAACCCAGACAGCAGACGATATCGTAGTCATGGCTGAGATCGTGGAAGATCTAGGCACAATGCTCGATGGTCTCAATAGAGTCTCTCAACAAGTGGGTCTCAAAATGAACATGGACAAGATTTAAAAATCATGTCTAAAAACCGTGTTGCACCCACTCCTCTAAAAGTTGGAGTCTCTATACCGAAGTTGTTGAATATAATGTGTACCTGGGGCAAACAGTCCAGTTAGGTAGGTCCAACTTCGAAAAAAAGGTCAATCATCGAATCCAGCTCAGCTGGGCAGCCTTCGGGAAGCTTCACGATATTTTCACGCGGCTTCTCCGTCGCGTCGCCTCTCCGCTTTAAATCCACTTTGAATCCGCTTTAAATCCACTTCGAATCCGCTTGCAATCCGCCAGGGTGGCAAGGGCCTTAAAACTCAGAGGCACACTGATGTTCAAATACCGTAGCCAAGTCCTAAAGCCGCGAATAATACATCGAAACATTACAAATAATATCACATATAAACAACAAAATTTAAATTAAAACTAAATGTTTTCTGTCGAGAACACTGAGAATATTCCCGGGAGCGTTCTCGGTTCTCGAGAATATTCTCACTGGGAATATTGCCAGGAACGAGAACTTTCTCAGCGGCACATCTCTACTCCATACAATATCAATCCACAAACGAATGAGTGAGAAAAACGTTAGAAAGATTGCATTGAAAGTTTCCTTCTACTATATCTACACCCCATGCAGCAGGATGCTTCTGGTATTATTCTACTCGATGCCCACAGGTCTACAACATTATTAGCCATAGGATGTTCACAACTGAGCATAAGCCTTCCCCTATGATTTCCATATTGACCGGTTGGTAGGGGCCTGCATCCAGCGCCTTCTTGCTACCTTTATGATATTATCGTCGGTACACCAGTTATTTTATTACTAAAGCCTGGTCCGTGAGCACGTAGAATTTTGACCAATGACCCCAAGCTACCCATCCTTATCGCTCACGCGTAATTATATTGCTGTCGCGACTGTGCGACGGGCGCCCGCAGTGAGTGTGCGAGCGCGACAGCAACATAATTACGTGCGAGCGATAAGGATGGGTAGCTTGGGGTCATTGGACAAAATTCTACGTGCTCACGGACCAGACTTTAGTCATGTAAGTTTCCAGTTAGTAAGGTTTAAGGTTTACACCTTATGAGCGGACGTCTCAAGCTGCGTTTTCCGGTACGTGGCCTACAAATTGTATATTACATAAACAGTAACATTTTCTTACCTTCCAAGGAATGTTGGCTTTCCAGCATCTCCAGGCCTCCGACAGGTGTTGCAGGATGGTCCTAGCCTTGTTCTGCTTGATGCCTTCGGGCATCATGTCCACGATGTCGTGCATGACGGACGCTCGCAGCTCCAAGTCGAAGTGAGACTCGACGCGCTGCTTGGTCACCGTCTTGGCGACTCCTGCGCACATAGGTGGATATTGTTAATACCAAAAACGTGGAAGAACTATTTATAGCCTGACCAGGAACATAAAAACCCTGGCATAGAGGCGCGTCAATTGCATTTGATAGTGCAACACTGAGTACAGTCGTACCTGTGTTAAATTAATAGGCTAACTTTATGTATCAGGATTCAGGATTACGGGCTAATTTGATATTTTCATAAATTAACGAAAAAATATTATTATAGGTAACCTGGTTTAAATAAATTAAATGAAACCATCAATCGAGCTAGTAGGATTTATTTTATTATTCATCAATAAATCAAATTCAGAACTTGAATATTCAACTGCAATGTTTGCTCATGAACGCTTCAAACTCGGTACTTCTTACCAAATTCCATAAAATTCAACACTTAGAAAGTGACAAAAAATTTTAAAATAGGTAGTTGAAACAAACCACAGCTAATTTTCATAGTGGACTGTACTATGCGATAAACATGTCAGCCAATTTGACAACCTTTGTCGGAAACATTATTCAATGAAAATATTGTCCGAACCCTTAGTATTTCTCTTCGACAAATACTTTAACACATTGTAAACCACTTTTCTTTCACGACTATAAAAAGATTTTAGCAATTTAATTCACAAAATCAATTGCGCACATTTAAAATAAAGTTTGTTTACACTTTGACAGCAATAGACTGACATGCAAGGTGACATGACAAAGAAGTTTTCAGTTACTGTTGCCATTAAAAGAAATTAGTACCATTAGTTTTCCGCAACATGGCGAGGGTTTTTATGTTCCTGGTCAGGCTATAAGTTATTTATTCTACAATCTGTTAGGGAACCGATCCGACTGACCGGCGTTTTCTACATTAATTTGTTCGGTCAGATTGTAATTGATATTGGTTAGAATAGAATACAGCTCGCAGCTCCAAGTCGAAGTGAGACTCGACGCGCTGCTTGGTCACCGTCTTGGCGACTCCTGCGCACATAGGATATAGTTGGTAAATACCGTGAACGCTTTTCCTTTTCTGTATTATATTTACAGTTTTTTTTTTTCAACATAGATGATAAATAGTGACGTATTTCAATAAAACCCACATTTAATGGTACGGCTGTGCACGCGTGGGTTCGGATCCCATCCTCGTCGCCATTGACGTATTTCAATAAAACCCACATTTAATGGTACGGCTTTTTATTACCTTTAACACCATTACAAACAATCACATTATCTCTATGCAAACGACGCGTACACCGCAGAGCGAGAGGGGAGGGCAAGACCGAAGCTGAAAACGTTTCGTTTCTCACAAATAGTTTGAGAATATGGACTTACAGTTGAAGTTAGTGATTTACAGGTATACCGCATGACTAAGTTCCTCTACTGGAAACATGACCTAACAGAGCTGGAATGATATTCACGTCCGAAACCTTGCGGAACTTGACGTAACAAAGCACTACTCTACTATCACGCTGTTTCTTTCTAAAGCCCGGTCTGTGAGCACGTAGAATTTTGTCCAATGACCCCAAGCTACCCATCCTTATCGCTCGCGCGTAATTATGTTGCTGTCGCGCTCACACACTCACTGCGGGCGCCCGTCGCAGTCGCGGACAAAATTCTATGTGCTCGCAGACCAGACTATAGCTGTTGTCTCTTTCTTTTGCTGTAAGCTTGCTAGAACCTATTTATCTCTGCAAGTGAAGAGTCTAGAAGAGTTTATAATAACATTACCCATTCCCCAATATCTTATAATTCATAATAATACCTTTCGAGTGTCGTCCCTCGAACTGCCTCGAGAGCAGGTTTCCGAGCCACCGCTCCAGCAGTGGCGTGATTCCTCTCATGAAGAACAGCCACACTCGCCACCCGGGCGCCCAGAATCCGCACCCGGGACCTTTGGAGACGGGACCCTGTGGGATAAGACAAACTGTGGTTACAGATAGGAATTAGGATAATTCAGTATTGGTTGATATTGGATTATCATCACATGATACAAGTTAGCTACATGCTTTGGGAAAAAAACATAATAATAATATTAAAGTTCTAAAAATAAATCAAATAAAGTGCCAGATTAAAGTCCAGTCGCCGAGCAGATAGGATTTCTTCCAATGACACCAAGCTACCCCTCCTTATCACTCGCGTAATTAGTGCTGTTGCTCTCGCACACTCACTGCGGCCGCCCGTCGCACAGTTGCGACAGCAATATAATTACGTGCGAGTGATAAGGATGGGTAGCTTGGGGTCATTGGACGAAATTCTATCTGCTCGGCGACCGGACTTTGGTGAGTACTGTCTTTTAAAGCTGTAGTAGAGGGGTTAATTATATGATTTTTAGGCTGTGTCACATTTTATTTTTTATTTCTCCATTCATTAATTTACTTAAATGTTGTGTAAAAAATTTCTCTAATGCTTAAACTTCGGTAGTAACTAAATACTCACAGTATTGAACCTGTAGTAGATGAGATGCTTCAGATCCTTGCACATCCTGATCTGCCTCATCAGCTTGTACTTGTACCGGTACATTCCGGTCAGCTGTCCGACGTGCGCGAATATGTACTGCAGACCGTCGGCCAGTTGGAAGGAATCCACGTTGTTTAGACGGTACTGCACGTGGGAGTCCACGATCAGCTTCGTGAGACGGAGGATCTCGCGGCATAAATGGAATGCTGGTGGGAGAAAGGTTACACTTATTTGTTGGTCAATTTGAAGCAAGCTGTTACTAAATACTTTTATGAAAATTAGGTTAGGTTGACGCGTTCCAACCCTCGTAATAATAATACAGAACCTCTTTACAAGCGTAAGAATGTATTAAAATAAAATAAAATATAAATGCGTTGACGCGTAGCCATCTGAACTTGGCCTTAGTATTTACGTTGTTATGAGCAGAAACTGGATAACCTCAGAGTACTAGTAAAAGACATGTCAGGAGTATGATACCAAGAAAATGTAAGAATATTACATCACCTACTTTTGTGATTATAATATAAATTAACTGCATAATCTTTACAATTCAAGAACACACTCAGAACCTCTTTAAGGCGGGAGTGATAGGCACTTTACATACAGGGCAAGTATGTACCATCCTAGACTGCATATCACTATTCTTACTTAACATCAGGTATGATTAGAAGGAAATACCTACTTTGTTCTGTATAAAAAAATGAAAACTATTACAAAGACCCTCACCATTTCCAAACCGGGACTTCTTGCGCTCTTTAGTGGTCAGCGTCTTCACCGGCTTCAGATTGAAGTTGTAGTCCAGATGCAGGTAGTTCAGGTTCTTGCGGTGGATGAGCAGGTTGAGCATATTGTAGCCCTGGCGGCACACCTGGAGCCCTGCCTCCACCCAGTCTAAGGTGGTCGTTTGGAAGAATTTTGTGGACTTGAATGAGCGGAAGAGGTACCTGTGGAAATAACAAACATTCTTGATATCCTAATCCATTAGAAATAAAAGAAAAGAATTAGAAATAAATATATGGCTTATGAAATTGCACTTTTTACAAGTTTTCATTTATAACAACAATGAACATCTAACTTCAATAACCAACAAAACAGAGTTCAAAATAATTTACCCAGTCACTTGGGATTGAGACTACATTTTTGTTGCTTTTAAGTTCATAAAATATAGCAAAGCAAAACACATTGTTCAATTTGATGTACTGCTGAAACTTGTGTCCATTGAGTATCCTATGTCCAAAAATATTATCTTTGTGTTTGAGGTTATGAGAAAAAAATAGGAATCACAACTTTATTTGTACTCACCTCTTCTTCTGTGGCTTGGGCGGTCTATGCTTCAGTGCGTTCAGTACATAGTACTTCAGCAGCTTCTGGTATGATACCCTGACCTTGACAGGCTGTCCAGGCGGGCAGTGCTCTTTGTACCACGTCTTGACCAGAGGCACATCGATGGCTCGGCGCGAGCGGCCTAACGAGAGAATACGACATAAATAATAAGATTCACAACAGCTAAATCAAACAATTTTAACTGTAACAAGGAGAAACAGCAAGGAAAACAATTTAAAGGATTAACTTACCAGATCTCATGTTGAAAGGTCTGGGAGCCCACAGCAATGCAATCCCATTCGCTGTGTTGTCTGTGTACAAGGCTGTCTCCTGCAGGAATGGAGACACTTCTTCAGGTAAAACAAAGTCCTCTTCTTCTGGCACGGGGTCCAGAGACTTCACTGAGTGCCGGTGCGAAATCGGGTTGATCAACGGATCAAAGTAAAATGCTGGCAAATCAGGATCTTCTGTCTTGATGTAGACCACATTTGGTGTGTGATACCAAGAAAGTTGCACAAAGTGTGGCAAGTTGTTGTATAAATACGGAAAAGCAATCCTGTATTCCGTCCTGATGGGCTGGCGAATAATGATCTTGTTGATGTCATTGAACTCATTCCAGTCTTCGTCTCCGGCTGAGTTGTCTTTGACTAATGGCTCAAACTTGGGACCACCTGGTATTGCCATGTTCAATGCTTTTGCTGTGAAAAAGCTCTTTGAATCAAAGAGGTAGAAATAATTGTCATCCACCAAGTCCGTCAGCAGCTGGTTGGCAAGACGGTACAGTGTCGCCATCTGTGGTAAAGTCAAATTCCACTTTCTGTATGTGGATCCATTGACATGTTTGGTACCCAGCAAGGGCTTGTGGTCATAGAACCAGGAAGCAATAGCTCCATCTTCCTCAGGATCCAGTTCAATTTGGATGGGTTCTAGAGGCTCAACATCGAGGATGTTATCGGCGTAATCTAGAGGAGGTTCCTCATCATCGAAAGGAGGGAACCTCATGCGTTTGAAGTGCCGACGATCGCGTTTTTCACGACGCATCATGATCCACATGGTTCCCCATTGAGCTATGTAGACTGGTTCAATCACCCATGGGATTTCATTCACAAATGTGATGGCACCGGTTATGTGATACAGGACTCTGACGTCCCTGATTTGTTCCCAGGGCATAGGCATGTTTTCTAGCAGTTTCATGACAGCATGGGGCATGTATTTGAGAGCTCCCAGGTATACACGTTTGTCGTGACGGTATTTCCTGCTGGTCATGTCTCCGTGGTCCCTTATGATCTTTCGGATGTGCTCTGGTGGCATATCCTCTTTTTGTGCGTCTACAAAACCAAACTTGCGTTTTTCGGCGAAACGTTTGGACTGGAGTTGTAGCCATTTTTGGGCTGTAGAAAAGAATTATACAAATCAATACAATTGTATTTTTAAAATACCTATTAACTATTACATGTTGTCCTTTTGATAATTTGTGATGCAATATAAGCTCTTTCCATCATGACTGGTGTGGAAAGCTATATCCAACTGCATTACTAATGTACCCCTCGCAGAAATTGTTTTGACAAACTCAAATCAAAACATATTGGTATACCAGGGGGTTTAAAAGATTAAGCAGACTCATTAATATTCCTAACTTGTTATTTGTAGTTACAGTAGTGTGTTTTATTTATCTACGAGACGGTGTTTATGAAAATGAAAGATACTTTAAATTATACACAAGTCTCAAAAAAAGCAAGCATCTTTTAGGACAACCATCTAAACCTAGTAGATGAATAAATTTTAAAAATGCCAATAAAATAGCAAAATTCATAAAATGCCATGACATTATTGTGCGGCTTAGTATAACCCTAGGGNTCTTGCAGACGGTCTTGTCGACGGTGGCGCCGCGCCGGATGCGCTCGCGGTTATAATGCGCCGTGTTGTTTCGAGAAGTAGTGTAGTGTTGTCTCGAGAAGTAGACTAGTGTAGTGTTGTCTCAAGTAGTGTAGTGTTGTCTCGAGAACACTACTTCTCGAGGTTCTTCTTGCAGACGGTCTTGTCGACGGTGGCGCCGCGCCGGATGCGCTCGCGGTTGTAATGCGCCGTGTTGTTTCGAGAAGTAGTGTANTATATTGTTTATTTACAACAAAAAATTAATACTTTGTTGGACCACCCTTTGCCTTAATTACTGCAGAAATTCTTTTTGGTAAAGATTGTACTAATTTAATACAATCGTCACATGTTAAAGCGTTCCACTCTTCCCGCAAGCGACGTTTTAGGTCTTCTTTTGTTTTTATTCAATGGCCCCGGACCTTGCCCTTTAATAGACCCCACAAATGCTCGATGGGGTTCAGGTCTGGTGACTGGGTAGGCCATTCAAGCAACTCGATGTTATTGTCACTAAACCAAGCCATCGTTTGTGACAAGGTGCGTTATCCTGCTGGAATTTGACGCTCTCCATGTTGGTGTCACCAAAAAGTGTTGTAAACGAGGGCAGAAGTGCGGATTCGAGAACGTTTATGTACTTTGAAGAGTCCATGCGTCCTTCACACACAAACATTTCCCCAACTCCTGCGGCGCTCATGCACCCCCAGACCATCACACTGCCGCCGCCATGTTTGACGATAGGTACCACCACACACTCCGGAGTAAATTCTTCGCCTACTCGACGACGGACAAATGTCACACCAGTGTGCCNTAACTTATCAAAAAATACTCTACACGTATTTTTCACTTTTTCAAACTAATGAAAATTTAAAGAGATAAAGCGCCCCAAAGTTCATAAGAAGAGGCCCGTGACGTCAACGCTTGCTTAAAAATGCCGCACGTGGTGACGTCGTGCGCAACTTCAACGCACCATAACTATGTAATTATTTGTTAGATTGACAAATAAAAATATACGTGTCCAATATTTTTTGATATTAAACATTACGGACTAAAAAAATTTTTTTAGGCAACTAGCCTATACTACAGTATCATAGCTAAACATCTCGAAACGTGTTTTATTGCACGTTGTGCCGTGAGTTTATGTTTCAAAACCTGTCAAGGAAAGGTTTTTATCAAATATCTTTGAGTATCTTTTATAGTTATCATGTATAAGCAGTATTTAGGGGGTGCTCAATACTTTTGGCCAAGGCTGTACAATCACTGTTACATAAAACGTTTTACTATTTTTTTATAATTTTTTTCTTTGTTTCGGGTGTTACAATAGTTCTGTTTCGGGTGTTACGAGTACGAAAATGCAACGCGTTTTATCGATAAAATCGGTGTTTTATTAGTCTCTAGGTACTACAAAATAAGGAGTACAACAAATAAACACAAATAGAGCGAATTCTGTTTTGAAATTACGAAGCAGCTTTTCTTAAAAAATATACAAAGTTCAAGTTTAATTTTTCCTCAGAATATAGCTTTTTCTATTGTTTTTGGCTTGAAATAGCATTACTTTAATTTCTAATTACTATATTTAATGGAAATGTCAAACATCGATACTTTTTAGCAATACCTTAATTTTAGTGTTAAGTCGACATTTCAAAAATATCTTAAATAGAGAAATATGACTCCTTTTCCGACGCCAGCGCTAGTGGGAGGTCTAAGGACACTCACAGTAATACTTTTTGACTTCTCCAAGCAATATACACACATTATTGACATATGAATAAAAATGTAATACCCGAAACGTTTCGGGTGTTATAGCCTGACCAGGAACATAAAAACCCTCGCCATGTTGCGGAAAACTAATGGTACTAATTTCTTTTAATGGCAACAGTAACTGAAAACTTCATTGACATGTCACCTTGCATGTCAGTCTATTGTTGTCAAAGTGTAAACAAACTTTATTTTAATGTGTGCAATTGATTTTGTGAATTAAATTGCTAAAATATTTTTATAGTCGTGAAAGAAAAGTGGTTCACGATGTGTTAATGTATTTGTCGAAGAAAAATACTAAGGGTTCGGACAATATTTTCATTGAATAATGTTTCCGACAAAGGTTGTCAAATTGACTGACATGTTTATCGTATGGTACAGTCCACTATGAAAATTAGCTGTAGTCTGTTTCAACTACCTATTTTAAAGTTTTTTGTCACTTTCTAAGTTTTGAATTTTATGGAATTGGGAAAGAAGTACCGAGTTTGAAGCGTTCATGAGCAGACATTGCAGTTGAATATTCATGTTCTGAATTTGATTATTGATGAATAATAAAATAAATCCTACTAGCTCGATTGATGGTTTCATTTAATTTATTTAAACCAGGTTATCTTTAATAATATTTTTCGTTAATTTATGAAAATATCAAATTAGCCCGTAATCCTGAATCCTGATACATAAATTTAGCCTATTAATTTAACACATGTACGACTGTACTCAGTGTTGCACTATCAAATGCAATTGAAGCGCCTCTGTGCCAGGGTTTTTATGTTCCTGGTCAGGCTATACAGTTTTTAATCAAGAAAGAAACATACTAAATTAGTATCATGCTCAGATATTAGTTAGTATTTGAAATCATTACTACCATGACCTTACTTTTACCAAATATTGTTATCCTAATCCATGTGTAAGGTACAATAATAAAACAAATACCTGTTTTTTTGTTTCGGGTGTTACATCGCCGAAGTAACAAGAAAACACACTTAAAACTTGATGATTATCAATTTTTTTGGGACTATGGCGTTATCTACCAATACTATGATAAATACCCTCAAATCATATAGTGGCAAAACGTTTCACAGATTGATAGTTTTTTTTTTAATCGTATTACCAATAATTAGAGAGAAAATTATCATTCAGACAGTTGACTTAAGTATAGACTTTGAAGACTAATAACTTAAAAATTACTTGTTTCTTGCAGAATTTTTTTGTTGCACATTATAATTTGGAATGTTTACTTTCAAAATTCATCAGATTTAATGCGAAAAGAACATATTTAGTTTCTAACCCTCGGTAACATTTGTCATGGAATGACCCCCTACCTAAAAAAAAAACTTGAGAGTCAAGCAGCATTACCAACATAAAACGTAAAGAAGACGTAACCAACCTTTTTCCTTTATCTTCTCCTCGGGAATGTGGTGCGGCTTGGGGGGCTGCGAGGGCGGCACCGGCGGCGCGGCAGCAGCGGCGGCAGCGTGAGCCTGCAAGGCTGCTTGCTGCGCTGCCGCCAACTGCTGCTGCGCCATCATCGTGGCCCAGGGGTTGGGCCCCAGCAGGTACGGCGGCAGCGACATGCTGACCGCCTTCTACAAAGATAACTCACACTTCACATACCAAAAATCAACGCAAGCATGTTCAATACAACACCGGGTACGCGCCAATATTTCACAAATAATACCCAGAAAAATGCACTTACTTGTTTTACTTAACCACTATATTTGTAGCGCGTCATATAATCACCGTAAATTAACAAAACTCAAGAGTTACAATCGATAAACTATTGTAAAAATGCGTGCTTGGTAAACGGCCATTTGCAATGCGATTTTGACAATAAAATAAAATGACATCTGCCACTCTGCCAGTTACAGCAATTTTTGTCTATGGTTTTGTATTTTACCTCCAAAGCAAAACTTAAAAAAAATGAGTCGCATGCAAAATAAAAAATCAGTCAGAAGAAACTTTCGCCGCTTGGTTAAAAAAATATTTTATTAAAATATTCTTTTTATTCGCTGTTTTTTGTCACCTATTCTTTTGTATCGATGATATCGATTATATTTGACAGGGCCGGACCGTGATTGAACTAATATTTTGTGGTCGGTACTGCTGAAATACACACTAGGTTTATTTAATTTAAATTAATAATATTTAAAAAAAAATACACATTGTAGCTAGTACATTATTTATTATTTTAATTTATTTGACGAAGTCATCATGCATAATAATATACATTATTAAGATAAAAATACTTTTTACTATTTTATTTAATCCCTAAATGCAAAAGGTGGTGTAAGTACAATACTATCAATGCTAGCTACACCACTCTCAAGCTCTACGTTTATCTCTTCTATTGTTTCTCTCATCAATTCCTCGTCTACAGACATATCACTACCTTTGCATTGATCGGTTTCGTTAGAAAGATCATCGAGAATTTGAGTAAGAGCTTCTGCAATATCTTCACTTTCAGTACTGCTAACAGTTTCAATACTATCACTATCATTATTTGTCTTCGTTTCTTCTCCATCGTTATTATTTCCACGATTTCCACTACTAAAACTACTTTTGGTATTGTTTATGTTGTTATCTTCAATGTCAGGGATTTCTTCTGAAACTTGGTTTGTTACTTCATGATCTGAATTATCACTATTACATACTTTTGTATTACTTTCTTCATTGTTGTGCATCATAGTATTAAGTAACTCATTAGATGATTTCACTAGAGTAAAATTATTTCCGTTTGCGTTAGAAGGTTCAATTGGATTACTATTTTCTATTGATGTATTTATAGCTGAAGAATTGGATTTGTTTCCAATATCTGCAATATTTTTATCTCTATTTACTATTACATTTGGTTGGAAATTGGTCGCTTCTTCTTTGGAATTAGACACAGAAGAATAATTTGCAGAAACATCAGTTTTACTCGTGTTATTTTTCTGTAATCTTAGCCGTTCAATTAAATCAGGATTGTCGTATTTAAATTTTTGAAGTATCCGTTTTGTGTTAGCTTCAATATCTTCATGGTTTCTAGATTCAATGCGCAGTTTTGCATTTAATTCGTACAATTTTCCATCATCGCTCATTTCAGGGGTGGATAATCGTTTTGGCTAAAAAAATCGAAATGAATTTTAGTAGGAAATCATTTATTATTAAATTACAAAATTATTAATACATAATGCAAAGTTTTACGTGTTTATTGCTGACTATAAGTTCAGCTAATTCTTCTGCTAATTTTACTGTTTCGTCAGGCAAATTAGTTTTTGCAGCTAGTGAGAGTCCATAGTGCTCAATTTTCGAGATTCCAGGAACTATTTTATGTTGATAAATGATCCGTTTTTGAGAATTTTCACCATTCGTAACGTCTTCCTCAGTCACTGCTGTATGACGACTGGTAAAAGAGAAGATAAAAGGAGATGATTAAGTGCCAAAATTTGTTTTTTAAGTAATTATTATCAATACAGTATTACAGTACAACTACTTACTTCTGAACATTGAAGTACAAATCCTGTAGTCGCGTCAAATACATGAAATGGGTGGTGAAGAAAGTAAATGCATCACTTATCAACAGTTCTTCACAAATGGCCCATGCAATACTGGTTCCTTCTTCAGTTGACGTACCTCTGAAGTGCAATTAAAATTTAACCGCGGCAATAAATCCGCGGGATAGTCCAAAAAAAAAAAAAAGGTTAATTAGAATTAGATAATCGTTGTTTGTCAGGTCAGATGAGCTCCATTATTGTTGTGATATGTTTCTTCTTCAGTAGCTTTTGGGAGTCGGAATAACAAACATTATAATCGTGAAAAATAAAGATAACATCACGTTACTGACCTGCATAGTTCGTCTATTATCACTAGACTGGACGGCGTTAAACTTTTTAATATGTGCTGCATTTCTTTCATCTGTAACCATTTTATAATGTTCAGTGTACTTATTAAAATGTTTTTTATTAAGTATAATTGAAATAGTAGGTCATATTCATACTTCCAAAACATACGTTGAAGCATTCAACTCAACACTGTCGTTAAAACCGATTCTCGAGAATATTCTGTCACAAATTCTTAGTATTGCATTAGTTGCTGGCAAAAAACAGCCCAACTGAAAATTCAATAACAACAAAAATTAAGACCTTCTTTTAGAAAATATAATAAAACTAAAAAAAACTCAACACGTTGAATAAGAAAGGTAGATAATATTTACTTGCGCCATGACGTGCATGATAGCAATTTGTTTAATGTAAATGCTTTTGCCTCCCATATTCGGTCCGGTGATTATAGTAAAATTGTATTCAGGGCTTGCGTTCTACAAAAATAAAATAAAACATTGAAAATGTACTGTAATTTAATTGTAAAAAAAATAATAATAATGAGATTACTAACAACGTCATTTGGCACCGGTAAAACTTGACTGTTATAATCTAGAAGAGGATGCACACTATTCCTTACATCAAGATAATTATCAAACTGAGGTCTGATGTAAGATCCCGCCATACTTGCCTGCAAAGTAACAGAAATAATAATAATCATTCTGAATGATTATTAGATGTTAAAAAAATACAAAGGGTCAAAAATTTGCTTACGTTAGCTAATGCCAACAAAATGTCCAGCTCCGCTACATTTTCGCATAATTTGTAGAGACTCGACATAAAGGGTCGCAAATCTTTCAGCAAACTAGAGATAACACTGAAAATTATGAGCAAAAATAAGCAATAGGATAGAATATTAGAAATTAAGCTATAAAGTACTAAAATCTATTTTAACATACATGTTACTCATTCTTTGTATTTCGTTCAGAGCTTCTTTTGCTTGCTGATCTAAAACAACTAATTCTTCTGTTGTCATGGATACACTGGCTCCACTATGATGGACCTAAACAACCATAAAATACATTAGCAGGGATATTACATCTTCTCTAACAGGTATTCGGAGTAGAGGAAGGCAAAGTTAGTTTTTTAGATCGGAACCAACCTGAATAAAAATTGGGGGTAATTCTTCAATGCAAAAGTTGCGTCTATTTTTTGGTGCAATCGGATGTACTATGTGGAATCCCTTTAGCATGTTTTGATTTAGTCTTAGTGGTAGATCGTAACTCTCACTCAAATTCTCTACGATCTTTTGAATATCTTCTATCAGTTCGGAGTAAGTCCTTCTTGCAACGTCAAGCAAACCATTTATTTCAGGTTTCACAGCAAAGCACCTCTGTAAGCTACCCATGGCACCTTTTTCTAAATGAGCATCTTCTTGGATAACACTATGTATCCGTTCAGCTATTTCCTTGTAATTTTGATTTTCAAAGTCCTATAACAAAACATGAGTTCTTGTCATTGTTAAAGGCTTGTGAAGAATCCCTTCCTACTTAATGGTTCCTACTGAGGTGCTCTAATGAGCACCTAGTGATTAAAAAATAACGCACCATTTTAATCTTTCTCAGCCGTCCACTATCTGCAGACTCTAAAGCCTCAACCAACTTCGGAACCATGTCCATGGTTGTTTTCAATAACAATGTTTGATTTAGTTGAGCTTCACCCAATTTGTCCATGTTCTGATTCGGATTTTCCATACATAAGAGGAGTATCTTGTCGATATCGGACAGTTTCTTGATAACATCCTACATAAAGTAAACAATAAATAACTTGAGAATAATAAAGAAAGATAACAACTTCAGTATATTTATCAGGCTACTACCTGCAAACTAGTCATCAAACCCGACTCATTTTCGATGAGATCCTGTAATGCGTCCAGTCTGTTTTCAATGAAATCTTTATTGCAAGAAGGTTGTAAAATAGCAGCCCTCAATGCTCGTATTCCACCAACAGTGTATGTTGGACCTAGAACTCCTAAAAGGCAACAAGTTGGCCCGGCTGATGGTATTAGAGGCTGTACCAATTCAAGTTGAGTCGCTGTCCCAACATCTGTGAAAACATTAGAGTTGAGTCAGTAGGTACAGAATACCTCCTTGAAAAATTAACACTATTTATTCAAAGGTGTAATCCAGAAAACATTAGTAACGTTTTAAACATAATCATTAGGTAATGATTAAAAATATTTTTTACAATGTGTGTAGGTCCTACACACATTGTAATTATTACAATTATTATTTATGATGCAATAATTATGATAAGTACCAATGATCATCGTATTCTCAGAAGAATGGTATTGAATCTTTAGAGATTCCCTTGCAAAAACAACACATTGTATGTATTCAACGTATTTTAATACTGCTGCAGCAGCCGTGAGAGCGTAAAACCTGCAAAATATAAAAAAAAAATAGTGAAAGCAGTAAAAATTGCACAGAATAAATCAATAACAAAAATAAATGTTTTTAAAAATGTTTACTTTGGTAAGACTTGCAAATATACCGCACTATATTCTGGTGCGCATAGTGTTTGTATTTGTTGCCGACCGGCTGCGTCATTGAAATGCCGTCTTTGCACGGTGGTTAGGTTTATCAGTGGGTATTGGTCTCTTATCAGTTTGTATAGTTGACTTGGTTGCACGCCTTCGCAGAACGTATGAGGCACTATTATCTGTCATCCATAATTATTTTTAGTTTATTTAAATAATGTAGGTACTATTTTATAATCAGAAAACGGTTACCATCTACTCAAGTAGGCATTATAAAATGTTGTATATTCATCTTATGGTAGGAAAAACATTTTCTAAATAGGTACTAATCTAACTATATATATAAAGTAAACAATGAAAAGTATTTAATACTTAATAGTATTTAATAAAGTTTTAATAATATAACGAATCTTCAAGACACCTACAGCCAGACGATAATAGAAATTACCGATGATATGATTTAGCTGTGACCTGTGACATAATCGGGGGCTGGGGTGTTCCCGTATTTTTATTTAATAAACAAACAATGAAGTAATAGGTAATTCCAAAAATAACAACAATAACAAATAACAGACTTTGCTACAAATACATGCCTCAATAGGATTGAAGAAATTTATTTTCGTCAGCGTATGGGTGTACAGAAGCGTGTCGCTGAACTGGCATAGGACTAGATTTGGGTGCCTTAGATCCACCGCAGCTATACCTATTTCACCTCTTGCCATCCCTCTTCCTTCTGATATAGCTATAAATTAGCGAAGATAAAAAATTATAATAAGAAAATTATCACAATTTAAAAAATAATTACTAGATTTGAGCCTACCGAGAATGACGCTGGCTTCAACAGCCGATGTGCTTGTTGACCGACCGGATCTTGGTCCACTGTGTCCTCCTGTAAAGATTAAACTTTATCTAATAATAAATTGTCTAATAAAAAAGGTAAATATTTGAATTTGAATTTGAATAATTTCCGACTTTTGAAGCTGCTTTGGTGAAACTAGAAACACCAAATTAGTTCGAAGTAATTTAATCAGAAGTTACTACTTTTGACTTACCGCGGCTACTACTGCTGATGTATCTCAAGGCACTAGGTCTGTTTTTAGGCGTCACCATGTCCTGGGTATCCGCCGCAGAATCGCTAGCCAGCACTCTTGGCCTGGGACCACTTGATGACGATTCGGGTTTGGTTGAGCTTGAAGCTATTATTCTTCAAACAATCAAGATGTATTTATTTTATTAAAACCAATTATTTATATACCTACTTAACTTTGCTTATTTAGGTATTTGATGCCTTTATGCTAAGGAGCCTTTAACTCAAAAACTAATTTAGGAGACAAAAAATAGTAAGTAAAATAATTACTTTCGTTTTAAACTCCTTGGCGATTGAAGTGGAGGCCCCATACAAGATTTTTTTGTGGCAGTACCCATTTCTTCTCTTGTAAACTGGTAGCGGGGCTGTTTATTGGGTATTCGCGAAGGGTTGGATGTTGCATACGACACAGTTGGCATTATAGATGTAGTTCCACGAATACCTAAGTATATAAAAATATTAGGTAGTCAGTACATATTTTATTAAGTTTTGATTTGGTAAATTATAATAAGACTTATTTTACTACCCAATGTCAAATCTTTTCTGACCAAATCATATTTTGTTCTGGCATTATTGTTGTTTCGTTTTTCTCTTTTAACAACATTCATTTTATGCAATATCAATACATAAAAAACCACGAACGAAAATATCTCCAAAACTTCTGAAAAACTTTTTAATTTCGCGCTATTTTCATTTATTTTTAAATTTCTTGTTTAACCATAGACAAGTTTTAACTTTCTATAAAATTCATGGGGAATTTTGAACCATAATTAATATTTTTTAGAAATGTATATTTATGCACTACGTTTTATTTTAATTATGTTGTTTTCTTATAATAATGTAATAATGAAATTGAAAGGATTTTGAAAAATACAAAACTACCAAAATGCGAATGGCATTGCTGAAAAAAAAAAATCTTAAGGCAGCTGTCAGTGTCAATTTGACATTAGTTTCTGACAAAATCCATTACAATCTCGCGGTGCGCATTTAAATTCTGTTTTGTAAGTATTAAATGGATTAATTTAACTTTGTAAATGAACGTGGCTCACAGAATCCTTTTCAAGCATCGAATTGACTTACAGTAAGTTTTACTTACGAAATATTGTATTAGATAAGTTGTTAGAAAATAACCTTGAACAGGTATTGTTAGACCTTGTTTACCCTTTATTTTGACCTAGGACTAACCTTTATCTAAATAAAATACCATTTACTTGATATCTAACAGGCAAACCCAGTGTTTTCTTGTATTTTTCCCACAGTTCATTTAAAGGTTCAGCATACAGGCAATTAATTTAATACTATTTTATTTTGATGTCTAAGCAGCTGTTTAGCACAGTAGGCAAGGTAACAATTATACAAGGTTGTTTCTAAGTCCTTTCTTATCGATTTAATACCGATCATTATCTATTGTATAATAAGTATGACTTTGAAAAATAAACAAGTTAATTTGTACAGAACTTTTCTAGCCATTCATTTACCATCTCAGCTTCTAACATATAAGTTAGTTTACCAATCTGTTGAGAACTAATCTGTTAATTAAGTAAGTACTTACCCATATCTGAGAAATAGCCACAGGTTTGAAAAAGTTTCTTCTGATGTAAAGGAATTAAGTAAATGGATTTTTCCATTTGAACTCCAAGGTAACAATTTGTATGATAATGCATTATTTGTGTACTTATCGAAAATCCATTGACAGCTTGATAAATACCTAATATGTCCAGTATCATCCAGTTTTGAAGTTACTAGGCTTTTTATTGATCTACCAGTCTTTAATATCAAACTGGCTGAAACTGGACATAACAAACAAAAAATAGATATGAGTTTCAGCCAGTTGCATGCCTAAGCCTAAGCTTACCTGTGTGTGTTGTACTTTATAATAATATTACATGATGTAAGGGCTTTACTTCTTGCTGCATAAAGATACTCATTGGATCACCCACAGATAACTTGCATGTTTATTCACCCGTAATGAAAACAATAACAATTCTAGCAAGGAAAAGATCGCCGAAAGAAGATGCCATTCTGTCAATGCGTGTAATAGATAACCCGCTGCTTGATAATTTATCACATGATATTGGTGTACCAAGGTCAGAAAGTGCCTTAATAAATTAATCTTTATTTGATTTCTTATCTAATTATAAAGATAATCTATACTGCACAATATGTTTTTTTATTTTTTATAAAAAGAAGAATACTGAATTAAACAGAAAATGTTTAGAAAATAAGTACTATTTGCTACAAATTAATAAATTATACAGAAAATAAAAATACCATGTAGAAAATACCATTAATAATTAATTACATTAGTAATTATTTATTTTAAGGTATTTCAACAATTATTAAAAAAGCTAATTACAATAAATCATACTTAATGTGGATTAATTAATCTATTACATTGTCTACCTACAGCGTGTATAAACATGATCATTATTGCATAGACACATTAATCTTAAAAAAATATTTTTAGTCTCTATCAAAACATTTAATTCCGCCAATCTTAATAGCCGTTTATCTGTTTTGCACCCGACGCAAGTCGCAAAACAAGTTCTCCCACAAATATTCCATACGCTTCTATCGCGAGTGAGTGAGACACACGTAGTTTCGGCGCCCCTACTTTGAGTGTGGCTCTTGTCTGGCCATATGTCTTTTCAATGAAGACGCGGTATGACGTCATTCATAGTACGTAGCTCTCAGAGAGTAGTTTTGTAGCTCGCATCACAGGCTGACTCGCGTGTTGTGTGGATATAAAGAGATAAGGGTGATGATGTGACTATACAGTACTTTCTGATATCACACTCGACGGAGGCGTGTTCGCGTTAGTTCCCTACAAGTGGCTCTTTATTATTTCAACTTTAAACGATATCAGATCGTTACAAGAAGTCTAGGTAACAGCTCACTTTCGTTTTGTTAGCAGAGTAAACCGAAGATGGCACTATACAGGTACTTTGATATATTTTTTTTGCATGCCATGAACTTCTAGAGAAATCGCACCATTGCTAGAAGTTTCTACCCTATAAAAGGGGCTATTTTTATACCTTAACTAACATAACTGTAAGAAATAATAACTTATTTCTATTTACATACAATATAATCGTTGATTAAAAAATACATACATTCCAATACAAGTACATCCTTAAAATTGCAAAATAATAATCTGAAATACATAAAAAATCTAAATATAGAAAAAGAAATCAAAATAAATTGTATCACATAACATAAAAATAATTATAATATTTGAAATCTAGTATTTAATAAAGTAAATCACAGTAAAAAACTTAATTTCTCAATATAATGAAATCAAAAGCATTATTTAACCACCAAAGTAAATAATCAAAGTATTTATGACACATATTGTGTCCATGGTCAATAACACTTGAATCCTGTAAACAACTGTTATGCGTTTCTCTGTAACACGACACAACGCACTCGTTTCCAAGCCTGTTTGCCTCAGTATTGAGGTCAGATGCGCAGGAGTTGACGAACGGGTGAAAAATATTTTTTACGCGTGCAAAATTGATGTGGTTGCGGTTTTTGTGCACGCGGTTAGATTTTTTTCCATATAAAACGAAATAAAATTAATTTGAATTTCAGTTGACTGGTGTTTTGCCATACGTATTTTTTTTTTGTTAATTTTTGAACTGCTGGTTTCTTTTATATTTTTCCTAAATCAATCAATCTAAAGAAAACTCACAAAAACGTTTTGTTTTAGAGCAACTAAAGAACTTCTTGCGTTTAAAAAAAAAACCTAAATAAATAAGAAAATATTATTTTTCGAGTATCTTCGTCCGAGCGCAAATACTGTTTTCCATGTCATGCTTCTAGCTATTCGGCAATGTTAAATAATTGTCTATTTACGGGGCTTTTTTTAAAGTAATCTGTTAGTTTATGTTCGCTTTAACGAAACTATAGAAAAAGGGTCTTTGTAATTTAATGTTACATGTTTTGAGCGTTTGCACTTTGAAAGTTTGTCTTTATTGACCCAAGTACCATCCCACAGCATCAAGAACAACATCCAGCTAGCCACGCTCAAGACTCTATCGCTGGTCTCCATCAGCGTGATGTCACCCCAGCAGAGCGTCCAGGAGCTATTCCGGACTGCCGATTGCGTCTGCTTTGACGTGGACTCGACCGTCATCCGGGATGAGGGCATCGACGAGCTGGCCAACTTCTGCGGGAAGGGAGACGAGGTCAAGAGGCTGTAAGTACTATTATCTGGTCTCCGTCAAGTGATGTCACCCCAGCATAGCGTCCAGGAGCTGTTCCGGACTGCCGCCTGCGTGGTTTTCAAATTTTCAGATACACCTTTTTCTTTCACTCATGATGAGATATAGCATGATTGCGCTGTCACTCCCGATAAAGGTGCTGTCACAGATTCCCCGAAAATACGGAAAACTGCTGCTTTGATTTGATATAGTTCGTTCGTTTTAACCTGATGCCTTTAGCTTCCACTGCTGGACAAAGGCTTTTTCCACGGGTTTCCTCAAACACCGCTCCCAATATGGCTCACATTTCTATTTTTATATAGTCACGTTGTTTATTCTCCAATATTGTGAAATACAACATGTTGTCAACAAATATTAGCCCATTGTTAAGATAATGTTTTTCGTTAAAATATCTACCCAGTCATATCACTGATATTTTTTATCTTCGCACTTACTTAAGTTTGCCTTTGTGATTGCAAATCATGTTATTTGATTGTTATAGTCAATAGGTATTTAAAAATGACGCATCATTGAACAGCTGTTTACGATGTAGCGTAGTAACAAACATCAAAACAAGATAAATCGAGAAATTCATTAAATCCTGTCCTGATATTATCAAAAGTAATCAGATAAGAGATATCGTGACTATTAAAGGTGAAATCATCGTTGTTTTCGATGTTTTTATTTTACGGCTAAACAACAAGATATTTTTAAAATGAGATTATAGCTGCCTTGCCGCTATAAATTATAATGATTATACCGTTAATGTCCTTGGTCCTTTACCTTGTCTGTAATAGTACTAATTTGGAGCTATTACGAGTTTTATTTATTTTTCCACAATAAAGGCACGGTACCAGGCCTGGCTCACTCCGCGCGGTACATCCGATAATTACCTACAGCGAAGCGCCCCGCCGGCGGGTATTATATCAGTCGAGTGTCACGCGCGCGCTCGTCAGGACGCTGGCGCGTGGCGTGCGTTGTAGTAGTATGATTATAATTCTATGATCGAAGTATTATTTAAAAATGGACATAAAGAGCAAGAAATATTGTGCGGCGTTCGGGTGTTTAAATTCGAAAAGTAATCTACCGGATTTATCTTTTTTTTTCGCTTCCCAAAGATGCTGAAAGGTATGTTGGCCATGTAGGTAATCAATAATTCTTAGGATAGTATAGGAACCTAACCTACTATGAAGGTTTTCCATAATGAATGCATACTTAACTACATACGTACCTCATTACAAATAAGTAGATTAATTATTTTTTCACTAGACAGCAACCCTAACAGCGTAAGAAGAGTTCAGAGGCACGCGATAGAAAGAGACAAAACTTGTAGGTGAATAAAATTGTAGGTACGTAGTGCTGTGCGAGCTGAATTCCACTGTATCGCGTCGTAGCAAGACTCGCATTTATTTAAATCGTCTTGCGGAGTAATCCTTCTGTACCTGTACTATTACTTATTCTGTGACGCTACTTTGTACACCAAGCAAGTTTCGGGTTTGCCCCGGAAGAAACCGCTACGGGATGGGTGTCCATGTCCCGCCAAAGTGCTTCTTCTTCTTGTCGTGTCGACAACAAACCTACACAGCCTCGGCCCAGAACTCCGCCACAGGAATAGCGTTGTCAGTAGCCTTCATTAAATCTTCCTGCGTGCAGTTGTTTGGGCACGCAGGGCATGACATCATGTGCTTCGTCGACTGGGGAACAAAACCACACCTGCACTCCAAGTTTGAGCCATCCAAGAATACCCACCTGAAAAGATTAACCTTACTACGGCCGACCTGCGTCCGAAGTCTATTTAAAGACTTCCAAGTAGGCCAGGGGAGCTCATGTGCTGTCAAAGTGCTGTAGCTGGTGAGATAAAGTGATTTGATAAAAGTCATCACAAAAATAATTGACCTGATCTAGGGCCTTCCCATGACCTAAGGCGAGTCAAACTTCTATCAGTAGGCGAGGTCGTGGCACAATATGTTTATCTCAAAAAGTACTGGCTATATGGAAGATTGAGGCATTTAAAATAAAGCTTAAGCTGATAAGATTACTCTATGTATGGATGTCAGCACATCAATCATTCACTGTTGCATCTAATGTAGTTGTAGGTAATAAGTTCTATTTCGCAGCAAAAATGTAGTTCTGATGTTAACTTCTTTTTAACAGGACGGCTGAAGCGATGGGTGGAAGCATGACCTTCCAAGAGGCGCTGAAGAAACGATTGGACATCATCAGGCCCTCAGTCAGCCAGATCAGAGAATATTTAGAGAAGTTCCCCATCCACCTGACGCCTGGAGTGAAGTGAGTACAAATTAATATCTATAACACATTATTATTACCTAGCTTATAATTTAGTAGAGCCCATACGTAATGTATAACAACTGGATAAATATTTTGCGCGAAATTTCTCTATGGTCGTCATTTTAGACGAAAAAATCTTAAGATATCTAGGCTAGGGGCTTAAACAAAGTAACATTCGTTACACGGAGCGAAATAAGTAGCTGTAAAAATACCGCAGCGAAGCGATTTCAGAATTGCTATTTCTACCTCTTGTTCCTACTGCTGTGTAGCCAGGATCTACAACGACCGCCAATAGAAACCCAACCAGTGGAGGTCAAGTTTGTCCCAGGGGAAAGTTAAACTGTCATTGGACCCGCAACGAAATTAATCAAAAGAACATAGAAGGAGTTAGAAGTTAAGATTCGACTTCCCTCTATTTCAAAGCGGATGACAGGAGACAAAACAGGGGGGGGGCTAATCAAATAAACAATCTAAAACTATGTGTTTGCGTTATGAATTTGTTTACTATAAATCACTGATCCAGTCATATTATTCATTAACTAGTCATCTTAAACAATGACTTGAACTCTATTAGAATTAGAATGTGAAGGCAAACCTATATTCAAATACTCTGAATATGGCAAAACTTCGGCATGGTTCATTTTGCATTTAATGGCAAATACTCGTAAACAAATTGCTTAGCATTAGTATTGTGTACGACCCGGTAAAGCTAACTGCGCACCTGACTGGAATGCGACTACCTCGCACTCGCACACACACACTTCCCCGCATTCACCCCGCCCGTACTCTGGTACGATAAAATATAATTATGCTATCTGGTAAGAGCGTCGATGTGACGTCACGGGCAGAAAGGTGCGCAGTTAACTTGAACGTGTTGAAATATTAGCTTCTTTTGTTTTCTCAAAACGTAATGAAATATTTAAAAAAAGTTTCAATATTACTGTAATGATATTCCCCTAGTAACAAGTAATCACAATTTGCAATATCTTACTAGTATTAGTAAACACATATCAATTTAACTGTCATTGTTTCCCATTTACCATAATTAACCATGATAACTCCGTCGAAAATACAAACATTGTTTGACCCGTGAATTGTTTGACACAATATGGTCCAGTTTATTCTGCTTTTGCGTCACATGACGCGATATCGGTTGAACTTTGTCTGACTCAATATATTTTTTAAGGCGATTATTACCGCAAAATTATTATTTAAAATGAATTGCTAATGTATTGTTTACGCAAATCCGTTCAATGTTTATGTGTGTATAGTAATATGTAGATGTATTTTCATGGTACCTTCGAAAAATAATGGCCTTAACACGTTAATGCCATTTAAGTCTCTATTTACCTACGTTTAACGATATTTACAAAATCTTTACCTTGTTTTGAAATACATTATCATTCAATACAAATTCTTTCGGAATCTACACCAGGACCGTAAAAAAAGGCTTAACCAGTATTACCTAGAGAAATTGAATAGAACTTGATATTTTTACATAACATTTTTGATCGTTTCAGTTATTAAGAAAAAAGATAAAAAAAAAGCATTACGCGCATGCGCCTTAATAAAAGTGTTCATGCAAGGCCGGTTTGATATACAATGTAATGTATAAATAGTATTTCTTAATCTTTTGTCCCCATTGTGGACTGTAGTCATAATATTTTTGGGAACGTTTGTTTCTAATCACCAAGTAGGTATATGGTTTGAAAGTATGGACTAAAGTTTACATTATTTTTTATTGTTTTTATTTTAATCAGCTTTTGCGCGCGTGGTTCTCAGTTTATCTTATCGCGTCCTGAAAACTTTTTCTTACTAAAAGCATTATAAAAATATTATTATTAGGTAGGTATATCCCTAATATAAGAAATTATGTATTCCCCATTCTAAATTTCAACCCCTTAAATCTTATTTGTGACAAAAAGTCGCCTGTCCTAAAATTGTATACCAAACCAAATACGTAACTTTCGCATTAATACTAATAATATTAGTTTATTTGATCATACTGAGATTGACGTCAATTCTTTTTATCCGAGGTCGCTGATTATTTAAATATGTTAATACTCATTTTACTTGTATATTAAGGTTCTGTTTTTTATTTCTGCACCCTGTCATACTACTTTGATTAATTCTTTTTCGTATTCAATAACCAAGCAAGCTTTGGGCTAAGCTACGAAGAAACTTCAGTTGAATAAAAATACAAATTAGTCTTTATAAAATAACCTGATTGATAAAATTCCAGTTCAATCCCAATTAGAATTCAGATAATAATTATGGCAACACAAGCCAAAAGGCATTGCCAAGACGATCTCGTAAAGGTCGCGGGAAGAGCCTGGATGCGGGCAGCGCAGGACCGTGCATTGTGGAAAGCCTTGGAGGAGGCCTTTGTCCAGCAGTGGACGTCATTTGGCTGAAACGAACGAACGAACGAAGCCAAAAGGTCATCTTTGTCATTGCACCAGTATAATATCCGCTTACAGCCAGTTCTCTATTAGCCCGGAAATATTGGCTTATTTGCATAGATAAATATTAGTAATCAAGTGCAAATGCAATTATGTACTTTGTTTCTGATATGCATGTGTTTATTACTGACACTGTTGTTTTTGACCACGTCCAGATGACGCGGTTTTACTCACGCGGCAAAAGGCGCGACTGCATATGGACAAAATGTAGTAACCTCTAGTACATGGGTGTACCCAGCTTTTGGCCTAGAGGGGTTCAGTCAGACTTTTTAGGTCAGATTGTTTGACTTAACTCTTTCAAAGCTGCCTCGCCTGGGTGCATCACTGGGGATTACCTGGGTGATCAAAATGGAATAGACCCTTTTTTCTAAGATTCTTTGTCCCTCCCTATCAGTGATAAAGTGTCGTCTATGTTTTACCCACGGGTATTACTTTATAACTGGTTCTTCTATTGCAGACAACTAGTGAAAGAACTCCACGACCGAGGAGTGGCGGTGTACCTGGTCTCCGGTGGATTCAGAAGCCTCATCGAACCGGTTGCTGACATCCTCGGCATCCCACGGTCCAATGTCTACGCTAATAGGCTCAAGTTCTTCTTCAATGGTGAGTCTTTAAAGGATTTTTAAACCTACTGGGAGGACAGAAGGTGTAAAATTACTTTGAGATTGTGCCAAATGGAAATCAACCTGGGAGTGGGAGTTCTTTTAATAGAGACATGTTAGACAAAGAATTCCTCTAGGTAATGTGATCTTAGTTGTAACAACCATATTATAAGAGACACAGAATGAGACCACAATTGAAAGACCAGGAAACGGCAGATTGAATAATACGCATTGCCAAGTGATTTTGCAAATGTACAATTTCAGCCAATTTAGTGGCAATTTATAAGACCTTTTGTTAGGGTGGGCCTGCTAAGTTCATTGCCACTTTACACGGTGTTTTGGTACGCACGATTGCTGCTAAATATCATATTTTTATTGTATATGTAATAAAATTACACTGAAATTACTATATCGTTATCGTCGTCGCATCCTTTAAGGGGTTAAGTAGGTATATTGGAATTAATAACACTGAATAGCAAGTCATGAAAGTAAATAGTCCGTATCTTCTGTTCCTGAAATCTGATCGCACAAAGATCTTATCGATGCGATGCAGCGATGGTATTGAAATCGATTAGATCGTGTTCGCCTGTGTATTTTATTTTAGCCTTTGACTTTATCTCAACTCTTAAGGCATACATCAACGACAATCGATGATGTTTTGACATTAAAAATCACAATCGATGATATTGAAATCGATTAAGTAGATAGTATTCACCTATTCGTATCGAGTCTTACATTTATCTCGACTCTCAAGCTACCTACATATACAGATACATCAATCGATGATGTTTTGTCATTGAAGGGCACAATCGATGATATTGAAATAGATTAAGTAGATCGTATTCTTCGTATTATTCGTCTTAAATTTATCTCGACTCTCAAGGCATACATCAACGACAATCGATGAGGTTTTGTCCTTGAAGGGCACAATATTGTTCCGACACAGGAACTGGGTCGCTTATCATATCAGCAGCTGTATTGTGCATCGATTGCGGTACAAGTGTTTGTTGCACTCAGGGTCAGCCACCACTTTGTTATTGTGTGAAAAATGTACCTACGCAGTACGCATGTCTATGATTACTTTATACATTGAAAAGGTGTTTATTGATTTATAAAGTTTTCATTTAATTTTCCAAGAACTTACTTACCATAGGTTTATCGCTTATCTGACTTACGGCCGAATACTGAAACACTACTCAAATCTGTCACTCAGCTGACGGGCTCCTAAATTTAAGTATCCTTCAATTTTAAATGGTATTCTCAAACGCTACTCAACGGATTTGAAGCCGTGATCAGCTAAGCAGCTCTCAAATGTTTACATAATGGCAACATTTACCAAAAAAAGTATGTTTTCATTTACACAAATGATAACTTTACGTCTTTTATCCATTACACGCAGCATCGTTTGGTTATGTATTGTCTTTTATGGAAATATACTCAATCAACTTAACATAGAACAGTTTATTTTTAGTTTCTATTATATATAAATCTCGTTTTATCATATAAAAACAGACAGACAGACAGACAGACAGACAGACAGACAGACAGACAGACAAAAATTTTACTGATTGCATTTCTGGCATCAGTATCGATCACTAATCACCCCCTGATAGTTATTTTGAAAATATATTTCATGTACAGAATTGACCTCTCTACAGATTTATTATAAGTATAGATGATTAGTAAGTAGGTTGGTTGTAGGTAGGTACAACACGATCGAGTTAACTAGGTGCGCTAGTTGGAATGCGACTCTCCCTCGCACTCACCCGCACACCCCCCGCGTTCGCTCCGTCGTACCAGAGCCACAGAAT